>NW_027098778.1:0-289177 GCF_037042795.1 Molothrus aeneus
CCCGTGCAAGCTTTAGAACAAGATTTTGGATGTTTTCTTTCCTGGCAGAGTTTCTCCTTGCAAGATATGGTGGAAAAGCTTTTTGCTGAGTGTAGAGCGGCAAGACATACAGAAGACGCAGATACGCAGCTCTCCGAAGCTAAGTGCCGGTCCCGGGCTTCTTTCGGCACAAACCGCTCTCAGGAGCTCCCTGCGCTCGCCACAATGCTCTGTGTGCGAAGAAGCCGCTTCGTCGCCTCCGGGAGAATCGGCGAGCGGCAGCTTCCCAAAGGCGAAGATGCAAGCTGCAGCACACAGGCACAGTGTGGGCAGCATTCAGACTTAGAGAAAACAGTACTTTACCACTCTCCTGCCTTTTCCATGGTTATTCTATTGGAAAAGAACGAGTTTTGGACAACTACCTTTCATTCTTGCCAAACTCTTTGCAGACCTGTGTGCAAGCTTTAGAACAAGATTTTGGATGTTTTCTTTCCTGGCAGAGTTTCTCCTTGCAAGATATGGTGGAAAAGCTTTTTGCTGAGTGTAGAGCGGCAAGACACGCAGAAGACGCAGATACGCAGCTCTCCGAAGCTAAGTGCCGGTCCCGGGCTTCTTTCGGCACAAACCGCTCTCAGGAGCTCCCTGCGCTCGCCACAATGCTCTGTGTGCGAAGAAGCCGCTTCTTCGCCTGCGGGAGAATCGGCGAGCGGCAGCTTCCCAAAGGCGAAGATGCAAGCTGCAGCACACAGGCACAGTGTGGGCAGCATTCAGACTTAGAGAAAACGGTACTTTACCACTCTCCTGCCTTTTCCATGGTTATTCTATTGGAAAAGAACGAGTTTTGGACAACTACCTTTCATTCTTGCCAAACTCTTTGCAGACCCCCGTGCAAGCTTTAGAACAAGATTTTGGATGTTTTCTTTCCTGGCAGAGTTTCTCCTTGCAAGATATGGTGGAAAAGCTTTTTGCTGAGTGTAGAGCGGCAAGACACGCAGAAGACGCAGAGACGCAGCTCTCCGAAGCTAAGTGCCGGTCCCGGGCTTCTTTCGGCACAAACCGCTCTCAGGAGCTCCCTGCGCTCGCCACAATGCTCTGTGTGCCAAGAAGCCGCTTCTTCGCCTCCGGGAGAATCGGCGAGCGGCAGCTTCCCAAAGGCGAAGATGCAAGCTGCAGCACACAGGCACAGTGTGGGCAGCCTTCAGACTTAGAGAAAACAGTACTTTACCACTCTCCTGCCTTTTCCATGGTTATTCTATTGGAAAAGAACGAGTTTTGGACAACTACCTTTCATTCTTGCCAAACTCTTTGCAGACCTGTGTGCAAGCTTTAGAACAAGATTTTGGATGTTTTCTTTCCTGGCAGAGTTTCTCCTTGCAAGATATGGTGGAAAAGCTTTTTGCTGAGTGTAGAGCGGCAAGACACGCAGAAGACGCAGATACGCAGCTCTCCGAAGCTAAGTGCCGGTCCCGGGCTTCTTTCGGCACAAACCACTCTCAGGAGCTCCCTGCGCTCGCCACAATGCTCTGTGTGCGAAGAAGCCGCTTCTTCGCCTCCGGGAGAATCGGCGAGCGGCAGCTTCCCAAAGGCGAAGATGCAAGCTGCAGCACACAGGCACAGTGTGGGCAGCCTTCAGACTTAGAGAAAACAGTACTTTACCACTCTCCTGCCTTTTCCATGGTTATTCTATTGGAAAAGAACGAGTTTTGGACAACTACCTTTCATTCTTGCCAAACTCTTTGCAGACCCCCGTGCAAGCTTTAGAACAAGATTTTGGATGTTTTCTTTCCTGGCAGAGTTTCTCCTTGCAAGATATGGTGGAAAAGCTTTTGGCTGAGTGTAGAGCGGCAAGACTCGCAGAAGACGCAGAGACGCAGCTCTCCGAAGCTAAGTGCCGGTCCCGGGCTTCTTTCGGCACAAACAGCTCTCAGGAGCTCCCTGCGCTCGCCACAATGCTCTGTGTGCGAAGAAGCCGCTTCTTCGCCTCCGGGAGAATCGGCGAGCGGCAGCTTCCCAAAGGCGAAGATGCAAGCTGCAGCACACAGGCACAGTGTGGGCAGCATTCAGACTTAGAGAAAACGGTACTTTACCACTCTCCTGCCTTTTCCATGGTTATTCTATTGGAAAAGAACGAGTTTTGGACAACTACCTTTCATTCTTGCCAAACTCTTTGCAGACCCCCGTGCAAGCTTTAGAACAAGATTTTGGATGTTTTCTTTCCTGGCAGAGTTTCTCCTTGCAAGATATGGTGGAAAAGCTTTTTGCTGAGTGTAGAGCGGCAAGACACACAGAAGACGCAGATACGCAGCTCTCCGAAGCTAAGTGCCGGTCCCGGGCTTCTTTCGGCACAAACAGCTCTCAGGAGCTCCCTGCGCTCGCCACAATGCTCTGTGTGCGAAGAAGCCGCTTCTTCGCCTCCGGGAGAATCGGCGAGCGGCAGCTTCCCAAAGGCGAAGATGCAAGCTGCAGCACACAGGCACAGTGTGGGCAGCATTCAGACTTAGGAAAAACGGTACTTTACCACTCTCCTGCCTTTTCCATGGTTATTCTATTGGAAAAGAACGAGTTTTGGACAACTACCTTTCATTCTTGCCAAACTCTTTGCAGACCCCCGTGCAAGCTTTAGAACAAGATTTTGGATGTTTTCTTTCCTGGCAGAGTTTCTCCTTGCAAGATATGGTGGAAAAGCTTTTTGCTGAGTGTAGAGCGGCAAGACACACAGAAGACGCAGATACGCAGTTCTCCGATCTCCGAAGCTAAGTGCCGGTCCCGGGCTTCTTTCGGCACAAACAGCTCTCAGGAGCTCCCTGCGCTCGCCACAATGCTCTGTGTGCGAAGAAGCCGCTTCTTCGCCTCCGGGAGAATCGGCGAGCGGCAGCTTCCCAAAGGCGAAGATGCAAGCTGCAGCACACAGGCACAGTGTGGGCAGCATTCAGACTTAGAGAAAACGGTACTTTACCACTCTCCTGCCTTTTCCATGGTTATTCTATTGGAAAAAAACGAGTTTTGGACAACTACCTTTCATTCTTGCCAAACTCTTTGCAGACCCCCGTGCAAGCTTTAGAACAAGATTTTGGATGTTTTCTTTCCTGGCAGAGTTTCTCCTTGCAAGATATGGTGGAAAAGCTTTTTGCTGAGTGTAGAGCGGCAAGACACGCAGAAGACGCAGATACGCAGCTCTCCGAACCTAAGTGCCGGTCCCGGGCTTCTTTCGGCACAAACCGCTCACAGGAGCATTCAGACTTAGAGAAAACGGTACTTTACCACTCTCCTGCCTTTTCCATGGTTATTCTATTGGAAAAGAACGAGTTTTGGACAACTACCTTTCATTCTTGCCAAACTCTTTGCAGACCCCCGTGCAAGCTTTAGAACAAGATTTTGGATGTTTTCTTTCCTGGCAGAGTTTCTCCTTGCAAGATATGGTGGAAAAGCTTTTTGCTGAGTGTAGAGCGGCAAGACATACAGAAGACGCAGATACGCAGCTCTCCGAAGCTAAGTGCCGGTCCCGGGCTTCTTTCGGCACAAACCGCTCTCAGGAGCTCCCTGCGCTCGCCACAATGCTCTGTGTGCGAAGAAGCCGCTTCGTCGCCTCCGGGAGAATCGGCGAGCGGCAGCTTCCCAAAGGCGAAGATGCAAGCTGCAGCACACAGGCACAGTGTGGGCAGCATTCAGACTTAGAGAAAACAGTACTTTACCACTCTCCTGCCTTTTCCATGGTTATTCTATTGGAAAAGAACGAGTTTTGGACAACTACCTTTCATTCTTGCCAAACTCTTTGCAGACCCCCGTGCAAGCTTTAGAACAAGATTTTGGATGTTTTCTTTCCTGGCAGAGTTTCTCCTTGCAAGATATGGTGGAAAAGCTTTTTGCTGAGTGTAGAGCGGCAAGACATACAGAAGACGCAGATACGCAGCTCTCCGAAGCTAAGTGCCGGTCCCGGGCTTCTTTCGGCACAAACCGCTCTCAGGAGCTCCCTGCGCTCGCCACAATGCTCTGTGTGCGAAGAAGCCGCTTCGTCGCCTCCGGGAGAATCGGCGAGCGGCAGCTTCCCAAAGGCGAAGATGCAAGCTGCAGCACACAGGCACAGTGTGGGCAGCATTCAGACTTAGAGAAAACAGTACTTTACCACTCTCCTGCCTTTTCCATGGTTATTCTATTGGAAAAGAACGAGTTTTGGACAACTACCTTTCATTCTTGCCAAACTCTTTGCAGACCTGTGTGCAAGCTTTAGAACAAGATTTTGGATGTTTTCTTTCCTGGCAGAGTTTCTCCTTGCAAGATATGGTGGAAAAGCTTTTTGCTGAGTGTAGAGCGGCAAGACACGCAGAAGACGCAGATACGCAGCTCTCCGAAGCTAAGTGCCGGTCCCGGGCTTCTTTCGGCACAAACCGCTCTCAGGAGCTCCCTGCGCTCGCCACAATGCTCTGTGTGCGAAGAAGCCGCTTCTTCGCCTCCGGGAGAATCGGCGAGCGGCAGCTTCCCAAAGGCGAAGATGCAAGCTGCAGCACACAGGCACAGTGTGGGCAGCATTCAGACTTAGAGAAAACGGTACTTTACCACTCTCCTGCCTTTTCCATGGTTATTCTATTGGAAAAGAACGAGTTTTGGACAACTACCTTTCATTCTTGCCAAACTCTTTGCAGACCCCCGTGCAAGCTTTAGAACAAGATTTTGGATGTTTTCTTTCCTGGCAGAGTTTCTCCTTGCAAGATATGGTGGAAAAGCTTTTTGCTGAGTGTAGAGCGGCAAGACACGCAGAAGACGCAGATACGCAGCTCTCCGAAGCTAAGTGCCGGTCCCGGGCTTCTTTCGGCACAAACCGCTCTCAGGAGCTCCCTGCGCTCGCCACAATGCTCTGTGTGCGAAGAAGCCGCTTCGTCGCCTGCGGGAGAATCGGCGAGCGGCAGCTTCCCAAAGGCGAAGATGCAAGCTGCAGCACACAGGCACAGTGTGGGCAGCATTCAGACTTAGAGAAAACAGTACTTTACCACTCTCCTGCCTTTTCCATGGTTATTCTATTGGAAAAGAACGAGTTTTGGCCAACTACCTTTCATTCTTGCCAAACTCTTTGCAGACCCCCGTGCAAGCTTTAGAACAAGATTTTGGATGTTTTCTTTCCTGGCAGAGTTTCTCCTTGCAAGATATGGTGTAAAAGCTTTTTGCTGAGTGTAGAGCGGCAAGACACGCAGAAGACGCAGATACGCAGCTCTCCGAAGCTAAGTGCCGGTCCCGGGCTTCTTTCGGCACAAACCGCTCTCAGGAGCTCCCTGCGCTCGCCACAATGCTCTGTGTGCCAAGAAGCCGCTTCTTCGCCTCCGGGAGAATCGGCGAGCGGCAGATTCCCAAAGGCGAAGATGCAAGCTGCAGCACACAGGCACAGTGTGGGCAGCCTTCAGACTTCGAGAAAACAGTACTTTACCACTCTCCTGCCTTTTCCATGGTTATTCTATTGGAAAAGAACGAGTTTTGGACAACTACCTTTCATTCTTGCCAAACTCTTTGCAGACCTGTGTGCAAGCTTTAGAACAAGATTTTGGATGTTTTCTTTCCTGGCAGAGTTTCTCCTTGCAAGATATGGTGGAAAAGCTTTTTGCTGAGTGTAGAGCGGCAAGACACGCAGAAGACGCAGATACGCAGCTCTCCGAAGCTAAGTGCCGGTCCCGGGCTTCTTTCGGCACAAACCACTCTCAGGAGCTCCCTGCGCTCGCCACAATGCTCTGTGTGCGAAGAAGCCGCTTCTTCGCCTCCGGGAGAATCGGCGAGCGGCAGCTTCCCAAAGGCGAAGATGCAAGCTGCAGCACACAGGCACAGTGTGGGCAGCCTTCAGACTTAGAGAAAACAGTACTTTACCACTCTCCTGCCTTTTCCATGGTTATTCTATTGGAAAAGAACGAGTTTTGGACAACTACCTTTCATTCTTGCCAAACTCTTTGCAGACCCCCGTGCAAGCTTTAGAACAAGATTTTGGATGTTTTCTTTCCTGGCAGAGTTTCTCCTTGCAAGATATGGTGGAAAAGCTTTTGGCTGAGTGTAGAGCGGCAAGACTCGCAGAAGACGCAGAGACGCAGCTCTCCGAAGCTAAGTGCCGGTCCCGGGCTTCTTTCGGCACAAACAGCTCTCAGGAGCTCCCTGCGCTCGCCACAATGCTCTGTGTGCGAAGAAGCCGCTTCTTCGCCTCCGGGAGAATCGGCGAGCGGCAGCTTCCCAAAGGCGAAGATGCAAGCTGCAGCACACAGGCACAGTGTGGGCAGCATTCAGACTTAGAGAAAACGGTACTTTACCACTCTCCTGCCTTTTCCATGGTTATTCTATTGGAAAAGAACGAGTTTTGGACAACTACCTTTCATTCTTGCCAAACTCTTTGCAGACCCCCGTGCAAGCTTTAGAACAAGATTTTGGATGTTTTCTTTCCTGGCAGAGTTTCTCCTTGCAAGATATGGTGGAAAAGCTTTTTGCTGAGTGTAGAGCGGCAAGACACACAGAAGACACAGATACGCAGCTCTCCGAAGCTAAGTGCCGGTCCCGGGCTTCTTTCGGCACAAACAGCTCTCAGGAGCTCCCTGCGCTCGCCACAATGCTCTGTGTGCGAAGAAGCCGCTTCTTCGCCTCCGGGAGAATCGGCGAGCGGCAGCTTCCCAAAGGCGAAGATGCAAGCTGCAGCACACAGGCACAGTGTGGGCAGCATTCAGACTTAGAGAAAACGGTACTTTACCACTCTCCTGCCTTTTCCATGGTTATTCTATTGGAAAAGAACGAGTTTTGGACAACTACCTTTCATTCTTGCCAAACTCTTTGCAGACCCCCGTGCAAGCTTTAGAACAAGATTTTGGATGTTTTCTTTCCTGGCAGAGTTTCTCCTTGCAAGATATGGTGGAAAAGCTTTTTGCTGAGTGTAGAGCGGCAAGACACACAGAAGACGCAGATACGCAGCTCTCCGAAGCTAAGTGCCGGTCCCGGGCTTCTTTCGGCACAAACCGCTCTCAGGAGCTCCCTGCGCTCGCCACAATGCTCTGTGTGCGAAGAAGCCGCTTCGTCGCCTGCGGGAGAATCGGCGAGCGGCAGCTTCCCAAAGGCGAAGATGCAAGCTGCAGCACACAGGCACAGTGTGGGCAGCATTCAGACTTAGAGAAAACAGTACTTTACCACTCTCCTGCCTTTTCCATGGTTATTCTATTGGAAAAGAACGAGTTTTGGCCAACTACCTTTCATTCTTGCCAAACTCTTTGCAGACCCCCGTGCAAGCTTTAGAACAAGATTTTGGATGTTTTCTTTCCTGGCAGAGTTTCTCCTTGCAAGATATGGTGGAAAAGCTTTTTGCTGAGTGTAGAGCGGCAAGACACGCAGAAGACGCAGATACGCAGCTCTCCGAAGCTAAGTGCCGGTCCCGGGCTTCTTTCGGCACAAACCGCTCTCAGGAGCTCCCTGCGCTCGCCACAATGCTCTGTGTGCCAAGAAGCCGCTTCTTCGCCTCCGGGAGAATCGGCGAGCGGCAGCTTCCCAAAGGCGAAGATGCAAGCTGCAGCACACAGGCACAGTGTGGGCAGCCTTCAGACTTCGAGAAAACAGTACTTTACCACTCTCCTGCCTTTTCCATGGTTATTCTATTGGAAAAGAACGAGTTTTGGACAACTACCTTTCATTCTTGCCAAACTCTTTGCAGACCTCTGTGCAAGCTTTAGAACAAGATTTTGGATGTTTTCTTTCCTGGCAGAGTTTCTCCTTGCAAGATATGGTGGAAAAGCTTTTTGCTGAGTGTAGAGCGGCAAGACACGCAGAAGACGCAGATACGCAGCTCTCCGAAGCTAAGTGCCGGTCCCGGGCTTCTTTCGGCACAAACCACTCTCAGGAGCTCCCTGCGCTCGCCACAATGCTCTGTGTGCGAAGAAGCCGCTTCTTCGCCTCCGGGAGAATCGGCGAGCGGCAGCTTCCCAAAGGCGAAGATGCAAGCTGCAGCACACAGGCACAGTGTGGGCAGCCTTCAGACTTAGAGAAAACAGTACTTTACCACTCTCCTGCCTTTTCCATGGTTATTCTATTGGAAAAGAACGAGTTTTGGACAACTACCTTTCATTCTTGCCAAACTCTTTGCAGACCCCCGTGCAAGCTTTAGAACAAGATTTTGGATGTTTTCTTTCCTGGCAGAGTTTCTCCTTGCAAGATATGGTGGAAAAGCTTTTGGCTGAGTGTAGAGCGGCAAGACTCGCAGAAGACGCAGAGACGCAGCTCTCCGAAGCTAAGTGCCGGTCCCGGGCTTCTTTCGGCACAAACAGCTCTCAGGAGCTCCCTGCGCTCGCCACAATGCTCTGTGTGCGAAGAAGCCGCTTCGTCGCCTCCGGGAGAATCGGCGAGCGGCAGCTTCCCAAAGGCGAAGATGCAAGCTGCAGCACACAGGCACAGTGTGGGCAGCATTCAGACTTCGAGAAAACAGTACTTTACCACTCTCCTGCCTTTTCCATGGTTATTCTATTGGAAAAGAACGAGTTTTGGACAACTACCTTTCATTCTTGCCAAACTCTTTGCAGACCCCCGTGCAAGCTTTAGAACAAGATTTTGGATGTTTTCTTTCCTGGCAGAGTTTCTCCTTGCAAGATATGGTGGAAAAGCTTTTTGCTGAGTGTAGAGCGGCAAGACACGCAGAAGACGCAGATACGCAGCTCTCCGAAGCTAAGTGCCGGTCCCGGGCTTCTTTCGGCACAAACCGCTCTCAGGAGCATTCAGACTTAGAGAAAACGGTACTTTACCACTCTCCTGCCTTTTCCATGGTTATTCTATTGGAAAAGAACGAGTTTTGGACAACTACCTTTCATTCTTGCCAAACTCTTTGCAGACCCCCGTGCAAGCTTTAGAACAAGATTTTGGATGTTTTCTTTCCTGGCAGAGTTTCTCCTTGCAAGATATGGTGGAAAAGCTTTTTGCTGAGTGTAGAGCGGCAAGACATACAGAAGACGCAGATACGCAGCTCTCCGAAGCTAAGTGCCGGTCCCGGGCTTCTTTCGGCACAAACCGCTCTCAGGAGCTCCCTGCGCTCGCCACAATGCTCTGTGTGCGAAGAAGCCGCTTCGTCGCCTCCGGGAGAATCGGCGAGCGGCAGCTTCCCAAAGGCGAAGATGCAAGCTGCAGCACACAGGCACAGTGTGGGCAGCATTCAGACTTAGAGAAAACAGTACTTTACCACTCTCCTGCCTTTTCCATGGTTATTCTATTGGAAAAGAACGAGTTTTGGACAACTACCTTTCATTCTTGCCAAACTCTTTGCAGACCCCCGTGCAAGCTTTAGAACAAGATTTTGGATGTTTTCTTTCCTGGCAGAGTTTCTCCTTGCAAGATATGGTGGAAAAGCTTTTTGCTGAGTGTAGAGCGGCAAGACACGCAGAAGACGCAGATACGCAGCTCTCCGAAGCTAAGTGCCGGTCCCGGGCTTCTTTCGGCACAAACAGCTCTCAGGAGCTCCCTGCGCTCGCCACAATGCTCTGTGTGCGAAGAAGCCGCTTCTTCGCCTCCGGGAGAATCGGCGAGCGGCAGCTTCCCAAAGGCGAAGATGCAAGCTGCAGCACACAGGCACAGTGTGGGCAGCATTCAGACTTAGAGAAAACGGTACTTTACCACTCTCCTGCCTTTTCCATGGTTATTCTATTGGAAAAGAACGAGTTTTGGACAACTACCTTTCATTCTTGCCAAACTCTTTGCAGACCCCCGTGCAAGCTTTAGAACAAGATTTTGGATGTTTTCTTTCCTGGCAGAGTTTCTCCTTGCAAGATATGGTGGAAAAGCTTTTTGCTGAGTGTAGAGCGGCAAGACACGCAGAAGACGCAGATACGCAGCTCTCCGAAGCTAAGTGCCGGTCCCGGGCTTCTTTCGGCACAAACCGCTCTCAGGAGCTCCCTGCGCTCGCCACAATGCTCTGTGTGCGAAGAAGCCGCTTCTTCGCCTCCGGGAGAATCGGCCAGCGGCAGCTTCCCAAAGGCGAAGATGCAAGCTGCAGCACACAGGCACAGTGTGGGCAGCCTTCAGACTTAGAGAAAACGGTACTTTACCACTCTCCTGCCTTTTCCATGGTTATTCTATTGGAAAAGAACGAGTTTTGGACAACTACCTTTCATTCTTGCCAAACTCTTTGCAGACCTCCGTGCAAGCTTTAGAACAAGATTTTGGATGTTTTCTTTCCTGGCAGAGTTTCTCCTTGCAAGATATGCTGGAAAAGCTTTTTGCTGAGTGTAGAGCGGCAAGACACGCAGAAGACGCAGATACGCAGCTCTCCGAAGCTAAGTGCCGGTCCCGGGCTTCTTTCGGCACAAACCGCTCTCAGGAGCTCCCTGCGCTCGCCACAATGCTCTGTGTGCGAAGAAGCCGCTTCGTCGCCTGCGGGAGAATCGGCGAGCGGCAGCTTCCCAAAGGCGAAGATGCAAGCTGCAGCACACAGGCACAGTGTGGGCAGCATTCAGACTTAGAGAAAACAGTACTTTACCACTCTCCTGCCTTTTCCATGGTTATTCTATTGGAAAAGAACGAGTTTTGGACAACTACCTTTCATTCTTGCCAAACTCTTTGCAGACCCCCGTGCAAGCTTTAGAACAAGATTTTGGATGTTTTCTTTCCTGGCAGAGTTTCTCCTTGCAAGATATGGTGGAAAAGCTTTTTGCTGAGTGTAGAGCGGCAAGACACGCAGAAGACGCAGATACGCAGCTCTCCGAAGCTAAGTGCCGGTCCCGGGCTTCTTTCGGCACAAACCGCTCTCAGGAGCTCCCTGCGCTCGCCACAATGCTCTGTGTGCCAAGAAGCCGCTTCTTCGCCTCCGGGAGAATCGGCGAGCGGCAGCTTCCCAAAGGCGAAGATGCAAGCTGCAGCACACAGGCACAGTGTGGGCAGCCTTCAGACTTGGAGAAAACAGTACTTTACCACTCTCCCGCCTTTTCCATGGTTATTCTATTGGAAAAGAACGAGTTTTGGACAACTACCTTTCATTCTTGCCAAACTCTTTGCAGACCCCCGTGCAAGCTTTAGAACAAGATTTTGGATGTTTTCTTTCCTGGCAGAGTTTCTCCTTGCAAGATATGGTGGAAAAGCTTTTTGCTGAGTGTAGAGCGGCAAGACACGCAGAAGACGCAGATACGCAGCTCTCCGAAGCTAAGTGCCGGTCCCGGGCTTCTTTCGGCACAAACCGCTCTCAGGAGCTCCCTGCGCTCGCCACAATGCTCTGTGTGCGAAGAAGCCGCTTCTTCGCCTCCGGGAGAATCGGCGAGCGGCAGCTTCCCAAAGGCGAAGATGCAAGCTGCAGCACACAGGCACAGTGTGGACAGCATTCAGACTTAGAGAAAACAGTACTTTACCACTCTCCTGCCTTTTCCATGGTTATTCTATTGGAAAAGAACGAGTTTTGGACAACTACCTTTCATTCTTGCCAAACTCTTTGCAGACCCCCGTGCAAGCTTTAGAACAAGATTTTGGATGTTTTCTTTCCTGGCAGAGTTTCTCCTTGCAAGATATGGTGGAAAAGCTTTTTGCTGAGTGTAGAGCGGCAAGACACGCAGAAGACGCAGATACGCAGCTCTCCGAAGCTAAGTGCCGGTCCCGGGCTTCTTTCGGCACAAACCGCTCTCAGGAGCATTCAGACTTAGAGAAAACGGTACTTTACCACTCTCCTGCCTTTTCCATGGTTATTCTATTGGAAAAGAACGAGTTTTGGACAACTACCTTTCATTCTTGCCAAACTCTTTGCAGACCCCCGTGCAAGCTTTAGAACAAGATTTTGGATGTTTTCTTTCCTGGCAGAGTTTCTCCTTGCAAGATATGGTGGAAAAGCTTTTTGCTGAGTGTAGAGCGGCAAGACATACAGAAGACGCAGATACGCAGCTCTCCGAAGCTAAGTGCCGGTCCCGGGCTTCTTTCGGCACAAACCGCTCTCAGGAGCTCCCTGCGCTCGCCACAATGCTCTGTGTGCGAAGAAGCCGCTTCTTCGCCTCCGGGAGAATCGGCGAGCGGCAGCTTCCCAAAGGCGAAGATGCAAGCTGCAGCACACAGGCACAGTGTGGGCAGCATTCAGACTTCGAGAAAACAGTACTTTACCACTCTCCTGCCTTTTCCATGGTTATTCTATTGGAAAAGAACGAGTTTTGGACAACTACCTTTCATTCTTGCCAAACTCTTTGCAGACCCCCGTGCAAGCTTTAGAACAAGATTTTGGATGTTTTCTTTCCTGGCAGAGTTTCTCCTAGCAAGATATGGTGGAAAAGCTTTTTGCTGAGTGTAGAGCGGCAAGACACGCAGAAGACGCAGATACGCAGCTCTCCGAAGCTAAGTGCCGGTCCCGGGCTTCTTTCGGCACAAACAGCTCTCAGGAGCTCCCTGCGCTCGCCACAATGCTCTGTGTGCGAAGAAGCCGCTTCTTCGCCTCCGGGAGAATCGGCGAGCGGCAGCTTCCCAAAGGCGAAGATGCAAGCTGCAGCACACAGGCACAGTGTGGGCAGCATTCAGACTTAGAGAAAACGGTACTTTACCACTCTCCTGCCTTTTCCATGGTTATTCTATTGGAAAAGAACGAGTTTTGGACAACTACCTTTCATTCTTGCCAAACTCTTTGCAGACCCCCGTGCAAGCTTTAGAACAAGATTTTGGATGTTTTCTTTCCTGGCAGAGTTTCTCCTTGCAAGATATGGTGGAAAAGCTTTTGGCTGAGTGTAGAGCGGCAAGACACGCAGAAGACGCAGATACGCAGCTCTCCGAAGCTAAGTGCCGGTCCCGGGCTTCTTTCGGCACAAACCGCTCTCAGGAGCTCCCTGCGCTCGCCACAATGCTCTGTGTGCGAAGAAGCCGCTTCGTCGCCTGCGGGAGAATCGGCGAGCGGCAGCTTCCCAAAGGCGAAGATGCAAGCTGCAGCACACAGGCACAGTGTGGGCAGCATTCAGACTTAGAGAAAACAGTACTTTACCACTCTCCTGCCTTTTCCATGGTTATTCTATTGGAAAAGAACGAGTTTTGGCCAACTACCTTTCATTCTTGCCAAACTCTTTGCAGACCCCCGTGCAAGCTTTAGAACAAGATTTTGGATGTTTTCTTTCCTGGCAGAGTTTCTCCTTGCAAGATATGGTGGAAAAGCTTTTTGCTGAGTGTAGAGCGGCAAGACACGCAGAAGACGCAGATACGCAGCTCTCCGAAGCTAAGTGCCGGTCCCGGGCTTCTTTCGGCACAAACCGCTCTCAGGAGCTCCCTGCGCTCGCCACAATGCTCTGTGTGCCAAGAAGCCGCTTCTTCGCCTCCGGGAGAATCGGCGAGCGGCAGCTTCCCAAAGGCGAAGATGCAAGCTGCAGCACACAGGCACAGTGTGGGCAGCCTTCAGACTTCGAGAAAACAGTACTTTACCACTCTCCTGCCTTTTCCATGGTTATTCTATTGGAAAAGAACGAGTTTTGGACAACTACCTTTCATTCTTGCCAAACTCTTTGCAGACCTCTGTGCAAGCTTTAGAACAAGATTTTGGATGTTTTCTTTCCTGGCAGAGTTTCTCCTTGCAAGATATGGTGGAAAAGCTTTTTGCTGAGTGTAGAGCGGCAAGACACGCAGAAGACGCAGATACGCAGCTCTCCGAAGCTAAGTGCCGGTCCCGGGCTTCTTTCGGCACAAACCGCTCTCAGGAGCTCCCTGCGCTCGCCACAATGCTCTGTGTGCGAAGAAGCCGCTTCTTCGCCTCCGGGAGAATCGGCGAGCGGCAGCTTCCCAAAGGCGAAGATGCAAGCTGCAGCACACAGGCACAGTGTGGGCAGCCTTCAGACTTAGAGAAAACAGTACTTTACCACTCTCCTGCCTTTTCCATGGTTATTCTATTGGAAAAGAACGAGTTTTGGACAACTACCTTTCATTCTTGCCAAACTCTTTGCAGACCCCCGTGCAAGCTTTAGAACAAGATTTTGGATGTTTTCTTTCCTGGCAGAGTTTCTCCTTGCAAGATATGGTGGAAAAGCTTTTGGCTGAGTGTAGAGCGGCAAGACTCGCAGAAGACGCAGAGACGCAGCTCTCCGAAGCTAAGTGCCGGTCCCGGGCTTCTTTCGGCACAAACAGCTCTCAGGAGCTCCCTGCGCTCGCCACAATGCTCTGTGTGCGAAGAAGCCGCTTCTTCGCCTCCGGGAGAATCGGCGAGCGGCAGCTTCCCAAAGGCGAAGATGCAAGCTGCAGCACACAGGCACAGTGTGGGCAGCATTCAGACTTAGAGAAAACAGTACTTTACCACTCTCCTGCCTTTTCCATGGTTATTCTATTGGAAAAGAACGAGTTTTGGACAACTACCTTTCATTCTTGCCAAACTCTTTGCAGACCCCCGTGCAAGCTTTAGAACAAGATTTTGGATGTTTTCTTTCCTGGCAGAGTTTCTCCTTGCAAGATATGGTGGAAAAGCTTTTTGCTGAGTGTAGAGCGGCAAGACACGCAGAAGACGCAGATACGCAGCTCTGCGAAGCTAAGTGCCGGTCCCGGGCTTCTTTCGGCACAAACCGCTCTCAGGAGCATTCAGACTTAGAGAAAACGGTACTTTACCACTCTCCTGCCTTTTCCATGGTTATTCTATTGGAAAAGAACGAGTTTTGGACAACTACCTTTCATTCTTGCCAAACTCTTTGCAGACCCCCGTGCAAGCTTTAGAACAAGATTTTGGATGTTTTCTTTCCTGGCAGAGTTTCTCCTTGCAAGATATGGTGGAAAAGCTTTTTGCTGAGTGTAGAGCGGCAAGACATACAGAAGACGCAGATACGCAGCTCTCCGAAGCTAAGTGCCGGTCCCGGGCTTCTTTCGGCACAAACCGCTCTCAGGAGCTCCCTGCGCTCGCCACAATGCTCTGTGTGCGAAGAAGCCGCTTCGTCGCCTCCGGGAGAATCGGCGAGCGGCAGCTTCCCAAAGGCGAAGATGCAAGCTGCAGCACACAGGCACAGTGTGGGCAGCATTCAGACTTAGAGAAAACAGTACTTTACCACTCTCCTGCCTTTTCCATGGTTATTCTATTGGAAAAGAACGAGTTTTGGACAACTACCTTTCATTCTTGCCAAACTCTTTGCAGACCCCCGTGCAAGCTTTAGAACAAGATTTTGGATGTTTTCTTTCCTGGCAGAGTTTCTCCTTGCAAGATATGGTGGAAAAGCTTTTTGCTGAGTGTAGAGCGGCAAGACACGCAGAAGACGCAGATACGCAGCTCTCCGAAGCTAAGTGCCGGTCCCGGGCTTCTTTCGGCACAAACAGCTCTCAGGAGCTCCCTGCGCTCGCCACAATGCTCTGTGTGCGAAGAAGCCGCTTCTTCGCCTCCGGGAGAATCGGCGAGCGGCAGCTTCCCAAAGGCGAAGATGCAAGCTGCAGCACACAGGCACAGTGTGGGCAGCATTCAGACTTAGAGAAAACGGTACTTTACCACTCTCCTGCCTTTTCCATGGTTATTCTATTGGAAAAGAACGAGTTTTGGACAACTACCTTTCATTCTTGCCAAACTCTTTGCAGACCCCCGTGCAAGCTTTAGAACAAGATTTTGGATGTTTTCTTTCCTGGCAGAGTTTCTCCTTGCAAGATATGGTGGAAAAGCTTTTTGCTGAGTGTAGAGCGGCAAGACACGCAGAAGACGCAGATACGCAGCTCTCCGAAGCTAAGTGCCGGTCCCGGGCTTCTTTCGGCACAAACCGCTCTCAGGAGCTCCCTGCGCTCGCCACAATGCTCTGTGTGCGAAGAAGCCGCTTCTTCGCCTCCGGGAGAATCGGCGAGCGGCAGCTTCCCAAAGGCGAAGATGCAAGCTGCAGCACACAGGCACAGTGTGGGCAGCCTTCAGACTTAGAGAAAACGGTACTTTACCACTCTCCTGCCTTTTCCATGGTTATTCTATTGGAAAAGAACGAGTTTTGGACAACTACCTTTCATTCTTGCCAAACTCTTTGCAGACCTCCGTGCAAGCTTTAGAACAAGATTTTGGATGTTTTCTTTCCTGGCAGAGTTTCTCCTTGCAAGATATGCTGGAAAAGCTTTTTGCTGAGTGTAGAGCGGCAAGACACGCAGAAGACGCAGATACGCAGCTCTCCGAAGCTAAGTGCCGGTCCCGGGCTTCTTTCGGCACAAACCGCTCTCAGGAGCTCCCTGCGCTCGCCACAATGCTCTGTGTGCGAAGAAGCCGCTTCTTCGCCTCCGGGAGAATCGGCGAGCGGCAGCTTCCCAAAGGCGAAGATGCAAGCTGCAGCACACAGGCACAGTGTGGGCAGCATTCAGACTTCGAGAAAACGGTACTTTACCACTCTCCTGCCTTTTCCATGGTTATTCTATTGGAAAAGAACGAGTTTTGGACAACTACCTTTCATTCTTGCCAAACTCTTTGCAGACCCGTGTGCAAGCTTTAGAACAAGATTTTGGATGTTTTCTTTCCTGGCAGAGTTTCTCCTTGCAAGATATGGTGGAAAAGCTTTTTGCTGAGTGTAGAGCGGCAAGACACGCAGAAGACGCAGATACGCAGCTCTCCGAAGCTAAGTGCCGGTCCCGGGCTTCTTTCGGCACAAACCGCTCTCAGGAGCTCCCTGCGCTCGCCACAATGCTCTGTGTGCGAAGAAGCCGCTTCTTCGCCTCCGGGAGAATCGGCGAGCGGCAGCTTCCCAAAGGCGAAGATGCAAGCTGCAGCACACAGGCACAGTGTGGGCAGCCTTCAGACTTAGAGAAAACGGTACTTTACCACTCTCCTGCCTTTTCCATGGTTATTCTATTGGAAAAGAACGAGTTTTGGACAACTACCTTTCATTCTTGCCAAACTCTTTGCAGACCTCCGTGCAAGCTTTAGAACAAGATTTTGGATGTTTTCTTTCCTGGCAGAGTTTCTCCTTGCAAGATATGCTGGAAAAGCTTTTTGCTGAGTGTAGAGCGGCAAGACACGCAGAAGACGCAGATACGCAGCTCTCCGAAGCTAAGTGCCGGTCCCGGGCTTCTTTCGGCACAAACCGCTCTCAGGAGCTCCCTGCGCTCGCCACAATGCTCTGTGTGCGAAGAAGCCGCTTCTTCGCCTCCGGGAGAATCGGCGAGCGGCAGCTTCCCAAAGGCGAAGATGCAAGCTGCAGCACACAGGCACAGTGTGGGCAGCCTTCAGACTTGGAGAAAACAGTACTTTACCACTCTCCCGCCTTTTCCATGGTTATTCTATTGGAAAAGAACGAGTTTTGGACAACTACCTTTCATTCTTGCCAAACTCTTTGCAGACCTCCGTGCAAGCTTTAGAACAAGATTTTGGATGTTTTCTTTCCTGGCAGAGTTTCTCCTTGCAAGATATGGTGGAAAAGCTTTTTGCTGAGTGTAGAGCGGCAAGACACGCAGAAGACGCAGATACGCAGCTCTCCGAAGCTAAGTGCCGGTCCCGGGCTTCTTTCGGCACAAACCGCTCTCAGGAGCTCCCTGCGCTCGCCACAATGCTCTGTGTGCGAAGAAGCCGCTTCTTCGCCTCCGGGAGAATCGGCGAGCGGCAGCTTCCCAAAGGCGAAGATGCAAGCTGCAGCACACAGGCACAGTGTGGGCAGCATTCAGACTTAGAGAAAACAGTACTTTACCACTCTCCTGCCTTTTCCATGGTTATTCTATTGGAAAAGAACGAGTTTTGGACAACTACCTTTCATTCTTGCCAAACTCTTTGCAGACCCCCGTGCAAGCTTTAGAACAAGATTTTGGATGTTTTCTTTCCTGGCAGAGTTTCTCCTTGCAAGATATGGTGGAAAAGCTTTTTGCTGAGTGTAGAGCGGCAAGACACGCAGAAGACGCAGATACGCAGCTCTCCGAAGCTAAGTGCCGGTCCCGGGCTTCTTTCGGCACAAACAGCTCTCAGGAGCTCCCTGCGCTCGCCACAATGCTCTGTGTGCGAAGAAGCCGCTTCTTCGCCTCCGGGAGAATCGGCGAGCGGCAGCTTCCCAAAGGCGAAGATGCAAGCTGCAGCACACAGGCACAGTGTGGGCAGCATTCAGACTTAGAGAAAACGGTACTTTACCACTCTCCTGCCTTTTCCATGGTTATTCTATTGGAAAAGAACGAGTTTTGGACAACTACCTTTCATTCTTGCCAAACTCTTTGCAGACCCCCGTGCAAGCTTTAGAACAAGATTTTGGATGTTTTCTTTCCTGGCAGAGTTTCTCCTTGCAAGATATGGTGGAAAAGCTTTTTGCTGAGTGTAGAGCGGCAAGACACGCAGAAGACGCAGATACGCAGCTCTCCGAAGCTAAGTGCCGGTCCCGGGCTTCTTTCGGCGCAAACCGCTCTCAGGAGCTCCCTGCGCTCGCCACAATGCTCTGTGTGCGAAGAAGCCGCTTCTTCGCCTCTGGGAGAATCGGCGAGCGGCAGCTTCCCAAAGGCGAAGATGCAAGCTGCAGCACACAGGCACAGTGTGGGCAGCCTTCAGACTTAGAGAAAACGGTACTTTACCACTCTCCTGCCTTTTCCATGGTTATTCTATTGGAAAAGAACGAGTTTTGGACAACTACCTTTCATTCTTGCCAAACTCTTTGCAGACCTCCGTGCAAGCTTTAGAACAAGATTTTGGATGTTTTCTTTCCTGGCAGAGTTTCTCCTTGCAAGATATGCTGGAAAAGCTTTTTGCTGAGTGTAGAGCGGCAAGACACGCAGAAGACGCAGATACGCAGCTCTCCGAAGCTAAGTGCCGGTCCCGGGCTTCTTTCGGCACAAACCGCTCTCAGGAGCTCCCTGCGCTCGCCACAATGCTCTGTGTGCGAAGAAGCCGCTTCTTCGCCTCCGGGAGAATCGGCGAGCGGCAGCTTCCCAAAGGCGAAGATGCAAGCTGCAGCACACAGGCACAGTGTGGGCAGCCTTCAGACTTGGAGAAAACAGTACTTTACCACTCTCCCGCCTTTTCCATGGTTATTCTATTGGAAAAGAACGAGTTTTGGACAACTACCTTTCATTCTTGCCAAACTCTTTGCAGACCTCCGTGCAAGCTTTAGAACAAGATTTTGGATGTTTTCTTTCCTGGCAGAGTTTCTCTTTGCAAGATATGGTGGAAAAGCTTTTTGCTGAGTGTAGAGCGGCAAGACACGCAGAAGACGCAGATACGCAGCTCTCCGAAGCTAAGTGCCGGTCCCGGGCTTCTTTCGGCACAAACCGCTCTCAGGAGCTCCCTGCGCTCGCCACAATGCTCTGTGTGCGAAGAAGCCGCTTCTTCGCCTCCGGGAGAATCGGCGAGCGGCAGCTTCCCAAAGGCGAAGATGCAAGCTGCAGCACACAGGCACAGTGTGGACAGCATTCAGACTTAGAGAAAACAGTACTTTACCACTCTCCTGCCTTTTCCATGGTTATTCTATTGGAAAAGAACGAGTTTTGGACAACTACCTTTCATTCTTGCCAAACTCTTTGCAGACCCCCGTGCAAGCTTTAGAACAAGATTTTGGATGTTTTCTTTCCTGGCAGAGTTTCTCCTTGCAAGATATGGTGGAAAAGCTTTTTGCTGAGTGTAGAGCGGCAAGACACGCAGAAGACGCAGATACGCAGCTCTCCGAAGCTAAGTGCCGGTCCCGGGCTTCTTTCGGCACAAACCGCTCTCAGGAGCATTCAGACTTAGAGAAAACGGTACTTTACCACTCTCCTGCCTTTTCCATGGTTATTCTATTGGAAAAGAACGAGTTTTGGACAACTACCTTTCATTCTTGCCAAACTCTTTGCAGACCCCCGTGCAAGCTTTAGAACAAGATTTTGGATGTTTTCTTTCCTGGCAGAGTTTCTCCTTGCAAGATATGGTGGAAAAGCTTTTTGCTGAGTGTAGAGCGGCAAGACATACAGAAGACGCAGATACGCAGCTCTCCGAAGCTAAGTGCCGGTCCCGGGCTTCTTTCGGCACAAACCGCTCTCAGGAGCTCCCTGCGCTCGCCACAATGCTCTGTGTGCGAAGAAGCCGCTTCGTCGCCTGCGGGAGAATCGGCGAGCGGCAGCTTCCCAAAGGCGAAGATGCAAGCTGCAGCACACAGGCACAGTGTGGGCAGCATTCAGACTTAGAGAAAACAGTACTTTACCACTCTCCTGCCTTTTCCATGGTTATTCTATTGGAAAAGAACGAGTTTTGGACAACTACCTTTCATTCTTGCCAAACTCTTTGCAGACCCCCGTGCAAGCTTTAGAACAAGATTTTGGATGTTTTCTTTCCTGGCAGAGTTTCTCCTTGCAAGATATGGTGGAAAAGCTTTTTGCTGAGTGTAGAGCGGCAAGACACGCAGAAGACGCAGATACGCAGCTCTCCGAAGCTAAGTGCCGGTCCCGGGCTTCTTTCGGCACAAACAGCTCTCAGGAGCTCCCTGCGCTCGCCACAATGCTCTGTGTGCGAAGAAGCCGCTTCTTCGCCTCCGGGAGAATCGGCGAGCGGCAGCTTCCCAAAGGCGAAGATGCAAGCTGCAGCACACAGGCACAGTGTGGGCAGCATTCAGACTTAGAGAAAACGGTACTTTACCACTCTCCTGCCTTTTCCATGGTTATTCTATTGGAAAAGAACGAGTTTTGGACAACTACCTTTCATTCTTGCCAAACTCTTTGCAGACCCCCGTGCAAGCTTTAGAACAAGATTTTGGATGTTTTCTTTCCTGGCAGAGTTTCTCCTTGCAAGATATGGTGGAAAAGCTTTTTGCTGAGTGTAGAGCGGCAAGACACGCAGAAGACGCAGATACGCAGCTCTCCGAAGCTAAGTGCCGGTCCCGGGCTTCTTTCGGCACAAACCGCTCTCAGGAGCTCCCTGCGCTCGCCACAATGCTCTGTGTGCGAAGAAGCCGCTTCTTCGCCTCCGGGAGAATCGGCGAGCGGCAGCTTCCCAAAGGCGAAGATGCAAGCTGCAGCACACAGGCACAGTGTGGGCAGCCTTCAGACTTAGAGAAAACGGTACTTTACCACTCTCCTGCCTTTTCCATGGTTATTCTATTGGAAAAGAACGAGTTTTGGACAACTACCTTTCATTCTTGCCAAACTCTTTGCAGACCTCCGTGCAAGCTTTAGAACAAGATTTTGGATGTTTTCTTTCCTGGCAGAGTTTCTCCTTGCAAGATATGCTGGAAAAGCTTTTTGCTGAGTGTAGAGCGGCAAGACACGCAGAAGACGCAGATACGCAGCTCTCCGAAGCTAAGTGCCGGTCCCGGGCTTCTTTCGGCACAAACCGCTCTCAGGAGCTCCCTGCGCTCGCCACAATGCTCTGTGTGCCAAGAAGCCGCTTCTTCGCCTCCGGGAGAATCGGCGAGCGGCAGCTTCCCAAAGGCGAAGATGCAAGCTGCAGCACACAGGCACAGTGTGGGCAGCATTCAGACTTAGAGAAAACAGTACTTTACCACTCTCCTGCCTTTTCCATGGTTATTCTATTGGAAAAGAACGAGTTTTGGCCAACTACCTTTCATTCTTGCCAAACTCTTTGCAGACCCCCGTGCAAGCTTTAGAACAAGATTTTGGATGTTTTCTTTCCTGGCAGAGTTTCTCCTTGCAAGATATGGTGGAAAAGCTTTTTGCTGAGTGTAGAGCGGCAAGACACGCAGAAGACGCAGATACGCAGCTCTCCGAAGCTAAGTGCCGGTCCCGGGCTTCTTTCGGCACAAACCGCTCTCAGGAGCTCCCTGCGCTCGCCACAATGCTCTGTGTGCGAAGAAGCCGCTTCTTCGCCTCCGGGAGAATCGGCGAGCGGCAGCTTCCCAAAGGCGAAGATGCAAGCTGCAGCACACAGGCACAGTGTGGGCAGCCTTCAGACTTGGAGAAAACAGTACTTTACCACTCTCCCGCCTTTTCCATGGTTATTCTATTGGAAAAGAACGAGTTTTGGACAACTACCTTTCATTCTTGCCAAACTCTTTGCAGACCTCCGTGCAAGCTTTAGAACAAGATTTTGGATGTTTTCTTTCCTGGCAGAGTTTCTCCTTGCAAGATATGGTGGAAAAGCTTTTTGCTGAGTGTAGAGCGGCAAGACACGCAGAAGACGCAGATACGCAGCTCTCCGAAGCTAAGTGCCGGTCCCGGGCTTCTTTCGGCACAAACCGCTCTCAGGAGCTCCCTGCGCTCGCCACAATGCTCTGTGTGCCAAGAAGCCGCTTCTTCGCCTCCGGGAGAATCGGCCAGCGGCAGCTTCCCAAAGGCGAAGATGCAAGCTGCAGCACACAGGCACAGTGTGGGCAGCATTCAGACTTAGAGAAAACAGTACTTTACCACTCTCCTGCCTTTTCCATGGTTATTCTATTGGAAAAGAACGAGTTTTGGACAACTACCTTTCATTCTTGCCAAACTCTTTGCAGACCCCCGTGCAAGCTTTAGAACAAGATTTGGGATGTTTTCTTTCCTGGCAGAGTTTTTCCTTGCAAGATATGGTGGAAAAGCTTTTTGCTGAGTGTAGAGCGGCAAGACACGCAGAAGACGCAGATACGCAGCTCTCCGAAGCTAAGTGCCGGTCCCGGGCTTCTTTCGGCACAAACCGCTCTCAGGAGCTCCCTGCGCTCGCCACAATGCTCTGTGTGCGAAGAAGCCGCTTCGTCGCCTGCGGGAGAATCGGCGAGCGGCAGCTTCCCAAAGGCGAAGATGCAAGCTGCAGCACACAGGCACAGTGTGGGCAGCATTCAGACTTAGAGAAAACAGTACTTTACCACTCTCCTGCCTTTTCCATGGTTATTCTATTGGAAAAGAACGAGTTTTGGACAACTACCTTTCATTCTTGCCAAACTCTTTGCAGACCCCCGTGCAAGCTTTAGAACAAGATTTTGGATGTTTTCTTTCCTGGCAGAGTTTCTCCTTGCAAGATATGGTGGAAAAGCTTTTTGCTGAGTGTAGAGCGGCAAGACACGCAGAAGACGCAGATACGCAGCTCTCCGAAGCTAAGTGCCGGTCCCGGGCTTCTTTCGGCACAAACCGCTCTCAGGAGCTCCCTGCGCTCGCCACAATGCTCTGTGTGCGAAGAAGCCGCTTCGTCGCCTCCGGGAGAATCGGCGAGCGGCAGCTTCCCAAAGGCGAAGATGCAAGCTGCAGCACACAGGCACAGTGTGGGCAGCATTCAGACTTAGAGAAAACAGTACTTTACCACTCTCCTGCCTTTTCCATGGTTATTCTATTGGAAAAGAACGAGTTTTGGACAACTACCTTTCATTCTTGCCAAACTCTTTGCAGACCCCCGTGCAAGCTTTAGAACAAGATTTTGGATGTTTTCTTTCCTGGCAGAGTTTCTCCTTGCAAGATATGGTGGAAAAGCTTTTTGCTGAGTGTAGAGCGGCAAGACACGCAGAAGACGCAGATACGCAGCTCTCCGAAGCTAAGTGCCGGTCCCGGGCTTCTTTCGGCACAAACCGCTCTCAGGAGCTCCCTGCGCTCGCCACAATGCTCTGTGTGCCAAGAAGCCGCTTCTTCGCCTCCGGGAGAATCGGCGAGCGGCAGCTTCCCAAAGGCGAAGATGCAAGCTGCAGCACACAGGCACAGTGTGGGCAGCATTCAGACTTAGAGAAAACAGTACTTTACCACTCTCCTGCCTTTTCCATGGTTATTCTATTGGAAAAGAACGAGTTTTGGACAACTACCTTTCATTCTTGCCAAACTCTTTGCAGACCCCCGTGCAAGCTTTAGAACAAGATTTTGGATGTTTTCTTTCCTGGCAGAGTTTCTCCTTGCAAGATATGGTGGAAAAGCTTTTTGCTGAGTGTAGAGCGGCAAGACACGCAGAAGACGCAGATACGCAGCTCTCCGAAGCTAAGTGCCGGTCCCGGGCTTCTTTCGGCACAAACCGCTCTCAGGAGCTCCCTGCGCTCGCCACAATGCTCTGTGTGCGAAGAAGCCGCTTCTTCGCCTCCGGGAGAATTGGCCAGCGGCAGCTTCCCAAAGGCGAAGATGCAAGCGGCAGCACACAGGCACAGTGTGGGCAGCCTTCAGACTTCGAGAAAACAGTACTTTACCACTCTCCTGCCTTTTCCATGGTTATTCTATTGGAAAAGAACGAGTTTTGGACAACTACCTTTCATTCTTGCCAAACTCTTTGCAGACCTGTGTGCAAGCTTTAGAACCAGATTTTGGATGTTTTCTTTCCTGGCAGAGTTTCTCCTTGCAAGATATGGTGGAAAAGCTTTTTGCTGAGTGTAGAGCGGCAAGACACGCAGAAGACGCAGATACGCAGCTCTCCGAAGCTAAGTGCCGGTCCCGGGCTTCTTTCGGCACAAACCGCTCTCAGGAGCTCCCTGCGCTCGCCACAATGCTCTGTGTGCGAAGAAGCCGCTTCTTCGCCTGCGGGAGAATCGGCGAGCGGCAGCTTCCCAAAGGCGAAGATGTAAGCGGCAGCACACAGGCACAGTGTGGGCAGAATTCAGACTTAGAGAAAACAGTACTTTACCACTCTCCTGCCTTTTCATGGTTATTCTATTGGAAAAGAACGAGTTTTGGACAACTACCTTTCATTCTTGCCAAACTCTTTGCAGACCCCCGTGCAAGCTTTAGAACAAGATTTTGGATGTTTTCTTTCCTGGCAGAGTTTCTCCTTGCAAGATATGGTGGAAAAGCTTTTTGCTGAGTGTAGAGCGGCAAGACACGCAGAAGACGCAGATACGCAGCTCTCCGAAGCTAAGTGCCGGTCCCGGGCTTCTTTCGGCACAAACAGCTCTCAGGAGCTCCCTGCGCTCGCCACAATGCTCTGTGTGCAAAGAAGCCGCTTCTTCGCCTCCGGGAGAATCGGCGAGCGGCAGCTTCCCAAAGGCGAAGATGCAAGCTGCAGCACACAGGCACAGTGTGGGCAGCATTCAGACTTAGAGAAAACAGTACTTTACCACTCTCCTGCCTTTTCCATGGTTATTCTATTGGAAAAGAACGAGTTTTGGACAACTACCTTTCATTCTTGCCAAACTCTTTGCAGACCCCCGTGCAAGCTTTAGAACAAGATTTTGGATGTTTTCTTTCCTGGCAGAGTTTCTCCTTGCAAGATATGGTGGAAAAGCTTTTTGCTGAGTGTAGAGCGGCAAGACACGCAGAAGACGCAGATACGCAGCTCTCCGAAGCTAAGTGCCGGTCCCGGGCTTCTTTCGGCACAAACCGCTCTCAGGAGCTCCCTGCGCTCGCCACAATGCTCTGTGTGCGAAGAAGCCGCTTCTTCGCCTGCGGGAGAATCGGCGAGCGGCAGCTTCCCAAAGGCGAAGATGCAAGCTGCAGCACACAGGCACAGTGTGGGCAGCATTCAGACTTCGAGAAAACAGTACTTTACCACTCTCCTGCCTTTTCCATGGTTATTCTATTGGAAAAGAACGAGTTTTGGACAACTACCTTTCATTCTTGCCAAACTCTTTGCAGACCCGTGTGCAAGCTTTAGAACAAGATTTTGGATGTTTTCTTTCCTGGCAGAGTTTCTCCTTGCAAGATATGGTGGAAAAGCTTTTTGCTGAGTGTAGAGCGGCAAGACACGCAGAAGACGCAGATACGCAGCTCTCCGAAGCTAAGTGCTGGTCCCGGGCTTCTTTCGGCACAAACCGCTCTCAGGAGCTCCCTGCGCTCGCCACAATGCTCTGTGTGCGAAGAAGCCGCTTCTTCGCCTCCGGGAGAATCGGCGAGCGGCAGCTTCCCAAAGGCGAAGATGCAAGCTGCAGCACACAGGCACAGTGTGGGCAGCCTTCAGACTTCGAGAAAACAGTACTTTACCACTCTCCTGCCTTTTCCATGGTTATTCTATTGGAAAAGAACGAGTTTTGGACAACTACCTTTCATTCTTGCCAAACTCTTTGCAGACCTGTGTGCAAGCTTTAGAACCAGATTTTGGATGTTTTCTTTCCTGGCAGAGTTTCTCCTTGCAAGATATGGTGGAAAAGCTTTTTGCTGAGTGTAGAGCGGCAAGACACGCAGAAGACGCAGATACGCAGCTCTCCGAAGCTAAGTGCCGGTCCCGGGCTTCTTTCGGCACAAACCGCTCTCAGGAGCTCCCTGCGCTCGCCACAATGCTCTGTGTGCGAAGAAGCCGCTTCTTCGCCTCCGGGAGAATCGGCGAGCGGCAGCTTCCCAAAGGTGAAGATGCAAGCTGCAGCACACAGGCACAGTGTGGGCAGCCTTCAGACTTAGAGAAAACAGTACTTTACCACTCTCCTGCCTTTTCCATGGTTATTCTATTGGAAAAGAACGAGTTTTGGACAACTACCTTTCATTCTTGCCAAACTCTTTGCAGACCCCCGTGCAAGCTTTAGAACAAGATTTTGGATGTTTTCTTTCCTGGCAGAGTTTCTCCTTGCAAGATATGGTGGAAAAGCTTTTTGCTGAGTGTAGAGCGGCAAGACACGCAGAAGACGCAGATACGCAGCTCTCCGAAGCTAAGTGCCGGTCCCGGGCTTCTTTCGGCACAAACCGCTCTCAGGAGCTCCCTGCGCTCGCCACAATGCTCTGTGTGCCAAGAAGCCGCTTCGTCGCCTCCGGGAGAATCGGCGAGCGGCAGCTTCCCAAAGGCGAAGATGCAAGCTGCAGCACACAGGCACAGTGTGGACAGCATTCAGACTTAGAGAAAACAGTACTTTACCACTCTCCTGCCTTTTCCATGGTTATTCTATTGGAAAAGAACGAGTTTTGGACAACTACCTTTCATTCTTGCCAAACTCTTTGCAGACCCCCGTGCAAGCTTTAGAACAAGATTTTGGATGTTTTCTTTCCTGGCAGAGTTTCTCTTTGCAAGATATGCTGGAAAAGCTTTTTGCTGAGTGTAGAGCGGCAAGACACGCAGAAGACGCAGATACGCAGCTCTCCGAAGCTAAGTGCCGGTCCCGGGCTTCTTTCGGCACAAACCGCTCTCAGGAGCTCCCTGCGCTCGCCAC
Source organism: Molothrus aeneus (assembly GCF_037042795.1). NCBI lineage: Eukaryota > Metazoa > Chordata > Aves > Passeriformes > Icteridae > Molothrus > Molothrus aeneus. The sequence goes on from NW_027098778.1 coordinate 26,733, forward strand.
AATTCTCTGTGTGCCAAGAAGCCGCTTCTTCGCCTCCGGGAGAATCGGCGAGCGGCAGCTTCCCAAAGGCGAAGATGCAAGCTGCAGCACACAGGCACAGTGTGGGCAGCATTCAGACTTAGAGAAAACAGTACTTTACCACTCTCCTGCCTTTTCATGGTTATTCTATTGGAAAAGAACGAGTTTTGGACAACTACCTTTCATTCTTGCCAAACTCTTTGCAGACCCCCGTGCAAGCTTTAGAACAAGATTTTGGATGTTTTCTTTCCTGGCAGAGTTTCTCCTTGCAAGATATGGTGGAAAAGCTTTTTGCTGAGTGTAGAGCGGCAAGACACGCAGAAGACGCAGATACGCAGCTCTCCGAAGCTAAGTGCCGGTCCCGGGCTTCTTTCGGCACAAACAGCTCTCAGGAGCTCCCTGCGCTCGCCACAATGCTCTGTGTGCGAAGAAGCCGCTTCTTCGCCTGCGGGAGAATCGGCGAGCGGCAGCTTCCCAAAGGCGAAGATGCAAGCTGCAGCACACAGGCACAGTGTGGGCAGCATTCAGACTTAGAGAAAACAGTACTTTACCCCTCTCCTGCCTTTTCCATGGTTATTCTATTGGAAAAGAACGAGTTTTGGACAACTACCTTTCATTCTTGCCAAACTCTTTGCAGACCCCCGTGCAAGCTTTAGAACAAGATTTTGGATGTTTTCTTTCCTGGCAGAGTTTCTCCTTGCAAGATATGGTGGAAAAGCTTTTTGCTGAGTGTAGAGCGGCAAGACACGCAGAAGACGCAGATACGCAGCTCTCCGAAGCTAAGTGCCGGTCCCGGGCTTCTTTCGGCACAAACCGCTCTCAGGAGCTCCCTGCGCTCGCCACAATGCTCTGTGTGCGAAGAAGCCGCTTCTTCGCCTGCGGGAGAATCGGCGAGCGGCAGCTTCCCAAAGGCGAAGATGCAAGCTGCAGCACACAGGCACAGTGTGGGCAGCATTCAGACTTAGAGAAAACGGTACTTTACCACTCTCCTGCCTTTTCCATGGTTATTCTATTGGAAAAGAACGAGTTTTGGACAACTACCTTTCATTCTTGCCAAACTCTTTGCAGACCCCCGTGCAAGCTTTAGAACAAGATTTTGGATGTTTTCTTTCCTGGCAGAGTTTCTCCTTGCAAGATATGGTGGAAAAGCTTTTTGCTGAGTGTAGAGCGGCAAGACACGCAGAAGACGCAGATACGCAGCTCTCCGAAGCTAAGTGCCGGTCCCGGGCTTCTTTCGGCACAAACCGCTCTCAGGAGCTCCCTGCGCTCGCCACAATGCTCTGTGTGCCAAGAAGCCGCTTCTTCGCCTCCGGGAGAATCGGCGAGCGGCAGCTTCCCAAAGGCGAAGATGCAAGCTGCAGCACACAGGCACAGTGTGGGCAGCCTTCAGACTTCGAGAAAACAGTACTTTACCACTCTCCTGCCTTTTCCATGGTTATTCTATTGGAAAAGAACGAGTTTTGGACAACTACCTTTCATTCTTGCCAAACTCTTTGCAGACCCCCGTGCAAGCTTTAGAACAAGATTTTGGATGTTTTCTTTCCTGGCAGAGTTTCTCCTTGCAAGATATGGTGGAAAAGCTTTTTGCTGAGTGTAGAGCGGCAAGACTCGCAGAAGACGCAGAGACGCAGCTCTCCGAAGCTAAGTGCCGGTCCCGGGCTTCTTTCGGCACAAACAGCTCTCAGGAGCTCCCTGCGCTCGCCACAATGCTCTGTGTGCGAAGAAACCGCTTCTTCGCCTCCGGGAGAATCGGCGAGCGGCAGCTTCCCAAAGGCGAAGATGCAAGCTGCAGCACACAGGCACAGTGTGGGCAGCATTCAGACTTAGAGAAAACGGTACTTTACCACTCTCCTGCCTTTTCCATGGTTATTCTATTGGAAAAGAACGAGTTTTGGACAACTACCTTTCATTCTTGCCAAACTCTTTGCAGACCCCCGTGCAAGCTTTAGAACAAGATTTTGGATGTTTTCTTTCCTGGCAGAGTTTCTCCTTGCAAGATATGGTGGAAAAGCTTTTTGCTGAGTGTAGAGCGGCAAGACACACAGAAGACGCAGATACGCAGCTCTCCGAAGCTAAGTGCCGGTCCCGGGCTTCTTTCGGCACAAACCGCTCTCAGGAGCTCCCTGCGCTCGCCACAATGCTCTGTGTGCGAAGAAGCCGCTTCGTCGCCTCCGGGAGAATCGGCGAGCGGCAGCTTCCCAAAGGCGAAGATGCAAGCTGCAGCACACAGGCACAGTGTGGGCAGCATTCAGACTTAGAGAAAACAGTACTTTACCACTCTCCTGCCTTTTCCATGGTTATTCTATTGGAAAAGAACGAGTTTTGGACAACTACCTTTCATTCTTGCCAAACTCTTTGCAGACCCCCGTGCAAGCATTAGAACAAGATTTTGGATGTTTTCTTTCCTGGCAGAGTTTCTCTTTGCAAGATATGCTGGAAAAGCTTTTTGCTGAGTGTAGAGCGGCAAGACACGCAGAAGACGCAGATACGCAGCTCTCCGAAGCTAAGTGCCGGTCCCGGGCTTCTTTCGGCACAAACCGCTCTCAGGAGCTCCCTGCGCTCGCCACAATGCTCTGTGTGCGAAGAAGCCACTTCTTCGCCTCCGGGAGAATCGGCGAGCGGCAGCTTCCCAAAGGCGAAGATGCAAGCTGCAGCACACAGGCACAGTGTGGGCAGCATTCAGACTTAGAGAAAACAGTACTTTACCCCTCTCCTGCCTTTTCCATGGTTATTCTATTGGAAAAGAACGAGTTTTGGACAACTACCTTTCATTCTTGCCAAACTCTTTGCAGACCCCCGTGCAAGCTTTAGAACAAGATTTGGGATGTTTTCTTTCCTGGCAGAGTTTCTCCTTGCAAGATATGGTGGAAAACCTTTGGCTGAGTGTAGAGCGGCAAGACACGCAGAAGACGCAGATACGCAGCTCTCCGAAGCTAAGTGCCGGTCCCGGGCTTCTTTCGGCACAAACAGCTCTCAGGAGCTCCCTGCGCTCGCCACAATGCTGTGTGTGCGAAGAAGCCGCTTCTTCGCCTGCGGGAGAATCGGCCAGCGGCAGCTTCCCAAAGGCGAAGATGCAAGCTGCAGCACACAGGCACAGTGTGGGCAGCATTCAGACTTAGAGAAAACGGTACTTTACCACTCTCCTGCCTTTTCCATGGTTATTCTATTGGAAAAGAACGAGTTTTGGACAACTACCTTTCATTCTTGCCAAACTCTTTGCAGACCCCCGTGCAAGCTTTAGAACAAGATTTTGGATGTTTTCTTTCCTGGCAGAGTTTCTCCTTGCAAGATATGGTGGAAAAGCTTTTTGCTGAGTGTAGAGCGGCAAGACACGCAGAAGACGCAGATACGCAGCTCTCCGAAGCTAAGTGCCGGTCCCGGGCTTCTTTCGGCACAAACCGCTCTCAGGAGCATTCAGACTTAGAGAAAACGGTACTTTACCACTCTCCTGCCTTTTCCATGGTTATTCTATTGGAAAAGAACGAGTTTTGGACAACTACCTTTCATTCTTGCCAAACTCTTTGCAGACCCCCGTGCAAGCATTAGAACAAGATTTTGGATGTTTTCTTTCCTGGCAGAGTTTCTCTTTGCAAGATATGGTGGAAAAGCTTTTTGCTGAGTGTAGAGCGGCAAGACACGCAGAAGACGCAGATACGCAGCTCTCCGAAGCTAAGTGCCGGTCCCGGGCTTCTTTCGGCACAAACCGCTCTCAGGAGCTCCCTGCGCTCGCCACAATGCTCTGTGTGCGAAGAAGCCACTTCTTCGCCTCCGGGAGAATCGGCGAGCGGCAGCTTCCCAAAGGCGAAGATGCAAGCTGCAGCACACAGGCACAGTGTGGGCAGCATTCAGACTTAGAGAAAACAGTACTTTACCCCTCTCCTGCCTTTTCCATGGTTATTCTATTGGAAAAGAACGAGTTTTGGACAACTACCTTTCATTCTTGCCAAACTCTTTGCAGACCCCCGTGCAAGCTTTAGAACAAGATTTTGGATGTTTTCTTTCCTGGCAGAGTTTCTCCTTGCAAGATATGGTGGAAAACCTTTGGCTGAGTGTAGAACGGCAAGACACGCAGAAGACGCAGATACGCAGCTCTCCGAAGCTAAGTGCCGGTCCCGGGCTTCTTTCGGCACAAACCGCTCTCAGGAGCTCCCTGCGCTCGCCACAATGCTGTGTGTGCGAAGAAGCCGCTTCTTCGCCTGCGGGAGAATCGGCGAGCGGCAGCTTCCCAAAGGCGAAGATGCAAGCTGCAGCACACAGGCACAGTGTGGGCAGCATTCAGACTTAGAGAAAACGGTACTTTACCACTCTCCTGCCTTTTCCATGGTTATTCTATTGGAAAAGAACGAGTTTTGGACAACTACCTTTCATTCTTGCCAAACTCTTTGCAGACCCCCGTGCAAGCTTTAGAACAAGATTTTGGATGTTTTCTTTCCTGGCAGAGTTTCTCCTTGCAAGATATGGTGGAAAAGCTTCTTGCTGAGTGTAGAGCGGCAAGACACGCAGAAGACGCAGATACGCAGCTCTCCGAAGCTAAGTGCCGGTCCCGGGCTTCTTTCGGCACAAACCGCTCTCAGGAGCATTCAGACTTAGTGAAAACGGTACTTTACCACTCTCCTGCCTTTTCCATGGTTATTCTATTGGAAAAGAACGAGTTTTGGACAACTACCTTTCATTCTTGCCAAACTCTTTGCAGACCCCCGTGCAAGCTTTAGAACAAGATTTTGGATGTTTTCTTTCCTGGCAGAGTTTCTCCTTGCAAGATATGGTGGAAAAGCTTTTTGCTGAGTGTAGAGCGGCAAGACACACAGAAGACGCAGATACGCAGCTCTCCGAAGCTAAGTGCCGGTCCCGGGCTTCTTTCGGCACAAACCGCTCTCAGGAGCTCCCTGCGCTCGCCACAATGCTCTGTGTGCGAAGAAGCCGCTTCGTCGCCTCCGGGAGAATCGGCGAGCGGCAGCTTCCCAAAGGCGAAGATGCAAGCTGCAGCACACAGGCACAGTGTGGGCAGCATTCAGACTTGGAGAAACCAGTACTTTACCACTCTCCTGCCTTTTCCATGGTTCTTCTATTGGAAAAGAACGAGTTTTGGACAACTACCTTTCATTCTCTCCAAACTCTTTGCAGACCTCCGTGCAAGCTTTAGAACAAGATTTGGGATGTTTTCTTTCCTGGCAGAGTTTCTCCTTGCAAGATATGGTGGAAAAGCTTTTTGCTGAGTGTAGAGCGGCAAGACACGCAGAAGACGCAGATACGCAGCTCTCCGCAGCTAAGTGCCGGTCCCGGGCTTCTTTCGGCACAAACCGCTCTCAGGAGCTCCCTGCGCTCGCCACAATGCTCTGTGTGCGAAGAAGCCGCTTCTTCGCCTGCGGGAGAATCGGCGAGCGGCAGCTTCCCAAAGGCGAAGATGCAAGCTGCAGCACACAGGCACAGTGTGGGCAGCCTTCAGACTTAGAGAAAACAGTACTTTACCACTCTCCTGCCTTTTCCATGGTTATTCTATTGGAAAAGAACGAGTTTTGGACAACTACCTTTCATTCTTGCCAAACTCTTTGCAGACCTCCGTGCAAGCTTTAGAACAAGATTTTGGATGTTTTCTTTCCTGGCAGAGTTTCTCCTTGCAAGATATGGTGGAAAAGCTTTTGGCTGAGTGTAGAGCGGCAAGACACGCAGAAGACGCAGATACGCAGCTCTCCGAAGCTAAGTGCCGGTCCCGGGCTTCTTTCGGCACAAACCGCTCTCAGGAGCTCCCTGCGCTCGCCACAATGCTCTGTGTGCGAAGAAGCCGCTTCTTCGCCTCGGGGAGAATCGGCGAGCGGCAGCTTCCCAAAGGCGAAGATGCAAGCTGCACCACACAGGCACAGTGTGGGCAGCATTCAGACTTAGAGAAAACAGTACTTTACCACTCTCCTGCCTTTTCCATGGTTATTCTATTGGAAAAGAACGAGTTTTGGACAACTACCTTTCATTCTTGCCAAACTCTTTGCAGACCTCCGTGCAAGCTTTAGAACAAGATTTTGGATGTTTTCTTTCCTGGCAGAGTTTCTCCTTGCAAGATATGGTGGAAAAGCTTTTTGCTGAGTGTAGAGCGGCAAGACACGCAGAAGACGCAGATACGCAGCTCTCCGAAGCTAAGTGCCGGTCCCGGGCTTCTTTCGGCACAAACCGCTCTCAGGAGCATTCAGACTTAGAGAAAACGGTACTTTACCACTCTCCTGCCTTTTCCATGGTTATTCTATTGGAAAAGAACGAGTTTTGGACAACTACCTTTCATTCTTGCCAAACTCTTTGCAGACCCCCGTGCAAGCATTAGAACAAGATTTTGGATGTTTTCTTTCCTGGCAGAGTTTCTCTTTGCAAGATATGGTGGAAAAGCTTTTTGCTGAGTGTAGAGCGGCAAGACACGCAGAAGACGCAGATACGCAGCTCTCCGAAGCTAAGTGCCGGTCCCGGGCTTCTTTCGGCACAAACCGCTCTCAGGAGCTCCCTGCGCTCGCCACAATGCTCTGTGTGCGAAGAAGCCACTTCTTCGCCTCCGGGAGAATCGGCGAGCGGCAGCTTCCCAAAGGCGAAGATGCAAGCTGCAGCACACAGGCACAGTGTGGGCAGCATTCAGACTTAGAGAAAACAGTACTTTACCCCTCTCCTGCCTTTTCCATGGTTATTCTATTGGAAAAGAACGAGTTTTGGACAACTACCTTTCATTCTTGCCAAACTCTTTGCAGACCCCCGTGCAAGCTTTAGAACAAGATTTTGGATGTTTTCTTTCCTGGCAGAGTTTCTCCTTGCAAGATATGGTGGAAAACCTTTGGCTGAGTGTAGAGCGGCAAGACACGCAGAAGACGCAGATACGCAGCTCTCCGAAGCTAAGTGCCGGTCCCGGGCTTCTTTCGGCACAAACCGCTCTCAGGAGCTCCCTGCGCTCGCCACAATGCTGTGTGTGCGAAGAAGCCGCTTCTTCGCCTGCGGGAGAATCGGCGAGCGGCAGCTTCCCAAAGGCGAAGATGCAAGCTGCAGCACACAGGCACAGTGTGGGCAGCATTCAGACTTAGAGAAAACGGTACTTTACCACTCTCCTGCCTTTTCCATGGTTATTCTATTGGAAAAGAACGAGTTTTGGACAACTACCTTTCATTCTTGCCAAACTCTTTGCAGACCCCCGTGCAAGCTTTAGAACAAGATTTTGGATGTTTTCTTTCCTGGCAGAGTTTCTCCTTGCAAGATATGGTGGAAAAGCTTCTTGCTGAGTGTAGAGCGGCAAGACACGCAGAAGACGCAGATACGCAGCTCTCCGAAGCTAAGTGCCGGTCCCGGGCTTCATTCGGCACAAACCGCTCTCAGGAGCATTCAGACTTAGTGAAAACGGTACTTTACCACTCTCCTGCCTTTTCCATGGTTATTCTATTGGAAAAGAACGAGTTTTGGACAACTACCTTTCATTCTTGCCAAACTCTTTGCAGACCCCCGTGCAAGCTTTAGAACAAGATTTTGGATGTTTTCTTTCCTGGCAGAGTTTCTCCTTGCAAGATATGGTGGAAAAGCTTTTTGCTGAGTGTAGAGCGGCAAGACACACAGAAGACGCAGATACGCAGCTCTCCGAAGCTAAGTGCCGGTCCCGGGCTTCTTTCGGCACAAACCGCTCTCAGGAGCTCCCTGCGCTCGCCACAATGCTCTGTGTGCGAAGAAGCCGCTTCGTCGCCTCCGGGAGAATCGGCGAGCGGCAGCTTCCCAAAGGCGAAGATGCAAGCTGCAGCACACAGGCACAGTGTGGGCAGCATTCAGACTTGGAGAAACCAGTACTTTACCACTCTCCTGCCTTTTCCATGGTTCTTCTATTGGAAAAGAACGAGTTTTGGACAACTACCTTTCATTCTTGCCAAACTCTTTGCAGACCTCCGTGCAAGCTTTAGAACAAGATTTTGGATGTTTTCTTTCCTGGCAGAGTTTCTCCTTGCAAGATATGGTGGAAAAGCTTTTTGCTGAGTGTAGAGCGGCAAGACACGCAGAAGACGCAGATACGCAGCTCTCCGAAGCTAAGTGCCGGTCCCAGGCTTCTTTCGGCACAAACCGCTCTCAGGAGCTCCCTGCGCTCGCCACAATGCTCTGTGTGCGAAGAAGCCGCTTCTTCGCCTCCGGGAGAATCGGCGAGCGGCAGCTTCCCAAAGGCGAAGATGCAAGCTGCAGCACAAAGGTACAGTATGGGCAGCATTCAGACTTAGAGAAAACAGTATTTTACCACTCTCCTGCCTTTTCCATGGTTATTCTATTGGAAAAGAACGAGTTTTGGACAACTACCTTTCATTCTCTCCAAACTCTTTGCAGACCTCCGTGCAAGCTTTAGAACAAGATTTGGGATGTTTTCTTTCCTGGCAGAGTTTCTCCTTGCAAGATATGGTGGAAAAGCTTTTTGCTGAGTGTAGAGCGGCAAGACACGCAGAAGACGCAGATACGCAGCTCTCCGCAGCTAAGTGCCGGTCCCGGGCTTCTTTCGGCACAAACCGCTCTCAGGAGCTCCCTGCGCTCGCCACAATGCTCTGTGTGCGAAGAAGCCGCTTCTTCGCCTGCGGGAGAATCGGCGAGCGGCAGCTTCCCAAAGGCGAAGATGCAAGCTGCAGCACACAGGCACAGTGTGGGCAGCATTCAGACTTAGAGAAAACAGTACTTTACCACTCTCCTGCCTTTTCCATGGTTATTCTATTGGAAAAGAACGAGTTTTGGACAACTACCTTTCATTCTTGCCAAACTCTTTGCAGACCTCCGTGCAAGCTTTAGAACAAGATTTTGGATGTTTTCTTTCCTGGCAGAGTTTCTCCTTGCAAGATATGGTGGAAAAGCTTTTGGCTGAGTGTAGAGCGGCAAGACACGCAGAAGACGCAGATACGCAGCTCTCCGAAGCTAAGTGCCGGTCCCGGGCTTCTTTCGGCACAAACCGCTCTCAGGAGCTCCCTGCGCTCGCCACAATGCTCTGTGTGCGAAGAAGCCGCTTCTTCGCCTCGGGGAGAATCGGCGAGCGGCAGCTTCCCAAAGGCGAAGATGCAAGCTGCACCACACAGGCACAGTGTGGGCAGCATTCAGACTTAGAGAAAACAGTACTTTACCACTCTCCTGCCTTTTCCATGTTTATTATATTGGAAAAGAACGAGTTTTGGACAACTACCTTTCATTCTTGCCAAACTCTTTGCAGACCTCCGTGCAAGCTTTAGAACAAGATTTTGGATGTTTTCTTTCCTGGCAGAGTTTCTCTTTGCAAGATATGGTGGAAAAGCTTTTTGCTGAGTGTAGAGCGGCAAGACACGCAGAAGACGCAGATACGCAGCTCTCCGAAGCTAAGTGCCGGTCCCGGGCTTCTTTCGGCACAAACCGCTCTCAGGAGCTCCCTGCGCTCGCCACAATGCTCTGTGTGTGAAGAAGCCGCTTCTTCGCCTGCGGGAGAATCGCCGAGCGGCAGCTTCCCAAAGGCGAAGGTGCAAGCTGCAGCACACAGGCACAGTGTGGGCAGCATTCAGACTTGGAGAAAACAGTACTTTACCACTCTCCTGCCTTTTCCATGGTTATTCTATTGGAAAAGAACGAGTTTTGGACAACTACCTTTCATTCTTGCCAAACTCTTTGCAGACCTCCGTGCAAGCTTTAGAACAAGATTTTGGATGTTTTCTTTCCTGGCAGAGTTTCTCTTTGCAAGATATGGTGGAAAAGCTTTTTGCTGAGTGTAGAGCGGCAAGACACGCAGAAGACGCAGATACGCAGCTCTCCGAAGCTAAGTGCCGGTCCCGGGCTTCTTTCGGCACAAACCGCTCTCAGGAGCTCCCTGCGCTCGCCACAATGCTCTGTGTGCGAAGAAGCCGCTTCTTCGCCTCCGGGAGAATCGGCGAGCGGCAGCTTCCCAAAGGCGAAGATGCAAGCTGCAGCACACAGGTACAGTGTGGGCAGCATTCAGACTTAGAGAAAACAGTACTTTACCACTCTCCTGCCTTTTCCATGGTTATTCTATTGGAAAAGAACGAGTTTTGGACAACTACCTTTCATTCTTGCCAAACTCTTTGCAGACCCCCGTGCAAGCTTTAGAACAAGATTTTGGATGTTTTCTTTCCTGGCAGAGTTTCTCCTTGCAAGATATGGTGGAAAAGCTTTTTGCTGAGTGTAGAGCGGCAAGACACGCAGAAGACGCAGATACGCAGCTCTCCGAAGCTAAGTGCCGGTCCCGGGCTTCTTTCGGCACAAACCGCTCTCAGGAGCTCCCTGCGCTCGCCACAATGCTCTGTGTGCGAAGAAGCCGCTTCGTCGCCTGCGGGAGAATCGGCGAGCGGCAGCTTCCCAAAGGCGAAGATGCAAGCTGCAGCACACAGGCACAGTGTGGGCAGCATTCAGACTTAGAGAAAACAGTACTTTACCACTCTCCTGCCTTTTCCATGGTTATTCTATTGGAAAAGAACGAGTTTTGGACAACTACCTTTCATTCTTGCCAAACTCTTTGCAGACCTCCGTGCAAGCTTTAGAACAAGATTTTGGATGTTTTCATTCCTGGCAGAGTTTCTCTTTGCAAGATATGGTGGAAAAGCTTTTTGCTGAGTGTAGAGCGGCAAGACACGCAGAAGACGCAGATACGCAGCTCTCCGAAGCTAAGTGCCGGTCCCGGGCTTCTTTCGGCACAAACCGCTCTCAGGAGCTCCCTGCGCTCGCCACAATGCTCTGTGTGCGAAGAAGCCGCTTCTTCGCCTGCGGGAGAATCGGCGAGCGGCAGCTTCCCAAAGGCGAAGATGCAAGCTGCAGCACACAGGCACAGTGTGGGCAGCATTCAGACTTAGAGAAAACAATACTTTACCACTCTCCTGCCTTTTCCATGGTTATTCTATTGGAAAAGAACGAGTTTTGGACAACTACCTTTCATTCTTGCCAAACTCTTTGCAGACCCCCGTGCAAGCTTTAGAACAAGATTTTGGATGTTTTCTTTCCTGGCAGAGTTTCTCCTTGCAAGATATGGTGGAAAAGCTTTTTGCTGAGTGTAGAGCGGCAAGACACGCAGAAGACGCAGATACGCAGCTCTCCGAAGCTAAGTGCCGGTCCCGGGCTTCTTTCGGCACAAACCGCTCTCAGGAGCTCCCTGCGCTCGCCACAATGCTCTGTGTGCGAAGAAGCCGCTTCTTCGCCTCGGGGAGAATCGGCGAGCGGCAGCTTCCCAAAGGCGAAGATGCAAGCTGCAGCACACAGGCACAGTGTGGGTGCATTCAGACTTAGAGAAAACGGTACTTTACCACTCTCCTGCCTTTTCCATGGTTATTCTATTGGAAAAGAACGAGTTTTGGACAACTACCTTTCATTCTTGCCAAACTCTTTGCAGACCCCCGTGCAAGCTTTAGAACAAGATTTTGGATGTTTTCTTTCCTGGCAGAGTTTCTCTTTGCAAGATATGGTGGAAAATCTTTTTGCTGAGTGTAGAGCGGCAAGACACGCAGAAGACGCAGATACGCAGCTCTCCGAAGCTAAGTGCCGGTCCCGGGCTTCTTTCGGCACAAACCGCTCTCAGGAGCTCCCTGCGCTCGCCACAATGCTCTGTGTGCGAAGAAGCCGCTTCTTCGCCTCCGGGAGAATCGGCGAGCGGCAGCTTCCCAAAGGCGAAGATGCAAGCTGCAGCACACAGGCACAGTGTGGGCAGCCTTCAGACTTCGAGAAAACAGTACTTTACCACTCTCCTGCCTTTTCCATGGTTATTCTATTGGAAAAGAACGAGTTTTGGACAACTACCTTTCATTCTTGCCAAACTCTTTGCAGACCTCCGTGCAAGCTTTAGAACAAGATTTTGGATGTTTTCTTTCCTGGCAGAGTTTCTCCTTGCAAGATATGGTGGAAAAGCTTTTTGCTGAGTGTAGAGCGGCAAGACACGCAGAAGACGCAGATACGCAGCTCTCCGAAGCTAAGTGCCGGTCCCGGGCTTCTTTCGGCACAAACCGCTCTCAGGAGCTCCCTGCGCTCGCCACAATGCTCTGTGTGCGAAGAAGCCGCTTCTTCGCCTGCGGGAGAATCGGCGAGCGGCAGCTTCCCAAAGGCGAAGATGCAAGCTGCAGCACACAGGCACAGTGTGGGCAGCATTCAGACTTGGAGAAAACAGTACTTTACCACTCTCCCGCCTTTTCCATGGTTATTCTATTGGAAAAGAACGAGTTTTGGACAACTACCTTTCATTCTTGCCAAACTCTTTGCAGACCTCCGTGCAAGCTTTAGAACAAGATTTTGGATGTTTTCTTTCCTGGCAGAGTTTCTCTTTGCAAGATATGGTGGAAAAGCTTTTTGCTGAGTGTAGAGCGGCAAGACACGCAGAAGACGCAGATACGCAGCTCTCCGAAGCTAAGTGCCGGTCCCGGGCTTCTTTCGGCACAAACCGCTCTCAGGAGCTCCCTGCGCTCGCCACAATGCTCTGTGTGCGAAGAAGCCGCTTCTTCGCCTCGGGGAGAATCGGCGAGCGGCAGCTTCCCAAAGGCGAAGATGCAAGCTGCAGCACACAGGCACAGTGTGGGCAGCATTCAGACTTAGAGAAAACAATACTTTACCACTCTCCTGCCTTTTCCATGGTTATTCTATTGGAAAAGAACGAGTTTTGGACAACTACCTTTCATTCTTGCCAAACTCTTTGCAGACCCCCGTGCAAGCTTTAGAACAAGATTTTGGATGTTTTCTTTCCTGGCAGAGTTTCTCCTTGCAAGATATGGTGGAAAAGCTTTTTGCTGAGTGTAGAGCGGCAAGACACGCAGAAGACGCAGATACGCAGCTCTCCGAAGCTAAGTGCCGGTCCCGGGCTTCTTTCGGCACAAACCGCTCTCAGGAGCTCCCTGCGCTCGCCACAATGCTCTGTGTGCGAAGAAGCCGCTTCTTCGCCTCGGGGAGAATCGGCGAGCGGCAGCTTCCCAAAGGCGAAGATGCAAGCTGCAGCACACAGGCACAGTGTGGGTGCATTCAGACTTAGAGAAAACGGTACTTTACCACTCTCCTGCCTTTTCCATGGTTATTCTATTGGAAAAGAACGAGTTTTGGACAACTACCTTTCATTCTTGCCAAACTCTTTGCAGACCCCCGTGCAAGCTTTAGAACAAGATTTTGGATGTTTTCTTTCCTGGCAGAGTTTCTCTTTGCAAGATATGGTGGAAAATCTTTTTGCTGAGTGTAGAGCGGCAAGACACGCAGAAGACACAGATACGCAGCTCTCCGAAGCTAAGTGCCGGTCCCGGGCTTCTTTCGGCACAAACCGCTCTCAGGAGCTCCCTGCGCTCGCCACAATGCTCTGTGTGCGAAGAAGCCGCTTCTTCGCCTCCGGGAGAATCGGCGAGCGGCAGCTTCCCAAAGGCGAAGATGCAAGCTGCAGCACACAGGCACAGTGTGGTCAGCCTTCAGACTTAGAGAAAACAGTACTTTACCACTCTCCTGCCTTTTCCATGGTTATTCTATTGGAAAAGAACGAGTTTTGGACAACTACCTTTCATTCTTGCCAAACACTTTGCAGACCTCCGTGCAAGCTTTAGAACAAGATTTTGGATGTTTTCTTTCCTGGCAGAGTTTCTCCTTGCAAGATATGGTGGAAAAGCTTTTTGCTGAGTGTAGAGCAGCAAGACACGCAGAAGACGCAGATACGCAGCTCTCCGAAGCTAAGTGCCGGTCCCGGGCTTCTTTCGGCACAAACCGCTCTCAGGAGCTCCCTGCGCTCGCCACAATGCTCTGTGTGCGAAGAAGCCGCTTCTTCGCCTGCGGGAGAATCGGCGAGCGGCAGCTTCCCAAAGGCGAAGATGCAAGCTGCAGCACACAGGCACAGTGTGGGCAGCATTCAGACTTGGAGAAAACAGTACTTTACCACTCTCCCGCCTTTTCCATGGTTATTCTATTGGAAAAGAACGAGTTTTGGACAACTACCTTTCATTCTTGCCAAACTCTTTGCAGACCTCCGTGCAAGCTTTAGAACAAGATTTTGGATGTTTTCTTTCCTGGCAGAGTTTCTCTTTGCAAGATATGGTGGAAAAGCTTTTTGCTGAGTGTAGAGCGGCAAGACACGCAGAAGACGCAGATACGCAGCTCTCCGAAGCTAAGTGCCGGTCCCGGGCTTCCTTCGGCACAAACCGCTCTCAGGAGCTCCCTGCGCTCGCCACAATGCTCTGTGTGCGAAGAAGCCGCTTCTTCGCCTGCGGGAGAATCGGCGAGCGGCAGCTTCCCAAAGGCGAAGATGCAAGCGGCAGCACACAGGCACAGTGTGGGCAGCATTCAGACTTGGAGAAAACAGTACTTTACCACTCTCCTGCCTTTTCCATGGTTATTCTATTGGAAAAGAACGAGTTTTGGACAACTACCTTTCATTCTTGCCAAACTCTTTGCAGACCCCCGTGCAAGCTTTAGAACAAGATTTGGGATGTTTTCTTTCCTGGCAGAGTTTCTCCTTGCAAGATATGGTGGAAAAGCTTTTTGCTGAGTGTAGAGCGGCAAGACACGCAGAAGACGCAGATACGCAGCTCTCCGAAGCTAAGTGCCGGTCCCGGGCTTCTTTCGGCACAAACCGCTCTCAGGAGCTCCCTGCGCTCGCCACAATGCTCTGTGTGCGAAGAAGCCGCTTCTTCGCCTGTGGGAGAATCGGCGAGCGGCAGCTTCCCAAAGGCGAAGATGCAAGCTGCAGCACACAGGCACAGTGTGGGCAGCATTCAGACTTAGAGAAAACAGTACTTTACCACTCTCCTGCCTTTTCCATGGTTATTCTATTGGAAAAGAACGAGTTTTGGACAACTACCTTTCATTCGTGCCAAACTCTTTGCAGACCCCCGTGCAAGCTTTAGAACAAGATTTTGGATGTTTTCTTTCCTGGCAGAGTTTCTCTTTGCAAGATATGGTGGAAAAGCTTTTTGCTGAGTGTAGAGCGGCAAGACACGCAGAAGACGCAGATACGCAGCTCTCCGAAGCTAAGTGCCGGTCCCGGGCTTCTTTCGGCACAAACCGCTCTCAGGAGCTCCCTGCGCTCGCCACAATGCTCTGTGTGCGAAGAAGCCGCTTCTTCGCCTGCGGGAGAATCGGCGAGCGGCAGCTTCCCAAAGGCGAAGATGCAAGCTGCAGCACACAGGCACAGTGTGGGCAGCATTCAGACTTAGAGAAAACAGTACTTTACCACTCTCCTGCCTTTTCCATGGTTATTCTATTGGAAAAGAACGAGTTTTGGACAACTACCTTTCATTCTTGCCAAACTCTTTGCAGACCCCCGTGCAAGCTTTAGAACAAGATTTTGGATGTTTTCTTTCCTGGCAGAGTTTCTCCTTGCAAGATATGGTGGAAAAGCTTTTTGCTGAGTGTAGAGCGGCAAGACACGCAGAAGACGCAGATACGCAGCTCTCCGAAGCTAAGTGCCGGTCCCGGGCTTCTTTCGGCACAAACCGCTCTCAGGAGCTCCCTGCGCTCGCCACAATGCTCTGTGTGCGAAGAAGCCGCTTCTTCGCCTGCGGGAGAATCGGCGAGCGGCAGCTTCCCAAAGGCGAAGATGCAAGCTGCAGCACACAGGCACAGTGTGGGCAGCATTCAGACTTGGAGAAAACAGTACTTTACCACTCTCCTGCCTTTTCCATGGTTATTCTATTGGAAAAGAACGAGTTTTGGACAACTACCTTTCATTCTTGCCAAACTCTTTGCAGACCCCCGTGCAAGCTTTAGAACAAGATTTTGGATGTTTTCTTTCCTGGCAGAGTTTCTCCTTGCAAGATATGGTGGAAAAGCTTTTTGCTGAGTGTAGAGCGGCAAGACACGCAGAAGACGCAGATACGCAGCTCTCCGAAGCTAAGTGCCGGTCCCGGGCTTCTTTCGGCACAAACCGCTCTCAGGAGCTCCCTGCGCTCGCCACAATGCTCTGTGTGCGAAGAAGCCGCTTCTTCGCCTCCGGGAGAATCGGCGAGCGGCAGCTTCCCAAAGGCGAAGATGCAAGCTGCAGCACACAGGCACAGTGTGGGCAGCATTCAGACTTGGAGAAAACAGTACTTTACCACTCTCCCGCCTTTCCCATGGTTATTCTATTGGAAAAGAACGAGTTTTGGACAACTACCTTTCATTCTTGCCAAACTCTTTGCAGACCTCCGTGCAAGCTTTAGAACAAGATTTTGGATGTTTTCTTTCCTGGCAGAGTTTCTCTTTTCAAGATATGGTGGAAAAGCTTTTTGCTGAGTGTAGAGCGGCAAGACACGCAGAAGACGCAGATACGCAGCTCTCCGAAGCTAAGTGCCGGTCCCGGGCTTCTTTCGGCACAAACCGCTCTCAGGAGCTCCCTGCGCTCGCCACAATGCTCTGTGTGCGAAGAAGCCGCTTCTTCGCCTCCGGGAGAATCGGCGAGCGGCAGCTTCCCAAAGGCGAAGATGCAAGCTGCAGCACACAGGCACAGTGTGGGCAGCCTTCAGACTTAGAGAAAACAGTACTTTACCACTCTCCTGCCTTTTCCATGGTTATTCTATTGGAAAAGAATGAGTTTTGGACAACTACCTTTCATTCTTGCCAAACTCTTTGCAGACCCCCGTGCAAGCTTTAGAACAAGATTTTGGATGTTTTCTTTCCTGGCAGAGTTTCTCCTTGCAAGATATGCTGGAAAAGCTTTTGGCTGAGTGTAGAGCGGCAAGACACGCAGAAGACGCAGATACGCAGCTCTCCGAAGCTAAGTGCCGGTCCCGGGCTTCTTTCGGCACAAATCGCTCTCAGGAGCTCCCTGCGCTCGCCACAATGCTCTGTGTGCGAAGAAGCCGCTTCTTCGCCTCCGGGAGAATCGGCGAGCGGCAGCTTCCCAAAGGCGAAGATGCAAGCTGCAGCACGCAGGCACAGTGTGGGCAGCCTTCAGACTTAGAGAAAACAGTACTTTACCACTCTCCTGCCTTTTCCATGGTTCTTCTATTGGAAAAGAACGAGTTTTGGACAACTACCTTTCATTCTTGCCAAACTCTTTGCAGACCCCCGTGCAAGCTTTAGAACAAGATTTTGGATGTTTTCTTTCCTGGCAGAGTTTCTCCTTGCAAGATATGGTGGAAAAGCTTTTTGCTGAGTGTAGAGCGGCAAGACACGCAGAAGACGCAGATACGCAGCTCTCCGAAGCTAAGTGCCGGTCCCGGGCTTCTTTCGGCACAAACCGCTCTCAGGAGCTCCCTGCGCTCGCCACAATGCTCTGTGTGCGAAGAAGCCGCTTCTTCGCCTCCGGGAGAATCGGCGAGCGGCAGCTTCCCAAAGGCGAAGATGCAAGCTGCACCACGCAGGCACAGTGTGGGCAGCATTCAGACTTAGAGAAAACAGTACTTTACCACTCTCCTGCCTTTTCCATGGTTATTCTATTGGAAAAGAACGAGTTTTGGACAACTACCTTTCATTCTTGCCAAACTCTTTGCAGACCCCCGTGCAAGCTTTAGAACAAGATTTTGAATGATTTCTTTCCTGGCAGAGTTTCTCCTTGCAAGATATGGTGGAAAAGCTTTTTGCTGAGTGTTGAGCGGCAAGACACGCAGAAGACGCAGATACGCAGCTCTCCGAAGCTAAGTGCCGGTCCCGGGCTTCTTTCGGCACAAACCGCTCTCAGGAGCTCCCTGCGCTCGCCACAATGCTCTGTGTGCGAAGAAGCCGCTTCTTCGCCTGCGGGAGAATCGGCGAGCGGCAGCTTCCCAAAGGCGAAGATGCAAGCTGCAGCACACAGGCACAGTGTGGGTGCATTCAGACTTAGAGAAAACAGTACTTTACCACTCTCCTGCCTTTTCCATGGTTATTCTATTGGAAAAGAATGAGTTTTGGACAACTACCTTTCATTCTTGCCAAACTCTTTGCAGACCCCCGTGCAAGCTTTAGAACAAGATTTTGGATGTTTTCTTTCCTGGCAGAGTTTCTCTTTGCAAGATATGGTGGAAAATCTTTTTGCTGAGTGTAGAGCGGCAAGACACGCAGAAGACGCAGATACGCAGCTCTCCGAAGCTAAGTGCCGGTCCCGGGGCTTCTTTCGGCACAAACCGCTCTCAGGAGCTCCCTGCGCTCGCCACAATGCTCTGTGTGCGAAGAAGCCGCTTCTTCGCCTCCGGGAGAATCGGCGAGCGGCAGCTTCCCAAAGGCGAAGATGCAAGCTGCAGCACACAGGCACAGTGTGGGCAGCCTTCAGACTTAGAGAAAACAGTACTTTACCACTCTCCTGCCTTTTCCATGGTTATTCTATTGGAAAAGAACGAGTTTTGGACAACTACCTTTCATTCTTGCCAAACTCTTTGCAGACCTCCGTGCAAGCTTTAGAACAAGATTTTGGATGTTTTCTTTCCTGGCAGAGTTTCTCCTTGCAAGATATGGTGGAAAAGCTTTTTGCTGAGTGTAGAGCGGCAAGACACGCAGAAGACGCAGATACGCAGCTCTCCGAAGCTAAGTGCCGGTCCCGGGCTTCTTTCGGCACAAACCGCTCTCAGGAGCTCCCTGCGCTCGCCACAATGCTCTGTGTGCCAAGAAGCCGCTTCTTCGCCTCCGGGAGAATCGGCGAGCGGCAGCTTCCCAAAGGCGAAGATGCAAGCTGCAGCACACAGGCACAGTGTGGGCAGCATTCAGACTTGGAGAAAACAGTACTTTACCACTCTCCCGCCTTTTCCATGGTTATTCTATTGGAAAAGAACGAGTTTTGGACAACTACCTTTCATTCTTGCCAAACTCTTTGCAGACCTCCGTGCAAGCTTTAGAACAAGATTTTGGATGTTTTCTTTCCTGGCAGAGTTTCTCTTTGCAAGATATGGTGGAAAAGCTTTTTGCTGAGTGTAGAGCGGCAAGACACGCAGAAGACGCAGATACGCAGCTCTCCGAAGCTAAGTGCCGGTCCCGGGCTTCTTTCGGCACAAACCGCTCTCAGGAGCTCCCTGCGCTCGCCACAATGCTCTGTGTGCGAAGAAGCCGCTTCTTCGCCTCCGGGAGAATCGGCGAGCGGCAGCTTCCCAAAGGCGAAGATGCAAGCTGCAGCACACAGGCACAGTGTGGGCAGCCTTCAGACTTAGAGAAAACAGTACTTTACCACTCTCCTGCCTTTTCCATGGTTATTCTATTGGAAAAGAACGAGTTTTGGACAACTACCTTTCATTCTTGCCAAACTCTTTGCAGACCCCCGTGCAAGCTTTAGAACAAGATTTTGGATGTTTTCTTTCCTGGCAGAGTTTCTCCTTGCAAGATATGCTGGAAAAGCTTTTGGCTGAGTGTAGAGCGGCAAGACACGCAGAAGACGCAGATACGCAGCTCTCCGAAGCTAAGTGCCGGTCCCGGGCTTCTTTCGGCACAAATCGCTCTCAGGAGCTCCCTGCGCTCGCCACAATGCTCTGTGTGCGAAGAAGCCGCTTCTTCGCCTCCGGGAGAATCGGCGAGCGGCAGCTTCCCAAAGGCGAAGATGCAAGCTGCAGCACGCAGGCACAGTGTGGGCAGCCTTCAGACTTAGAGAAAACAGTACTTTACCACTCTCCTGCCTTTTCCATGGTTATTCTATTGGAAAAGAACGAGTTTTGGACAACTACCTTTCATTCTTGCCAAACTCTTTGCAGACCCCCGTGCAAGCTTTAGAACAAGATTTTGGATGTTTTCTTTCCTGGCAGAGTTTCTCCTTGCAAGATATGGTGGAAAAGCTTTTTGCTGAGTGTAGAGCGGCAAGACACGCAGAAGACGCAGATACGCAGCTCTCCGAAGCTAAGTGCCGGTCCCGGGCTTCTTTCGGCACAAACCGCTCTCAGGAGCTCCCTGCGCTCGCCACAATGCTCTGTGTGCGAAGAAGCCGCTTCTTCGCCTCCGGGAGAATCGGCGAGCGGCAGCTTCCCAAAGGCGAAGATGCAAGCTGCAGCACACAGGCACAGTGTGGGCAGCATTCAGACTTGGAGAAAACAGTACTTTACCACTCTCCCGCCTTTTCCATGGTTATTCTATTGGAAAAGAACGAGTTTTGGACAACTACCTTTCATTCTTGCCAAACTCTTTGCAGACCTCCGTGCAAGCTTTAGAACAAGATTTTGGATGTTTTCTTTCCTGGCAGAGTTTCTCTTTGCAAGATATGGTGGAAAAGCTTTTTGCTGAGTGTAGAGCGGCAAGACACGCAGAAGACGCAGATACGCAGCTCTCCGAAGCTAAGTGCCGGTCCCGGGCTTCTTTCGGCACAAACCGCTCTCAGGAGCTCCCTGCGCTCGCCACAATGCTCTGTGTGCGAAGAAGCCGCTTCTTCGCCTCCGGGAGAATCGGCGAGCGGCAGCTTCCCAAAGGCGAAGATGCAAGCTGCAGCACACAGGCACAGTGTGGGCAGCCTTCAGACTTCGAGAAAACAGTACTTTACCACTCTCCTGCCTTTTCCATGGTTATTCTATTGGAAAAGAACGAGTTTTGGACAACTACCTTTCATTCTTGCCAAACTCTTTGCAGACCCCCGTGCAAGCTTTAGAACAAGATTTTGGATGTTTTCTTTCCTGGCAGAGTTTCTCCTTGCAAGATATGCTGGAAAAGCTTTTGGCTGAGTGTAGAGCGGCAAGACACGCAGAAGACGCAGATACGCAGCTCTCCGAAGCTAAGTGCCGGTCCCGGGCTTCTTTCGACACAAATCGCTCTCAGGAGCTCCCTGCGCTCGCCACAATGCTCTGTGTGCGAAGAAGCCGCTTCTTCGCCTCCGGGAGAATCGGCGAGCGGCAGCTTCCCAAAGGCGAAGATGCAAGCTGCAGCACGCAGGCACAGTGTGGGCAGCCTTCAGACTTAGAGAAAACAGTACTTTACCACTCTCCTGCCTTTTCCATGGTTATTCTATTGGAAAAGAACGAGTTTTGGACAACTACCTTTCATTCTTGCCAAACTCTTTGCAGACCCCCGTGCAAGCTTTAGAACAAGATTTTGGATGTTTTCTTTCCTGGCAGAGTTTCTCCTTGCAAGATATGGTGGAAAAGCTTTTTGCTGAGTGTAGAGCGGCAAGACACGCAGAAGACGCAGATACGCAGCTCTCCGAAGCTAAGTGCCGGTCCCGGGCTTCTTTCGGCACAAACCGCTCTCAGGAGCTCCCTGCGCTCGCCACAATGCTCTGTGTGCGAAGAAGCCGCTTCTTCGCCTCCGGGAGAATCG
Source organism: Molothrus aeneus (assembly GCF_037042795.1). Classification (NCBI taxonomy): domain Eukaryota; kingdom Metazoa; phylum Chordata; class Aves; order Passeriformes; family Icteridae; genus Molothrus; species Molothrus aeneus. The sequence goes on from NW_027098778.1 coordinate 47,820, forward strand.
GCGAGCGGCAGCTTCCCAAAGGCGAAGATGCAAGCTGCACCACGCAGGCACAGTGTGGGCAGCATTCAGACTTAGAGAAAACAGTACTTTACCACTCTCCTGCCTTTTCCATGGTTATTCTATTGGAAAAGAACGAGTTTTGGACAACTACCTTTCATTCTTGCCAAACTCTTTGCAGACCCCCGTGCAAGCTTTAGAACACGATTTTGGATGTTTTCTTTCCTGGCAGAGTTTCTCCTTGCAAGATATGGTGGAAAAGCTTTTGGCTGAGTGTAGAGCGGCAAGACACGCAGAAGACGCAGATACGCAACTCTCCGAAGCTAAGTGCCGGTCCCGGGCTTCTTTCGGCACAAACCGCTCTCAGGAGCTCCCTGCGCTCGCCACAATGCTCTGTGTGCGAAGAAGCCGCTTCTTCGCCTCCGGGAGAATCGGCGAGCGGCAGCTTCCCAAAGGCGAAGATGCAAGCTGCAGCACACAGGCACAGTGTGGGCTGCATTCAGACTTAGAGAAAACAGTACTTTACCACTCTCCTGCCTTTTCCATGGTTATTCTATTGGAAAAGAACGAGTTTTGGACAACTACCTTTCATTCTTGCCAAACTCTTTGCAGACCCCCGTGCAAGCTTTAGAACAAGATTTTGGATGTTTTCTTTCCTGGCAGAGTTTCTCCTTGCAAGATATGGTGGAAAAGCTTTTTGCTGAGTGTAGAGCGGCAAGACACGCAGAAGACGCAGATACGCAGCTCTCCGAAGCTAAGTGCCGGTCCCGGGCTTCTTTCGGCACAAACCGCTCTCAGGAGCTCCCTGCGCTCGCCACAATGCTCTGTGTGCGAAGAAGCCGCTTCTTCGCCTGCGGGAGAATCGGCGAGCGGCAGCTTCCCAAAGGCGAAGATGCAAGCTGCAGCACACAGGCACAGTGTGGGCAGCCTTCAGACTTCGAGAAAACAGTACTTTACCACTCTCCTGCCTTTTCCATGGTTATTCTATTGGAAAAGAACGAGTTTTGGACAACTACCTTTCATTCTTGCCAAACTCTTTGCAGACCCCCGTGCAAGCTTTAGAACAAGATTTTGGATGTTTTCTTTCCTGGCAGAGTTTCTCCTTGCAAGATATGGTGGAAAAGCTTTTTGCTGAGTGTAGAGCGGCAAGACACGCAGAAGACGCAGATACGCAGCTCTCCGAAGCTAAGTGCCGGTCCCGGGCTTCTTTCAGCACAAACCGCTCTCAGGAGCTCCCTGCGCTCGCCACAATGCTCTGTGTGCGAAGAAGCCGCTTCTTCGCCTCCGGGAGAATCGGCGAGCGGCAGCTTCCCAAAGGCGAAGATGCAAGCTGCAGCACACAGGCACAGTGTGGGCAGCCTTCAGACTTCGAGAAAACAGTACTTTACCACTCTCCTGCCTTTTCCATGGTTATTCTATTGGAAAAGAACGAGTTTTGGACAACTACCTTTCATTCTTGCCAAAACTCTTTGCAGACCCCCGTGCAAGCTTTAGAACAAGATTTTGGATGTTTTCTTTCCTGGCAGAGTTTCTCCTTGCAAGATATGGTGGAAAAGCTTTTTGCTGAGTGTAGAGCGGCAAGACACGCAGAAGACGCAGATACGCAGCTCTCCGAAGCTAAGTGCCGGTCCCGGGCTTCTTTCGGCACAAACCGCTCTCAGGAGCTCCCTGCGCTCGCCACAATGCTCTGTGTGCGAAGAAGCCGCTTCTTCGCCTGCGGGAGAATCGGCGAGCGGCAGCTTCCCAAAGGCGAAGATGCAAGCTGCAGCACACAGGCACAGTGTGGGCAGCCTTCAGACTTAGAGAAAACAGTACTTTACCACTCTCCTGCCTTTTCCATGGTTATTCTATTGGAAAAGAACGAGTTTTGGACAACTACCTTTCATTCTTGCCAAACTCTTTGCAGACCTGTGTGCAAGCTTTAGAACAAGATTTGGGATGTTTTCTTTCCTGGCAGAGTTTCTCATTGCAAGATATGGTGGAAAAGCTTTTTGCTGAGTGTAGAGCGGCAAGACACGCAGAAGACGCAGATACGCAGCTCTCCGAAGCTAAGTGCCGGTCCCGGGCTTCTTTCGGCACAAACCGCTCTCAGGAGCTCCCTGCGCTCGCCACAATGCTCTGTGTGCGAAGAAGCCGCTTCTTCGCCTCCGGGAGAATCGGCGAGCGGCAGCTTCCCAAAGGCGAAGATGCAAGCTGCAGCACACAGGCACAGTGTGGGCAGCCTTCAGACTTCGAGAAAACAGTACTTTACCACTCTCCTGCCTTTTCCATGGTTATTCTATTGGAAAAGAACGAGTTTTGGACAACTACCTTTCATTCTTGCCAAACTCTTTGCAGACCCCCGTGCAAGCTTTAGAACAAGATTTTGGATGTTTTCTTTCCTGGCAGAGTTTCTCCTTGCAAGATATGGTGGAAAAGCTTTTTGCTGAGTGTAGAGCGGCAAGACACGCAGAAGACGCAGATACGCAGCTCTCCGAAGCTAAGTGCCGGTCCCGGGCTTCTTTCGGCACAAACCGCTCTCAGGAGCTCCCTGCGCTCGCCACAATGCTCTGTGTGCGAAGAAGCCGCTTCGTCGCCTGCGGGAGAATCGGCGAGCAGCAGCTTCCCAAAGGCGAAGATGCAAGCTGCACCACACAGGCACAGTGTGGGCAGCATTCAGACTTAGAGAAAACAGTACTTTACCACTCTCCTGCCTTTTCCATGGTTATTCTATTGGAAAAGAACGAGTTTTGGACAACTACCTTTCATTCTTGCCAAACTCTTTGCAGACCCCCGTGCAAGCTTTAGAACAAGATTTTGGATGTTTTCTTTCCTGGCAGAGTTTCTCCTTGCAAGATATGGTGGAAAAGCTTTTTGCTGAGTGTAGAGCGGCAAGACACGCAGAAGACGCAGATACGCAGCTCTCCGAAGCTAAGTGCCGGTCCCGGGCTTCTTTCGGCACAAACCGCTCTCAGGAGCTCCCTGCGCTCGCCACAATGCTCTGTGTGCGAAGAAGCCGCTTCTTCGCCTCGGGGAGAATCGGCGAGCGGCAGCTTCCCAAAGGCGAAGATGCAAGCTGCAGCACACAGGCACAGTGTGGGCAGCATTCAGACTTAGAGAAAACAGTACTTTACCACTCTCCTGCCTTTTCCATGGTTATTCTATTGGAAAAGAACGAGTTTTGGACAACTACCTTTCATTCTTGCCAAACTCTTTGCCGACCCCCGTGCAAGCTTTAGAACAAGATTTTGGATGTTTTCTTTCCTGGCAGAGTTTCTCCTTGCAAGATATGGTGGAAAAGCTTTTTGCTGAGTGTAGAGCGGCAAGACACGCAGAAGACGCAGATACGCAGCTCTCCGAAGCTAAGTGCCGGTCCCGGGCTTCTTTCGGCACAAACCGCTCTCAGGAGCTCCCTGCGCTCGCCACAATGCTCTGTGTGCGAAGAAGCCGCTTCTTCGCCTCCGGGAGAATCGGCGAGCGGCAGCTTCCCAAAGGCGAAGATGCAAGCTGCAGCACACAGGCGCAGTGTGGGCAGCATTCAGACTTAGAGAAAACAGTACTTTACCACTCTACTGCCTTTTCCATGGTTATTATATTGGAAAAGAACGAGTTTTGGACAACTACCTTTCATTCTTGCCAAACTCTTTGCAGACCCCCGTGCAAGCTTTAGAACAAGATTTTGGATGTTTTCTTTCCTGGCAGAGTTTCTCCTTGCAAGATATGGTGGAAAAGCTTTTTGCTGAGTGTAGAGCGGCAAGACACGCAGAAGACGCAGAGACGCAGCTCTCCGAAGCTAAGTGCCGGTCCCGGGCTTCTTTCGGCACAAACCGCTCTCAGGAGCTCCCTGCGCTCGCCACAATGCTCTGTGTGCGAAGAAGCCGCTTCTTCGCCTCCGGGAGAATCAGCGAGCGGCAGCTTCCCAAAGGCGAAGATGCAAGCTGCAGCACACAGGCACAGTGTGGGCAGCCTTCAGACTTCGAGAAAACAGTACTTTACCACTCTCCTGCCTTTTCCATGGTTATTCTATTGGAAAAGAACGAGTTTTGGACAACTACTTTTCATTCTTGCCAAACTCTTTGCAGACCCCCGTGCAAGCTTTAGAACAAGATTTTGGATGTTTTCTTTCCTGGCAGAGTTTCTCCTTGCAAGATATGGTGGAAAAGCTTTTTGCTGAGTGTAGAGCGGCAAGACACGCAGAAGACGCAGATACGCAGCTCTCCGAAGCTAAGTGCCGGTCCCGGGCTTCTTTCGGCACAAACCGCTCTCAGGAGCTCCCTGCGCTCGCCACAATGCTCTGTGTGCGAAGAAGCCGCTTCGTCGCCTCCGGGAGAATCGGCGAGCGGCAGCTTCCCAAAGGCGAAGATGCAAGCTGCAGCACACAGGCACAGTGTGGGCAGCCTTCAGACTTAGAGAAAACAGTACTTTACCACTCTCCTGCCTTTTCCATGGTTATTCTATTGGAAAAGAACGAGTTTTGGACAACTACCTTTCATTCTTGCCAAACTCTTTGCAGACCCCCGTGCAAGCTTTAGAACAAGATTTTGGATGTTTTCTTTCCTGGCAGAGTTTCTCCTTGCAAGATATGGTGGAAAAGCTTTTTGCTGAGTGTAGAGCGGCAAGACACGCAGAAGACGCAGATACGCAGCTCTCCGAAGCTAAGTGCCGGTCCCGGGCTTCTTTCGGCACAAACCGCTCTCAGGAGCTCCCTGCGCTCGCCACAATGCTCTGTGTGCGAAGAAGCCGCTTCTTCGCCTCCGGGAGAATCGGCGAGCGGCAGCTTCCCAAAGGTGAAGATGCAAGCTGCAGCACACAGGCACAGTGTGGGCAGCCTTCAGACTTCGAGAAAACAGTACTTTACCACTCTCCTGCCTTTTCCATGGTTATTCTATTGGAAAAGAACGAGTTTTGGACAACTACCTTTCATTCTTGCCAAAACTCTTTGCAGACCCCCGTGCAAGCTTTAGAACAAGATTTTGGATGTTTTCTTTCCTGGCAGAGTTTCTCCTTGCAAGATATGGTGGAAAAGCTTTTTGCTGAGTGTAGAGCGGCAAGACACGCAGAAGACGCAGATACGCAGCTCTCCGAAGCTAAGTGCCGGTCCCGGGCTTCTTTCGGCACAAACCGCTCTCAGGAGCTCCCTGCGCTCGCCACAATGCTCTGTGTGCGAAGAAGCCGCTTCTTCGCCTCCGGGAGAATCGGCGAGCGGCAGCTTCCCAAAGGCGAAGATGCAAGCTGCAGCACACAGGCACAGTGTGGGCAGCCTTCAGACTTAGAGAAAACAGTACTTTACCACTCTCCTGCCTTTTCCATGGTTATTCTATTGGAAAAGAACGAGTTTTGGACAACTACCTTTCATTCTTGCCAAACTCTTTGCAGACCCCCGTGCAAGCTTTAGAACAAGATTTTGGATGTTTTCTTTCCTGGCAGAGTTTCTCCTTGCAAGATATGGTGGAAAAGCTTTTTGCTGAGTGTAGAGCGGCAAGACACGCAGAAGACGCAGATACGCAGCTCTCCGAAGCTAAGTGCCGGTCCCGGGCTTCTTTCGGCACAAACCGCTCTCAGGAGCTCCCTGCGCTCGCCACAATGCTCTGTGTGCGAAGAAGCCGCTTCTTCGCCTCCGGGAGAATCGGCGAGCGGCAGCTTCCCAAAGGCGAAGATGCAAGCTGCAGCACACAGGCACAGTGTGGGCAGCCTTCAGACTTCGAGAAAACAGTACTTTACCACTCTCCTGCCTTTTCCATGGTTATTCTATTGGAAAAGAACGAGTTTTGGACAACTACCTTTCATTCTTGCCAAAACTCTTTGCAGACCCCCGTGCAAGCTTTAGAACAAGATTTTGGATGTTTTCTTTCCTGGCAGAGTTTCTCCTTGCAAGATATGGTGGAAAAGCTTTTTGCTGAGTGTAGAGCGGCAAGACACGCAGAAGACGCAGATACGCAGCTCTCCGAAGCTAAGTGCCGGTCCCGGGCTTCTTTCGGCACAAACCGCTCTCAGGAGCTCCCTGCGCTCGCCACAATGCTCTGTGTGCGAAGAAGCCGCTTCTTCGCCTGCGGGAGAATCGGCGAGCGGCAGCTTCCCAAAGGCGAAGATGCAAGCTGCAGCACACAGGCACAGTGTGGGCAGCATTCAGACTTGGAGAAAACAGTACTTTACCACTCTCCTGCCTTTTCCATGGTTATTCTATTGGAAAAGAACGAGTTTTGGACAACTACCTTTCATTCTTGCCAAACTCTTTGCAGACCCCCGTGCAAGCTTTAGAACAAGATTTTGGATGTTTTCTTTCCTGGCAGAGTTTCTCCTTGCAAGATATGGTGGAAAAGCTTTTTGCTGAGTGTAGAGCGGCAAGACACGCAGAAGACGCAGATACGCAGCTCTCCGAAGCTAAGTGCCGGTCCCGGGCTTCTTTCAGCACAAACCGCTCTCAGGAGCTCCCTGCGCTCGCCACAATGCTCTGTGTGCGAAGAAGCCGCTTCTTCGCCTCCGGGAGAATCGGCGAGCGGCAGCTTCCCAAAGGCGAAGATGCAAGCTGCAGCACACAGGCACAGTGTGGGCAGCCTTCAGACTTAGAGAAAACAGTACTTTACCACTCTCCTGCCTTTTCCATGGTTATTCTATTGGAAAAGAACGAGTTTTGGACAACTACCTTTCATTCTTGCCAAAACTCTTTGCAGACCCCCGTGCAAGCTTTAGAACAAGATTTTGGGTGTTTTCTTTCCTGGCAGAGTTTCTCCTTGCAAGATATGGTGGAAAAGCTTTTTGCTGAGTGTAGAGCGGCAAGACACGCAGAAGACGCAGATACGCAGCTCTCCGAAGCTAAGTGCCGGTCCCGGGCTTCTTTCGGCACAAACCGCTCTCAGGAGCTCCCTGCGCTCGCCACAATGCTCTGTGTGCGAAGAAGCCGCTTCTTCGCCTCCGGGAGAATCGGCGAGCGGCAGCTTCCCAAAGGCGAAGATGCAAGCTGCAGCACACAGGCACAGTGTGGGCAGCATTCAGACTTGGAGAAAACAATACTTTACCACTCTCCTGCCTTTTCCATGGTTATTCTATTGGAAAAGAACGAGTTTTGGACAACTACCTTTCATTCTTGCCAAACTCTTTGCAGACCCCCGTGCAAGCTTTAGAACAAGATTTTGGATGTTTTCTTTCCTGGCAGAGTTTCTCCTTGCAAGATATGGTGGAAAAGCTTTTTGCTGAGTGTAGAGCGGCAAGACACGCAGAAGACGCAGATACGCAGCTCTCCGAAGCTAAGTGCCGGTCCCGGGCTTCTTTCGGCACAAACCGCTCTCAGGAGCTCCCTGCGCACGCCACAATGCTCTGTGTGCGAAGAAGCCGCTTCTTCGCCTCCGGGAGAATCGGCGAGCGGCAGCTTCCCAAAGGCGAAGATGCAAGCTGCAGCACACAGGTACAGTGTGGGCAGCCTTCAGACTTAGAGAAAACAGTACTTTACCACTCTCCTGCCTTTTCCATGGTTATTCTATTGGAAAAGAACGAGTTTTGGACAACTACCTTTCATTCTTGCCAAACTCTTTGCAGACCCCCGTGCAAGCTTTAGAACAAGATTTTGGATGTTTTCTTTCCTGGCAGAGTTTCTCTTTGCAAGATATGGTGGAAAAGCTTTTTGCTGAGTGTAGAGCGGCAAGACACGCAGAAGACGCAGATACGCAGCTCTCCGAAGCTAAGTGCCGGTCCCAGGCTTCTTTCGGCACAAACCGCTCTCAGGAGCTCCCTGCGCTCGCCACAATGCTCTGTGTGCGAAGAAGCTGCTTCTTCGCCTGCGGGAGAATCGGCGAGCGGCAGCTTCCCAAAGGCGAAGATGCAAGCTGCAGCACACAGGTACAGTGTGGGCAGCCTTCAGACTTAGAGAAAACAGTACTTTACCACTCTCCTGCCTTTTCCATGGTTATTCTATTGGAAAAGAACGAGTTTTGGACAACTACCTTTCATTCTTGCCAAACTCTTTGCAGACCTCCGTGCAAGCTTTAGAACAAGATTTTGGATGATTTCTTTCCTGGCAGAGTTTCTCCTTGCAAGATATGGTGGAAAAGCTTTTTGCTGAGTGTTGAGCGGCAAGACATGCAGAAGACGCAGATACGCAGCTCTCCGAAGCTAAGTGCCGGTCCCGGGCTTCTTTCGGCACAAACCGCTCTCAGGAGCTCCCTCCGCTCGCCACAATGCTCTGTGTGCGAAGAAGCCGCTTCTTCGCCTGCGGGAGAATCGGCGAGCGGCAGCTTCCCAAAGGCGAAGATGCAAGCTGCAGCACACAGGCACAGTGTGGGCAGCATTCAGACTTAGAGAAAACGGTACTTTACCAGTCTCCTGCCTTTTCCATGGTTATTCTATTGGAAAAGAACTAGTTTTGGACAACTACCTTTCATTCTTGCCAAACTCTTTGCAGACCCCCGTGCAAGCTTTAGAACAAGATTTTGGATGTTTTCTTTCCTGGCAGAGTTTCTCCTTGCAAGATATGGTGGAAAAGCTTTTTGCTGAGTGTAGAGCGGCAAGACACGCAGAAGACGCAGATACGCAGCTCTCCGAAGCTAAGTGCCGGTCCCGGGCTTCTTTCGGCACAAACCGCTCTCAGGAGCTCCCTGCGCTCGCCACAATGCTCTGTGTGCGAAGAAGCCGCTTCTTCGCCTGCGGGAGAATCGGCGAGCGGCAGCTTCCCAAAGGCGAAGATGCAAGCTGCAGCACACAGGCACAGTGTGGGCAGCCTTCAGACTTAGAGAAAACAGTACTTTACCAGTCTCCTGCCTTTTCCATGGTTATTCTATTGGAAAAGAACGAGTTTTGGACAACTACCTTTCATTCTTGCCAAACTCTTTGCAGACCCCCGTGCAAGCTTTAGAACAAGATTTTGGATGTTTTCTTTCCTGGCAGAGTTTCTCCTTGCAAGATATGGTGGAAAAGCTTTTTGCTGAGTGTTGAGCGGCAAGACACGCAGAAGACGCAGATACGCAGCTCTCCGAAGCTAAGTGCCGGTCCCGGGCTTCTTTCGGCACAAACCGCTCTCAGGAGCTCCCTGCGCTCGCCACAATGCTCTGTGTGCGAAGAAGCCGCTTCTTCGCCTCCGGGAGAATCGGCGAGCGGCAGCTTCCCAAAGGCGAAGATGCAAGCTGCAGCACACAGGCACAGTGTGGGCAGCATGCAGACTTAGAGAAAACAGTACTTTACCACTCTCCTGCCTTTTCCATGGTTATTCTATTGGAAAAGAACGAGTTTTGGACAACTACCTTTCATTCTTGCCAAACTCTTTGCAGACCCCCGTGCAAGCTTTAGAACAAGATTTTGGATGTTTTCTTTCCTGGCAGAGTTTCTCCTTGCAAGATATGGTGGAAAAGCTTTTTGCTGAGTGTAGAGCGGCAAGACACGCAGAAGACGCAGATACGCAGCTCTCCGAAGCTAAGTGCCGGTCCCGGGCTTCTTTCGGCACAAACCGCTCTCAGGAGCTCCCTGCGCTCGCCACAATGCTCTGTGTGCGAAGAAGCCGCTTCTTCGCCTGCGGGAGAATCGGCGAGCGGCAGCTTCCCAAAGGCGAAGATGCAAGCTGCAGCACACAGGCATAGTGTGGGCAGCATTCAGACTTAGAGAAAACAGTACTTTACCACTCTCCTGCCTTTTCCATGGTTATTCTATTGGAAAAGAACTAGTTTTGGACAACTACCTTTCATTCTTGCCAAACTCTTTGCAGACCCCCGTGCAAGCTTTAGAACAAGATTTTGGATGTTTTCTTTCCTGGCAGAGTTTCTCCTTGCAAGATATGCTGGAAAAGCTTTTTGCTGAGTGTAGAGCGGCAAGACACGCAGAAGACGCAGATACGCAGCTCTCCGAAGCTAAGTGCCGGTCCCGGGCTTCTTTCGGCACAAACCGCTCTCAGGAGCTCCCTGCGCTCGCCACAATGCTCTGTGTGCGAAGAAGCCGCTTCTTCGCCTCCGGGAGAATCGGCGAGCGGCAGCTTCCCAAAGGCGAAGATGCAAGCTGCAGCACACAGGCACAGTGTGGGCAGCCTTCAGACTTAGAGAAAACAGTACTTTACCACTCTCCTGCCTTTTCCATGGTTATTCTATTGGAAAAGAACGAGTTTTGGACAACTACCTTTCATTCTTGCCAAACTCTTTGCAGACCCCCGTGCAAGCTTTAGAACAAGATTTTGGATGTTTTCTTTCCTGGCAGAGTTTCTCCTTGCAAGATATGGTGGAAAAGCTTTTGGCTGAGTGTAGAGCGGCAAGACACGCAGAAGACGCAGATACGCAGCTCTCCGAAGCTAAGTGCCGGTCCCGGGCTTCTTTCGGCACAAACCGCTCTCAGGAGCTCCCTGCGCTCGCCACAATGCTCTGTGTGCGAAGAAGCCGCTTCTTCGCCTCCGGGAGAATCGGCGAGCGGCAGCTTCCCAAAGGCGAAGATGCAAGCTGCAGCACACAGGCACAGTGTGGGCAGCATTCAGACTTAGAGAAAACGGTACTTTACCACTCTCCTGCCTTTTCCATGGTTATTCTATTGGAAAAGAACGAGTTTTGGACAACTACCTTTCATTCTTGCCAAACTCTTTGCAGACCCCCGTGCAAGCTTTAGAACAAGATTTTGGATGTTTTCTTTCCTGGCAGAGTTTCTCTTTGCAAGATATGGTGGAAAAGCTTTTTGCTGAGTGTAGAGCGGCAAGACACGCAGAAGACGCAGATACGCAGCTCTCCGAAGCTAAGTGCCGGTCCCGGGCTTCTTTCGGCACAAACCGCTCTCAGGAGCTCCCTGCGCTCGCCACAATGCTCTGTGTGCGAAGAAGCCGCTTCTTCGCCTCTGGGAGAATCGGCGAGCGGCAGCTTCCCAAAGGCGAAGATGCAAGCTGCAGCACACAGGCACAGTGTGGGCAGCATTCAGACTTGGAGAAAACAGTACTTTACCACTCTCCTGCCTTTTCCATGGTTATTCTATTGGAAAAGAACGAGTTTTGGACAACTACCTTTCATTCTTGCCAAACTCTTTGCAGACCCCCGTGCAAGCTTTAGAACAAGATTTTGGATGTTTTCTTTCCTGGCAGAGTTTCTCCTTGCAAGATATGGTGGAAAAGCTTTTTGCTGAGTGTAGAGCGGCAAGACACGCAGAAGACGCAGAGACGCAGCTCTCCGAAGCAAAGTGCCGGTCCCGGGCTTCTTTCGGCACAAACAGCTCTCAGGAGCTCCCTGCGCTCGCCACAATGCTCTGTGTGCGAAGAAGCCGCTTCTTCGCCTGCGGGAGAATCGGCGAGCGGCAGCTTCCCAAAGGCGAAGATGCAAGCTGCAGCACACAGGCACAGTGTGGGCAGCATTCAGACTTAGAGAAAACAGTACTTTACCACTCTCCTGCCTTTTCCATGGTTATTCTATTGGAAAAGAACGAGTTTTGGACAACTACCTTTCATTCTTGCCAAACTCTTTGCAGACCCCCGTGCAAGCTTTAGAACAAGATTTTGGATGTTTTCTTTCCTGGCAGAGTTTCTCTTTGCAAGATATGGTGGAAAAGCTTTTTGCTGAGTGTAGAGCGGCAAGACACGCAGAAGACGCAGATACGCAGCTCTCCGAAGCTAAGTGCCGGTCCCGGGCTTCTTTCGGCACAAACCGCTCTCAGGAGCTCCCTGCGCTCGCCACAATGCTCTGTGTGCCAAAAAGCCGCTTCTTCGCCTCCGGGAGAATCGGCGAGCGGCAGCTTCCCAAAAGGCGAAGATGCAAGCTGCAGCACACAGGCACAGTGTGGGCAGCCTTCAGACTTAGAGAAAACAGTACTTTACCACTCTCCTGCCTTTTCCATGGTTATTCTATTGGAAAAGAACGAGTTTTGGACAACTACCTTTCATTCTTGCCAAACTCTTTGCAGACCCCCGTGCAAGCTTTAGAACAAGATTTTGGATGTTTTCTTTCCTGGCAGAGTTTCTCCTTGCAAGATATGGTGGAAAAGCTTTTTGCTGAGTGTAGAGCGGCAAGACACGCAGAAGACGCAGATACGCAGCTCTCCGAAGCTAAGTGCCGGTCCCGGGCTTCTTTCGGCACAAACCGCTCTCAGGAGCTCCCTGCGCTCGCCACAATGCTCTGTGTGCGAAGAAGCCGCTTCTTCGCCTGCGGGAGAATCGGCGAGCGGCAGCTTCCCAAAGGCGAAGATGCAAGCTGCAGCACACAGGCACAGTGTGGGCAGCATTCAGACTTAGAGAAAACAGTACTTTACCACTCTCCTGCCTTTTCCATGGTTATTCTATTGGAAAAGAACGAGTTTTGGACAACTACCTTTCATTCTTGCCAAACTCGTTGCAGACCCCCGTGCAAGCTTTAGAACAAGATTTTGGATGTTTTCTTTCCTGGCAGAGTTTCTCCTTGCAAGATATGGTGGAAAAGCTTTTTGCTGAGTGTAGAGCGGCAAGACACGCAGAAGACGCAGATACGCAGCTCTCCGAAGCTAAGTGCCGGTCCCGGGCTTCTTTCGGCACAAACCGCTCTCAGGAGCTCCCTGCGCTCGCCACAATGCTCTGTGTGCGAAGAAGCCGCTTCTTCGCCTCCGGGAGAATCGGCCAGCGGCAGCTTCCCAAAGGCGAAGATGCAAGCTGCAGCACACAGGCACAGTGTGGGCAGCCTTCAGACCTCGAGAAAACGGTACTTTAAAACTCTCCTGCCTTTTCCATGGTTATTCTATTGGAAAAGAACGAGTTTTGGACAACTACCTTTCATTCTTGCCAAACTCTTTGCAGACCCCCGTGCAAGCTTTAGAACAAGATTTTGGATGATTTCTTTCCTGGCAGAGTTTCTCCTTGCAAGATATGGTGGAAAAGCTTTTTGCTGAGTGTTGAGCGGCAAGACACGCAGAAGACGCAGATACGCAGCTCTCCGAAGCTAAGTGCCGGTCCCGGGCTTCTTTCGGCACAAACCGCTCTCAGGAGCTCCCTGCGCTCGCCACAATGCTCTGTGTGCGAAGAAGCCGCTTCTTCGCCTCCGGGAGAATCGGCGAGCGGCAGCTTCCCAAAGGCGAAGATGCAAGCTGCAGCACACAGGCACAGTGTGGGCAGCATTCAGACTTAGAGAAAACGGTACTTTACCACTCTCCTGCCTTTTCCATGGTTATTCTATTGGAAAAGAACGAGTTTTGGACAACTACCTTTCATTCTTGCCAAACTCTTTGCAGACCCCCGTGCAAGCTTTAGAACAAGATTTTGGATGTTTTCTTTCCTGGCAGAGTTTCTCCTTGCAAGATATGGTGGAAAAGCTTTTTGCTGAGTGTAGAGCGGCAAGACACGCAGAAGACGCAGATACGCAGCTCTCCGAAGCTAAGTGCCGGTCCCGGGCTTCTTTCGGCACAAACCGCTCTCAGGAGCTCCCTGCGCTCGCCACAGTGCTCTGTGTGCGAAGAAGCCGCTTCTTCGCCTGCGGGAGAATCGGCGAGCGGCAGCTTCCCAAAGGCGAAGATGCAAGCTGCAGCACACAGGCACAGTGTGGGCAGCATTCAGACTTAGCGAAAACGGTACTTTACCACTCTCCTGCCTTTTCCATGGTTATTCTATTGGAAAAGAACGAGTTTTGGACAACTACCTTTCATTCTTGCCAAACTCTTTGCAGACCCCCGTGCAAGCTTTAGAACAAGATTTTGGATGTTTTCTTTCCTGGCAGAGTTTCTCCTTGCAAGATATGGTGGAAAAGCTTTTTGCTGAGTGTAGAGCGGCAAGACACGCAGAAGACGCAGATACGCAGCTCTCCGAAGCTAAGTGCCGGTCCCGGGCTTCTTTCGGCACAAACCGCTCTCAGGAGCTCCCTGCGCTCGCCACAATGCTCTGTGTGCGAAGAAGCCGCTTCTTCGCCTCCGGGAGAATCGGCGAGCGGCAGCTTCCCAAAGGCGAAGATGCAAGCTGCAGCACACAGGCACAGTGTGGGCAGCATTCAGACTTAGCGAAAACAGTACTTTACCACTCTCCTGCCTTTTCCATGGTTATTCTATTGGAAAAGAACGAGTTTTGGACAACTACCTTTCATTCTTGCCAAACTCTTTGCAGACCCCCGTGCAAGCTTTAGAACAAGATTTTGGATGTTTTCTTTCCTGGCAGAGTTTCTCCTTGCAAGATATGCTGGAAAAGCTTTTTGCTGAGTGTAGAGCGGCAAGACACGCAGAAGACGCAGATACGCAGCTCTCCGCAGCTAAGTGCCGGTCCCGGGCTTCTTTCGGCACAAACCGCTCTCAGGAGCTCCCTGCGCTCGCCACAATGCTCTGTGTGCGAAGAAGCCGCTTCTTCGCCTCCGGGAGAATCGGCGAGCGGCAGCTTCCCAAAGGCGAAGATGCAAGCTGCAGCACACAGGCACAGTGTGGGCAGCATTCAGACTTAGAGAAAACAGTACTTTACCACTCTCCTGCCTTTTCCATGGTTATTCTATTGGAAAAGAACGAGTTTTGGACAACTACCTTTCATTCTTGCCAAACTCTTTGCAGACCTCCGTGCAAGCTTTAGAACAAGATTTTGGATGTTTTCTTTCCTGGCAGAGTTTCTCCTTGCAAGATATGGTGGAAAAGCTTTTTGCTGAGTGTAGAGCGGCAAGACACGCAGAAGACGCAGATACGCAGCTCTCCGAAGCTAAGTGCCGGTCCCGGGCTTCTTTCGGCACAAACCGCTCTCAGGAGCTCCCTGCGCTCGCCACAATGCTCTGTGTGCGAAGAAGCCGCTTCGTCGCCTGCGGGAGAATCGGCGAGCGGCAGCTTCCCAAAGGCGAAGATGCAAGCTGCACCACACAGGCACAGTGTGGGCAGCATTCAGACTTCGAGAAAACAGTACTTTACCACTCTCCTGCCTTTTCCATGGTTATTCTATTGGAAAAGAACGAGTTTTGGACAACTACCTTTCATTCTTGCCAAACTCTTTGCAGACCCCCGTGCAAGCTTTAGAACAAGATTTTGGATGTTTTCTTTCCTGGCAGAGTTTCTCCTTGCAAGATATGGTGGAAAAGCTTTTTGCTGAGTGTAGAGCAGCAAGACACGCAGAAGACGCAGATACGCAGCTCTCCGAAGCTAAGTGCCGGTCCCGGGCTTCTTTCGGCACAAACCGCTCTCAGGAGCTCCCTGCGCTCGCCACAATGCTCTGTGTGCCAAGAAGCCGCTTCTTCGCCTCCGGGAGAATCGGCGAGCGGCAGCTTCCCAAAGGCGAAGATGCAAGCTGCAGCACACAGGCACAGTGTGGGCAGCATTCAGACTTAGAGAAAACAGTACTTTACCACTCTCCTGCCTTTTCCATGGTTATTCTATTGGAAAAGAACGAGTTTTGGACAACTACCTTTCATTCTTGCCAAACTCTTTGCAGACCCCCGTGCAAGCTTTAGAACAAGATTTTGGATGTTTTCTTTCCTGGCAGAGTTTCTCCTTGCAAGATATGGTGGAAAAGCTTTTTGCTGAGTGTAGAGCGGCAAGACACGCAGAAGACGCAGATACGCAGCTCTCCGAAGCTAAGTGCCGGTCCCGGGCTTCTTTCGGCACAAACCGCTCTCAGGAGCTCCCTGCGCTCGCCACAATGCTCTGTGTGCGAAGAAGCCGCTTCGTCGCCTGCGGGAGAATCGGCGAGCAGCAGCTTCCCAAAGGCGAAGATGCAAGCTGCAGCACACAGGTACAGTATGGGCAGCATTCAGACTTAGAGAAAACAGTACTTTACCCCTCTCCTGCTTTTTCCATGGTTATTCTATTGGAAAAGAACGAGTTTTGGACAACTACCTTTCATTCTTGCCAAACTCTTTGCAGACCTCCGTGCAAGCTTTAGAACAAGATTTTGGATGTTTTCTTTCCTGGCAGAGTTTCTCCTTGCAAGATATGGTGGAAAAGCTTTTTGCTGAGTGTAGAGCGGCAAGACACGCAGAAGACGCAGATACGCAGCTCTCCGCAGCTAAGTGCCGGTCCCGGGCTTCTTTCGGCACAAACAGCTCTCAGGAGCTCCCTGCGCTCGCCACAATGCTCTGTGTGCGAAGAAGCCGCTTCTTCGCCTCCGGGAGAATCGGCGAGCGGCAGCTTCCCAAAGGCGAAGATGCAAGCTGCAGCACACAGGCACAGTGTGGGCAGCATTCAGACTTAGAGAAAACAGTACTTTAACACTCTCCTGCCTTTTCCATGGTTATTATATTGGAAAAGAACGAGTTTTGGACAACTACCTTTCATTCTTGCCAAACTCTTTGCAGACCCCCGTGCAAGCTTTAGAAGATTTTGGATGTTTTCTTTCCTGGCAGAGTTTCTCCTTGCAAGATATGGTGGAAAAGCTTTTTGCTGAGTGTAGAGCGGCAAGACACGCAGAAGACGCAGATACGCAGCTCTCCGAAGCTAAGTGCCGGTCCCGGGCTTTGTTCGGCAGAAGCCGCTCTTAGGTGCTCACCGCGACCGGCCCAATGCTCTGTGTGCGAAGAAGCCGCTTCTTCGCCTCCGGGAGAATCGGCCAGCGGCAGCTTCCCAAAGGCGAAGATGGAAGCCGCATCAGGCAGGCACAGTGTGGGCAGCCTTCAGACTTAGAGAAACCAGTACTTTACCACTCTCCTGCCTTTTCCATGGTTATTCTATTGGAAAAGAACGAGTTTTGGACAACTACCTTTCATTCTTGCCAAACTCTTTGCCGACCCCCGTGCAAGCTTTAGAACAAGATTTTGGATGTTTTCTTTCCTGGCAGAGTTTCTCCTTGCAAGATATGGTGGAAAAGCTTTTTGCTGAGTGTAGAGCGGCAAGACACGCAGAAGACGCAGATACGCAGCTCTCCGAAGCTAAGTGCCGGTCCCGGGCTTCTTTCGGCACAAACCGCTCTCAGGAGCTCCCTGCGCTCGCCACAATGCTCTGTGTGCGAAGAAGCCGCTTCTTCGCCTCCGGGAGAATCGGCGAGCGGCAGCTTCCCAAAGGCGAAGATGCAAGCTGCAGCACACAGGCACAGTGTGGGCAGCATTCAGACTTAGAGAAAACAGTACTTTACCACTCTCCTGCCTTTTCCATGGTTATTATATTGGAAAAGAACGAGTTTTGGACAACTACCTTTCATTCTTGCCAAACTCTTTGCAGACCCCCGTGCAAGCTTTAGAACAAGATTTTGGATGTTTTCTTTCCTGGCAGAGTTTCTCCTTGCAAGATATGGTGGAAAAGCTTTTTGCTGAGTGTAGAGCGGCAAGACACGCAGAAGACGCAGATACGCAGCTCTCCGAAGCTAAGTGCCGGTCCCGGGCTTTGTTCGGCCGAAGCCGCTCTTAGGTGCTCACCGCGACCGGCCCAATGCTCTGTGTGCGAAGAAGCCGCTTCTTCGCCTCCGGGAGAATCGGCCAGCGGCAGCTTCCCAAAGGCGAAGATGGAAGCCGCATCAGGCAGGCACAGTGTGGGCAGCCTTCAGACTTAGAGAAACCAGTACTTTACCACTCTCCTGCCTTTTCCATGGTTATTCTATTGGAAAAGAACGAGTTTTGGACAACTACCTTTGATTCTTGCCAAACTCTTTGCCGACCCCCGTGCAAGCTTTAGAACAAGATTTTGGATGTTTTCTTTCCTGGCAGAGTTTCTCCTTGCAAGATATGGTGGAAAAGCTTTTTGCTGAGTGTAGAGCGGCAAGACACGCAGAAGACGCAGATACGCAGCTCTCCGAAGCTAAGTGCCGGTCCCGGGCTTCTTTCGGCACAAACCGCTCTCAGGAGCTCCCTGCGCTCGCCACAATGCTCTGTGTGCGAAGAAGCCGCTTCTTCGCCTCCGGGAGAATCGGCGAGCGGCAGCTTCCCAAAGGCGAAGATGCAAGCTGCAGCACACAGGCACAGTGTGGGCAGCCTTCAGACTTAGCGAAAACGGTACTTTACCACTCTCCTGCCTTTTCCATGGTTATTCTATTGGAAAAGAACGAGTTTTGGACAACTACCTTTCATTCTTGCCAAACTCTTTGCAGACCCCCGTGCAAGCTTTAGAACAAGATTTTGGATGTTTTCTTTCCTGGCAGAGTTTCTCCTTGCAAGATATGGTGGAAAAGCTTTTTGCTGAGTGTAGAGCGGCAAGACACGCAGAAGACGCAGATACGCAGCTCTCCGAAGCTAAGTGCCGGTCCCAGGCTTCTTTCGGCACAAACAGCTCTCAGGAGCTCCCTGCGCTCGCCACAATGCTCTGTGTGCGAAGAAGCCGCTTCTTCGCCTCCGGGAGAATCGGCGAGCGGCAGCTTCCCAAAGGCGAAGATGCAAGCTGCAGCACACAGGTACAGTATGGGCAGCATTCAGACTTAGAGAAAACAGTACTTTACCCCTCTCCTGCCTTTTCCATGGTTATTCTATTGGAAAAGAACGAGTTTTGGACAACTACCTTTCATTCTTGCCAAACTCTTTGCAGACCTCCGTGCAAGCTTTAGAACAAGATTTTGGATGTTTTCTTTCCTGGCAGAGTTTCTCCTTGCAAGATATGGTGGAAAAGCTTTTTGCTGAGTGTAGAGCGGCAAGACACGCAGAAGACGCAGATACGCAGCTCTCCGCAGCTAAGTGCCGGTCCCGGGCTTCTTTCGGCACAAACAGCTCTCAGGAGCTCCCTGCGCTCGCCACAATGCTCTGTGTGCGAAGAAGCCGCTTCTTCGCCTCCGGGAGAATCGGCGAGCGGCAGCTTCCCAAAGGCGAAGATGCAAGCTGCAGCACACAGGCACAGTGTGGGCAGCATTCAGACTTAGAGAAAACAGTACTTTAACACTCTCCTGCCTTTTCCATGGTTATAATATTGGAAAAGAACGAGTTTTGGACAACTACCTTTCATTCTTGCCAAACTCTTTGCAGACCCCCGTGCAAGCTTTAGAAGATTTTGGATGTTTTCTTTCCTGGCAGAGTTTCTCCTTGCAAGATATGGTGGAAAAGCTTTTTGCTGAGTGTAGAGCGGCAAGACACGCAGAAGACGCAGATACGCAGCTCTCCGAAGCTAAGTGCCGGTCCCGGGCTTTGTTCGGCAGAAGCCGCTCTTAGGTGCTCACCGCGACCGGCCCAATGCTCTGTGTGCGAAGAAGCCGCTTCTTCGCCTCCGGGAGAATCGGCCAGCGGCAGCTTCCCAAAGGCGAAGATGGAAGCCGCATCAGGCAGGCACAGTGTGGGCAGCCTTCAGACTTAGAGAAAACAGTACTTTACCACTCTCCTGCCTTTTCCATGGTTATTCTATTGGAAAAGAACGAGTTTTGGACAACTACCTTTCATTCTTGCCAAACTCTTTGCCGACCCCCGTGCAAGCTTTAGAACAAGATTTTGGATGTTTTCTTTCCTGGCAGAGTTTCTCCTTGCAAGATATGGTGGAAAAGCTTTTTGCTGAGTGTAGAGCGGCAAGACACGCAGAAGACGCAGATACGCAGCTCTCCGAAGCTAAGTGCCGGTCCCGGGCTTCTTTCGGCACAAACCGCTCTCAGGAGCTCCCTGCGCTCGCCACAATGCTCTGTGTGCGAAGAAGCCGCTTCTTCGCCTCCGGGAGAATCGGCGAGCGGCAGCTTCCCAAAGGCGAAGATGCAAGCTGCAGCACACAGGCACAGTGTGGGCAGCATTCAGACTTAGAGAAAACAGTACTTTACCACTCTCCTGCCTTTTCCATGGTTATTATATTGGAAAAGAACGAGTTTTGGACAACTACCTTTCATTCTTGCCAAACTCTTTGCAGACCCCCGTGCAAGCTTTAGAACAAGATTTTGGATGTTTTCTTTCCTGGCAGAGTTTCTCCTTGCAAGATATGGTGGAAAAGCTTTTTGCTGAGTGTAGAGCGGCAAGACACGCAGAAGACGCAGATACGCAGCTCTCCGAAGCTAAGTGCCGGTCCCGGGCTTTGTTCGGCCGAAGCCGCTCTTAGGTGCTCAACGCGACCGGCCCAATGCTCTGTGTGCGAAGAAGCCGCTTCTTCGCCTCCGGGAGAATCGGCCAGCGGCAGCTTCCCAAAGGCGAAGATGGAAGCCGCATCAGGCAGGCACAGTGTGGGCAGCCTTCAGACTTAGAGAAACCAGTACTTTACCACTCTCCTGCCTTTTCCATGGTTATTCTATTGGAAAAGAACGAGTTTTGGACAACTACCTTTGATTCTTGCCAAACTCTTTGCCGACCCCCGTGCAAGCTTTAGAACAAGATTTTGGATGTTTTCTTTCCTGGCAGAGTTTCTCCTTGCAAGATATGGTGGAAAAGCTTTTTGCTGAGTGTAGAGCGGCAAGACACGCAGAAGACGCAGATACGCAGCTCTCCGAAGCTAAGTGCCGGTCCCGGGCTTCTTTCGGCACAAACCGCTCTCAGGAGCTCCCTGCGCTCGCCACAATGCTCTGTGTGCGAAGAAGCCTCTTCTTCGCCTCCGGGAGAATCGGCGAGCGGCAGCTTCCCAAAGGCGAAGATGCAAGCTGCAGCACACAGGCGCAGTGTGGGCAGCATTCAGACTTAGAGAAAACAGTACTTTACCACTCTCCTGCCTTTTCCATGGTTATTATATTGGAAAAGAACGAGTTTTGGACAACTACCTTTCATTCTTGCCAAACTCTTTGCAGACCCCCGTGCAAGCTTTAGAACAAGATTTTGGATGTTTTCTTTCCTGGCAGACTTTCTCCTTGCAAGATATGGTGGAAAAGCTTTTTGCTGAGTGTAGAGCGGCAAGACACGCAGAAGACGCAGAGACGCAGCTCTCCGAAGCTAAGTGCCGGTCCCGGTCTTCTTTCGGCACAAACCGCTCTCAGGAGCTCCCTGCGCTCGCCACAATGCTCTGTGTGCGAAGAAGCCGCTTCTTCGCCTCCGGGAGAATCGGCGAGCGGCAGCTTCCCAAAGGCGAAGATGCAAGCTGCAGCACACAGGCACAGTGTGGGCAGCCTTCAGACTTAGAGAAAACAGTACTTTACCACTCTCCTGCCTTTTCCATGGTTATTCTATTGGAAAAGAACGAGTTTTGGACAACTACTTTTCATTCTTGCCAAACTCTTTGCAGACCTCCGTGCAAGCTTTAGAACAAGATTTTGGATGTTTTCTTTCCTGGCAGAGTTTCTCCTTGCAAGATATGGTGGAAAAGCTTTTTGCTGAGTGTAGAGCGGCAAGACACGCAGAAGACGCAGATACGCAGCTCTCCGAAGCTAAGTGCCGGTCCCGGGCGTCTTTCGGCACAAACCGCTCTCAGGAGCTCCCTGCACTCGCCACAATGCTCTGTGTGCCAAGAAGCCGCTTCTTCGCCTGCGGGAGAATCGGCGAGCGGCAGCTTCCCAAAGGCGAAGATGCAAGCTGCAGCACACAGGCACAGTGTGGGCAGCCTTCAGACTTCGAGAAAACAGTACTTTACCACTCTCCTGCCTTTTCCATGGTTATTCTATTGGAAAAGAACGAGTTTTGGACAACTACTTTTCATTCTTGCCAAACTCTTTGCAGACCCCCGTGCAAGCTTTAGAACAAGATTTTGGATGTTTTCTTTCCTGGCAGAGTTTCTCCTTGCAAGATATGGTGGAAAAGCTTTTTGCTGAGTGTAGAGCGGCAAGACACGCAGAAGACGCAGATACGCAGCTCTCCGAAGCTAAGTGCCGGTCCCGGGCTTCTTTCGGCACAAACCGCTCTCAGGAGCTCCCTGCGCTCGCCACAATGCTCTGTGTCCGAAGAAGCCGCTTCGTCGCCTGCGGGAGAATCGGCGAGCGGCAGCTTCCCAAAGGCGAAGATGCAAGCTGCAGCACACAGGCACAGTGTGGGCAGCATTCAGACTTAGAGAAAACAGTACTTTACCACTCTCCTGCCTTTTCCATGGTTATTCTATTGGAAAAGAACGAGTTTTGGACAACTACCTTTCATTCTTGCCAAACTCGTTGCAGACCCCCGTGCAAGCTTTAGAACAAGATTTTGGATGTTTTCTTTCCTGGCAGAGTTTCTCCTTGCAAGATATGGTGGAAAAGCTTTTTGCTGAGTGTAGAGCGGCAAGACACGCAGAAGACGCAGATACGCAGCTCTCCGAAGCTAAGTGCCGGTCCCGGGCTTCTTTCGGCACAAACCGCTCTCAGGAGCTCCCTGCGCTCGCCACAATGCTCTGTGTCCGAAGAAGCCGCTTCGTCGCCTGCGGGAGAATCGGCGAGCGGCAGCTTCCCAAAGGCGAAGATGCAAGCTGCAGCACACAGGCACAGTGTGGGCAGCATTCAGACTTAGAGAAAACAGTACTTTACCACTCTCCTGCCTTTTCCATGGTTATTCTATTGGAAAAGAACGAGTTTTGGACAACTACCTTTCATTCTTGCCAAACTCGTTGCAGACCCCCGTGCAAGCTTTAGAACAAGATTTTGGATGTTTTCTTTCCTGGCAGAGTTTCTCCTTGCAAGATATGGTGGAAAAGCTTTTTGCTGAGTGTAGAGCGGCAAGACACGCAGAAGACGCAGATACGCAGCTCTCCGAAGCTAAGTGCCGGTCCCGGGCTTCTTTCGGCACAAACCGCTCTCAGGAGCTCCCTGCGCTCGCCACAATGCTCTGTGTGCCAAGAAGCCGCTTCTTCGCCTGCGGGAGAATCGGCGAGCGGCAGCTTCCCAAAAGGCGAAGATGCAAGCTGCAGCACACAGGCACAGTGTGGGCAGCATTCAGACTTAGAGAAAACAGTACTTTACCACTCTCCCGCCTTTTCCATGGTTATTCTATTGGAAAAGAACGAGTTTTGGACAACTACCTTTCATTCTTGCCAAACTCTTTGCAGACCTCCGTGCAAGCTTTAGAACAAGATTTTGGATGTTTTCTTTCCTGGCAGAGTTTCTCCTTGCAAGATATGGTGGAAAAGCTTTTTGCTGAGTGTAGAGCGGCAAGACACGCAGAAGACGCAGATACGCAGCTCTCCGAAGCTAAGTGCCGGTCCCGGGCTTCTTTCGGCACAAACCGCTCTCAGGAGCTCCCTGCGCTCGCCACAATGCTCTGTGTGCGAAGAAGCCGCTTCTTCGCCTGCGGGAGAATCGGCGAGCGGCAGCTTCCCAAAGGCGAAGATGCAAGCTGCAGCACACAGGCACAGTGTGGGCAGCATTCAGACTTGGAGAAAACAGTACTTTACCACTCTCCTGCCTTTTCCATGGTTATTCTATTGGAAAAGAACGAGTTTTGGACAACTACCTTTCATTCTTGCCAAACTCGTTGCAGACCCCCGTGCAAGCTTTAGAACAAGATTTTGGATGTTTTCTTTCCTGGCAGAGTTTCTCCTTGCAAGATATGGTGGAAAAGCTTTTTGCTGAGTGTAGAGCGGCAAGACACGCAGAAGACGCAGATACGCAGCTCTCCGAAGCTAAGTGCCGGTCCCGGGCTTCTTTCGGCACAAACCGCTCTCAGGAGCTCCCTGCGCTCGCCACAATGCTCTGTGTGCGAAGAAGCCGCTTCTTCGCCTCCGGGAGAATCGGCGAGCGGCAGCTTCCCAAAGGCGAAGATGCAAGCTGCAGCACACAGGCACAGTGTGGGCAGCCTTCAGACTTAGAGAAACCAGTACTTTACCACTCTCCTGCCTTTTCCATGGTTATTCTATTGGAAAAGAACGAGTTTTGGACAACTACCTTTCATTCTTGCCAAACTCTTTGCAGACCCCCGTGCAAGCTTTAGAACAAGATTTTGGATGATTTCTTTCCTGGCAGAGTTTCTCCTTGCAAGATATGGTGGAAAAGCTTTTTGCTGAGTGTAGAGCGGCAAGACACGCAGAAGACGCAGATACGCAGCTCTCCGCAGCTAAGTGCCGGTCCCGGGCTTCTTTCGGCACAAACCGCTCTCAGGAGCTCCCTGCGCTCGCCACAATGCTCTGTGTGCCAAGAAGCCGCTTCTTCGCCTCCGGGAGAATCGGCGAGCGGCAGCTTCCCAAAGGCGAAGATGCAAGCTGCAGCACACAGGCACAGTGTGTGCAGCATTCAGACTTAGAGAAAACGGTACTTTACCACTCTCCTGCCTTTTCCATGGTTATTCTATTGGAAAAGAACGAGTTTTGGACAACTACCTTTCATTCTTGCCAAACTCTTTGCAGACCCCCGTGCAAGCTTTAGAACAAGATTTTGGATGTTTTCTTTCCTGGCAGAGTTTCTCCTTGCAAGATATGGTGGAAAAGCTTTTTGCTGAGTGTAGAGCGGCAAGACACGCAGAAGACGCAGATACGCAGCTCTCCGAAGCTAAGTGCCGGTCCCGGGCTTCTTTCGGCACAAACCGCTCTCAGGAGCTCCCTGCGCTCGCCACAATGCTCTGTGTGCGAAGAAGCCGCTTCTTCGCCTCCGGGAGAATCGGCGAGCGGCAGCTTCCCAAAGGCGAAGATGCAAGCTGCAGCACACAGGCACAGTGTGGGCAGCATTCAGACTTAGAGAAAACAGTACTTTACCACTCTCCTGCCTTTTCCATGGTTATTCTATCGGAAAAGAACGAGTTTTGGACAACTACCTTTCATTCTTGCCAAACTCTTTGCAGACCTCCGTGCAAGCTTTAGAACAAGATTTTGGATGTTTTCTTTCCTGGCAGAGTTTCTCCTTGCAAGATATGCTGGAAAAGCTTTTTGCTGAGTGTAGAGCGGCAAGACACGCAGAAGACGCAGAGACGCAGCTCTCCGAAGCTAAGTGCCGGTCCCGGGCTTCTTTCGGCACAAACCGCTCTCAGGAGCTCCCTGCGCTCGCCACAATGCTCTGTGTGCGAAGAAGCCGCTTCTTCGCCTCCGGGAGAATCGGCGAGCGGCAGCTTCCCAAAGGCGAAGATGCAAGCTGCAGCACACAGGCACAGTGTGGGCAGCATTCAGACTTAGAGAAAACAGTACTTTACCACTCTCCTGCCTTTTCCATGGTTATTCTATCGGAAAAGAACGAGTTTTGGACAACTACCTTTCATTCTTGCCAAACTCTTTGCAGACCCCCGTGCAAGCTTTAGAACAAGATTTTGGATGTTTTCTTTCCTGGCAGAGTTTCTCCTTGCAAGATATGGTGGAAAAGCTTTTTGCTGAGTGTAGAGCGGCAAGACACGCAGAAGACGCAGAGACGCAGCTCTCCGAAGCTAAGTGCCGGTCCCGGGCTTCTTTCGGCACAAACCGCTCTCAGGAGCTCCCTGCGCTCGCCACAATGCTCTGTGTGCGAAGAAGCCGCTTCTTCGCCTCCGGGAGAATCGGCGAGCGGCAGCTTCCCAAAGGCGAAGATGCAAGCTGCACCACACAGGCACAGTGTGGGCAGCATTCAGACTTAGAGAAAACAGTACTTTACCACTCTCCTGCCTTTTCCATGGTTATTCTATTGGAAAAGAACGAGTTTTGGACAACTACCTTTCATTCTTGCCAAACTCTTTGCAGACCTCCGTGCAAGCTTTAGAACAAGATTTTGGATGTTTTCTTTCCTGGCAGAGTTTCTCCTTGCAAGATATGGTGGAAAAGGTTTTTGCTGAGTGTAGAGCGGCAAGACACGCAGAAGACGCAGATACGCAGCTCTCCGAAGCTAAGTGCCGGTCCCGGGCTTCTTTCGGCACAAACCGCTCTCAGGAGCTCCCTGCGCTCGCCACAATGCTCTGTGTGCGAAGAAGCCGCTTCTTCGCCTCGGGGAGAATCGGCGAGCGGCAGCTTCCCAAAAGGCGAAGATGCAAGCTGCACCACACAGGCACAGTGTGGGCAGCATTCAGACTTAGAGAAAACGGTACTTTACCACTCTCCTGCCTTTTCCATGGTTATTATATTGGAAAAGAACGAGTTTTGGACAACTACCTTTCATTCTTGCCAAACTCTTTGCAGACCTCCGTGCAAGCTTTAGAACAAGATTTTGGATGTTTTCTTTCCTGGCAGAGTTTCTCTTTGCAAGATATGGTGGAAAAGCTTTTTGCTGAGTGTTGAGCAGGAAGACACGCAGAAGACGCAGATACGCAGCTCTCCGAAGCTAAGTGCCGGTTCCGGGCAGCTTTCGGCACAAACCGCTCTCAGGAGCTCCCTGCGCTCGCCACAATATTCTGTGTGCGAAGAAGCCGCTTCTTCGCCTGCGGGAGAATCGGCGAGCGGCAGCTTCCCAAAGGCGAAGATGGAAGCCGCATCAGGCAGGCACAGTGAGGGCAGCATTCAGACTTAGAGAAACCAGTACTTTACCACTCTCCTGCCTTTTCCATTGTTATTACATTGGAAAAGAACGAGTTTTGGACAACTACCTTTCATTCTTGCCAAACTCTTTGCAGACCCCCGTGCAAGCTTTAGAACAAGATTTTGGATGTTTTCTTTCCTGGCAGAGTTTCTCTTTGCAAGATATGCTGGAAAAGCTTTTTGCTGAGTGTAGAGCGGCAAGACACGCAGAAGACGCAGATACGCAGCTCTCCGAAGCTAAGTGCCGGTCCTGGGCTTCTTTCGGCACAAACCGCTCTCAGGAGCTCCCTGCGCTCGCCACAATGCTCTGTGTGCGAAGAAGCCGCTTCTTCGCCTCGGGGAGAATCGGCGAGCGGCAGCTTCCCAAAGGCGAAGATGCAAGCTGCAGCACACAGGCACAGTGTGGGCAGCATTCAGACTTAGAGAAAACAATACTTTACCACTCTCCTGCCTTTTCCATGGTTATTATATTGGAAAAGAACGAGTTTTGGACAACTACCTTTCATTCTTGCCAAACTCTTTGCAGACCTCCGTGCAAGCTTTAGAACAAGATTTTGGATGTTTTCTTTCCTGGCAGAGTTTCTCCTTGCAAGATATGGTGGAAAAGCTTTTTGCTGAGTGTAGAGCGGCAAGACACGCAGAAGATGCAGATACGCAGCTCTCCGAAGCTAAGTGCCGGTCCCGGGCTTTTTTCGGAAAACCGCTCTCAGGAGCTCCCTGCGCTCGCCACAATGCTCTGTGTGCGAAGAAGCCGCTTCTTCGCCTCGGGGAGAATCGGCGAGTGGCAGCTTCCCAAAGGCGAAGATGCAAGCTGCAGCACACAGGCACAGTGTGGGCAGCATTCAGACTTAGAGAAAACAGTACTTTACCACTCTCCTGCCTTTTCCATGGTTATTCTATTGGAAAAGAACGAGTTTTGGACAACTACCTTTCATTCTTGCCAAACTCTTTGCAGACCCCCGTGCAAGCTTTAGAACAAGATTTTGGATGTTTTCTTTCCTGGCAGAGTTTCTCTTTGCAAGATATGGTGGAAAAGCTTTTTGCTGAGTGTAGAGCGGCAAGACACGCAGAAGACGCAGAGACGCAGCTCTCCGAAGCTAAGTGCCGGTCCCGGGCTTCTTTCGGCACAAACCGCTCTCAGGAGCTCCCTGCGCTCGCCACAATGCTCTGTGTGCGAAGAAGCCGCTTCTTCGCCTCCGGGAGAATCGGCGAGCGGCAGCTTCCCAAAGGCGAAGGTGCAAGCTGCAGCACACAGGCACAGTGTGGGCAGCCTTCAGACTTGGAGAAAACAGTACTTTACCACTCTCCTGCCTTTTCCATGGTTATTCTATTGGAAAAGAACGAGTTTTGGACAACTACCTTTCATTCTTGCCAAACTCTTTGCAGACCTCCGTGCAAGCTTTAGAACAAGATTTTGGATGTTTTCTTTCCTGGCAGAGTTTCTCTTTGCAAGATATGGTGGAAAAGCTTTTTGCTGAGTGTAGAGCGGCAAGACACGCAGAAGACGCAGATACGCAGCTCTCCGAAGCTAAGTGCCGGTCCCGGGCTTCTTTCGGCACAAACCGCTCTCAGGAGCTCCCTGCGCTCGCCACAATGCTCTGTGTGCGAAGAAGCCGCTTCTTCGCCTCCGGGAGAATCGGCGAGCGGCAGCTTCCCAAAGGCGAAGATGCAAGCTGCAGCACACAGGTACAGTGTAGGCAGCATTCAGACTTAGAGAAAACAGTACTTTACCACTCTCCTGCCTTTTCCATGGTTATTCTATTGGAAAAGAACGAGTTTTGGACAACTACCTTTCATTCTTGCCAAACTCTTTGCAGACCTCCGTGCAAGCTTTAGAACAAGATTTTGGATGTTTTCTTTCCTGGCAGAGTTTCTCTTTGCAAGATATGGTGGAAAAGCTTTTTGCTGAGTGTAGAGCGGCAAGACACGCAGAAGACGCAGATACGCAGCTCTCCGAAGCTAAGTGCCGGTCCCGGGCTTCTTTCGGCACAAACCGCTCTCAGGAGCTCCCTGCGCTCGCCACAATGCTCTGTGTGCGAAGAAGCCGCTTCTTCGCCTGCGGGAGAATCGCCGAGCGGCAGCTTCCCAAAGGCGAAGGTGCAAGCTGCAGCACACAGGCACAGTGTGGGCAGCCTTCAGACTTGGAGAAAACAGTACTTTACCACTCTCCTGCCTTTTCCATGGTTATTCTATTGGAAAAGAACGAGTTTTGGACAACTACCTTTCATTCTTGCCAAACTCTTTGCAGACCTCCGTGCAAGCTTTAGAACAAGATTTTGGATGTTTTCTTTCCTGGCAGAGTTTCTCCTTGCAAGATATGGTGGAAAAGCTTTTTGCTGAGTGTAGAGCGGCAAGACACGCAGAAGACGCAGATACGCAGCTCTCCGAAGCTAAGTGCCGGTCCCGGGCTTCTTTCGGCACAAACCGCTCTCAGGAGCTCCCTGCGCTCGCCACAATGCTCTGTGTACGAAGAAGCCGCTTCTTCGCCTCCGGGAGAATCGGCGAGCGGCAGCTTCCCAAAGGCGAAGATGCAAGCTGCAGCACACAGGTACAGTGTAGGCAGCATTCAGACTTAGAGAAAACAGTACTTTACCACTCTCCTGCCTTTTCCATGGTTATTCTATTGGAAAAGAACGAGTTTTGGACAACTACCTTTCATTCTTGCCAAACTCTTTGCAGACCTCCGTGCAAGCTTTAGAACAAGATTTTGGATGTTTTCTTTCCTGGCAGAGTTTCTCCTTGCAAGATATGGTGGAAAAGCTTTTTGCTGAGTGTAGAGCGGCAAGACACGCAGAAGACGCAGATACGCAGCTCTCCGAAGCTAAGTGCCGGTCCCGGGCTTCTTTCGGCACAAACCGCTCTCAGGAGCTCCCTGCGCTCGCCACAATGCTCTGTGTGCGAAGAAGCCGCTTCGTCGCCTGCGGGAGAATCGGCGAGCGGCAGCTTCCCAAAGGCGAAGATGCAAGCTGCAGCACACAGGCACAGTGTGGGCAGCATTCAGACTTAGAGAAAACAGTACTTTACCACTCTCCTGCCTTTTCCATGGTTATTCTATTGGAAAAGAACGAGTTTTGGACAACTACCTTTCATTCTTGCCAAACTCTTTGCAGACCTCCGTGCAAGCTTTAGAACAAGATTTTGGATGTTTTCTTTCCTGGCAGAGTTTCTCTTTGCAAGATATGGTGGAAAAGCTTTTTGCTGAGTGTAGAGCGGCAAGACACGCAGAAGATGCAGATACGCAGCTCTCCGAAGCTAAGTGCCGGTCCCGGGCTTCTTTCGGCACAAACCGCTCTCAGGAGCTCCCTGCGCTCGCCACAATGCTCTGTGTGCGAAGAAGCCGCTTCTTCGCCTCGGGGAGAATCGGCGAGCGGCAGCTTCCCAAAGGCGAAGATGCAAGCTGCAGCACACAGGCACAGTGTGGGCAGCATTCAGACTTAGAGAAAACAATACTTTACCACTCTCCTGCCTTTTCCATGGTTATTCTATTGGAAAAGAACGAGTTTTGGACAACTACCTTTCATTCTTGCCAAACTCTTTGCAGACCCCCGTGCAAGCTTTAGAACAAGATTTTGGATGTTTTCTTTCCTGGCAGAGTTTCTCCTTGCAAGATATGGTGGAAAAGCTTTTTGCTGAGTGTAGAGCGGCAAGACACGCAGAAGATGCAGATACGCAGCTCTCCGAAGCTAAGTGCCGGTCCCGGGCTTCTTTCGGCACAAACCGCTCTCAGGAGCTCCCTGCGCTCGCCACAATGCTCTGTGTGCGAAGAAGCCGCTTCTTCGCCTCGGGGAGAATCGGCGAGTGGCAGCTTCCCAAAGGCGAAGATGCAAGCCGCACCACACAGGCACAGTGTGGGCAGCATTCAGACTTAGAGAAAACAGTACTTTACCACTCTCCTGCCTTTTCCATTGTTATTACATTGGAAAAGAACGAGTTTTGGACAACTACCTTTCATTCTTGCCAAACTCTTTGCAGACCTCCGTGCAAGCTTTAGAACAAGATTTTGGATGTTTTCTTTCCTGGCAGAGTTTCTCTTTGCAAGATATGGTGGAAAAGCTTTTTGCTGAGTGTTGAGCGGCAAGACACGCAGAAGACGCAGATACGCAGCTCTCCGAAGCTAAGTGCCGGTCCCGGGCTTCTTTCGGCAGAAGCCGCTCTTAGGTGCTCACCGCGACCGGCCCAATGCTCTGTGTGCGAAGAAGCCGCTTCTTCGCCTCTGGGAGAATCGGCGAGCGGCAGCTTCCCAAAAGGCGAAGATGCAAGCTGCATCACACAGGCACAGTGTGGGCAGCCTTCAGACTTAGAGAAAACAGTACTTTACCACTCTCCTGCCTTTTCCATTGTTATTATATTGGAAAAGAACGAGTTTTGGACAACTACCTTTCATTCTTGCCAAACTCTTTGCAGACCTCCGTGCAAGATTTAGAACAAGAGTTGGCATGTTTTCTTTCCTGGCAGAGTTTCTCCTTGCAAGATATGGTGGAAAAGCTTTTTGCTGAGTGTAGAGCGGCAAGACACGCAGAAGACGCAGATACGCAGCTCTCCGAAGCTAAGTGCCGGTGCACGGCTTCTTTCGGAAGAAGCCGCTCTTAGGTGCTCACCGCGACCGGCCCAATGCTCTGTGTGCGAAGAAGCCGCTTCTTCGCCTCCGGGAGAATCGGCGAGCGGCAGCTTCCCAAAAGGCGAAGATGCAAGCTCCACACACAGGCACAGTGTGGGCAGCATTCAGACTTAGAGAAACCAGTACTTTACCACTCTCCTGCCTTTTCCATTGTTATTACATTGGAAAAGAACGAGTTTTGGACAACTACCTTTCATTCTTGCCAAACTCTTTGCAGACCTCCGTGCAAGCTTTAGAACAAGATTTTGGATGTTTTCTTTCCTGGCAGAGTTTCTCTTTGCAAGATATGGTGGAAAAGCTTTTTGCTGAGTGTTGAGCAGGAAGACACGCAGAAGACGCAGATACGCAGCTCCTTGAAGCTAAGTGCCGGTTCCGGGCAGCTTTCGGCACAAACCGCTCTCAGGAGCTCCCTGCGCTCGCCACAATATTCTGTGTGCGAAGAAGCCGCTTCTTCGCCTCCGGGTGAATCGGCGAGCGGCAGCTTCCCAAAGGCGAAGATGGAAGCCGCATCAGGCAGGCACAGTGAGGGCAGCATTCAGACTTAGAGAAACCAGTACTTTACCACTCTCCTGCCTTTTCCATTGTTATTACATTGGAAAAGAACGAGTTTTGGACAACTACCTTTCATTCTTGCCAAACTCTTTGCAGACCCCCGTGCAAGCTTTAGAACAAGATTTTGGATGTTTTCTTTCCTGGCAGAATTTCTCATTGCGAGATATGCTGGAAAAGCTTTTTGCTGAGTGTTGAGCGGCAAGACACGCAGAAGACGCAGATACGCATCTCTCCGAAGTTAAGTGCCGGTCCCGGGCTTTGTTCGGCAGAAGCCGCTCTTAGGTGCTCACCACGACCGGACCAATGCTCTGTGTGCGAAGAAGCCGCTTCTTCGCCTCCGGGAGAATCGGCGAGCGGCAGCTTCCCAAAGGCGAAGATGCAAGCTGCAGCACACAGGCACAGTGTGGGCAGCATTCAGACTTAGAGAAAACAGTACTTTACCACTCTCCTGCCTTTTCCATGGTTATTCTATCGGAAAAGAACGAGTTTTGGACAACTACCTTTCATTCTTGCCAAACTCTTTGCAGACCCCCGTGCAAGCTTTAGAACAAGATTTTGGATGTTTTCTTTCCTGGCAGAGTTTCTCCTTGCAAGATATGGTGGAAAAGCTTTTTGCTGAGTGTTGAGCGGCAAGACACGCAGAAGACGCAGATACGCAGCTCTCCGAAGCTAAGTGCCGGTCCCGGGCTTCTTTCGGCACAAACCGCTCTCAGGAGCTCCCTGCGCTCGCCACAATGCTCTGTGTGCGAAGAAGCCGCTTCTTCGCCTCCGGGAGAATCGGCGAGCGGCAGCTTTCCAAAGGCGAAGATGCAAGCTGCAGCACACAGGCACAGTGTGGGAAGCATTCAGACTTATAGAAAACAGTACTTTACCACTCTCCTGCCTTTTCCATTGTTATTACATTGGAAAAGAACGAGTTTTGGACAACTACCTTTCATTCTTGCCAAACTCTTTGCAGACCCCCGTGCAAGCTTTAGAACAAGATTTTGGATGTTTTCTTTCCTGGCAGAGTTTCTCTTTGCAAGATATGGTGGAAAAGCTTTTTGCTGAGTGTTGAGCGGCAAGACACGCAGAAGACGCAGATACGCAGCTCTCCGAAGCTAAGTGCCGGTCCCGGGCTTCTTTCGGCAGAAGCCGCTCTTAGGTGCTCACCGCGACCGGCCCAATGCTCTGTGTGCGAAGAAGCCGCTTCTTCGCCTCTGGGAGAATCGGCGAGCGGCAGCTTCCCAAAAGGCGAAGATGCAAGCTGCATCACACAGGCACAGTGTGGGCAGCCTTCAGACTTAGAGAAAACAGTACTTTACCACTCTCCTGCCTTTTCCATTGTTATTATATTGGAAAAGAACGAGTTTTGGACAACTACCTTTCATTCTTGCCAAACTCTTTGCAGACCTCCGTGCAAGATTTAGAACAAGAGTTGGCATGTTTTCTTTCCTGGCAGAGTTTCTCCTTGCAAGATATGGTGGAAAAGCTTTTTGCTGAGTGTAGAGCGGCAAGACACGCAGAAGACGCAGATACGCAGCTCTCCGAAGCTAAGTGCCGGTGCACGGCTTCTTTCGGAAGAAGCCGCTCTTAGGTGCTCACCGCGACCGGCCCAATGCTCTGTGTGCGAAGAAGCCGCTTCTTCGCCTCCGGGAGAATCGGCGAGCGGCAGCTTCCCAAAAGGCGAAGATGCAAGCTCCACACACAGGCACAGTGTGGGCAGCATTCAGACTTAGAGAAACCAGTACTTTACCACTCTCCTGCCTTTTCCATTGTTATTACATTGGAAAAGAACGAGTTTTGGACAACTACCTTTCATTCTTGCCAAACTCTTTGCAGACCTCCGTGCAAGCTTTAGAACAAGATTTTGGATGTTTTCTTTCCTGGCAGAGTTTCTCTTTGCAAGATATGGTGGAAAAGCTTTTTGCTGAGTGTTGAGCAGGAAGACACGCAGAAGACGCAGATACGCAGCTCCTTGAAGCTAAGTGCCGGTTCCGGGCAGCTTTCGGCACAAACCGCTCTCAGGAGCTCCCTGCGCTCGCCACAATATTCTGTGTGCGAAGAAGCCGCTTCTTCGCCTCCGGGTGAATCGGCGAGCGGCAGCTTCCCAAAGGCGAAGATGGAAGCCGCATCAGGCAGGCACAGTGAGGGCAGCATTCAGACTTAGAGAAACCAGTACTTTACCACTCTCCTGCCTTTTCCATTGTTATTACATTGGAAAAGAACGAGTTTTGGACAACTACCTTTCATTCTTGCCAAACTCTTTGCAGACCCCCGTGCAAGCTTTAGAACAAGATTTTGGATGTTTTCTTTCCTGGCAGAATTTCTCATTGCGAGATATGCTGGAAAAGCTTTTTGCTGAGTGTTGAGCGGCAAGACACGCAGAAGACGCAGATACGCATCTCTCCGAAGTTAAGTGCCGGTCCCGGGCTTTGTTCGGCAGAAGCCGCTCTTAGGTGCTCACCACGACCGGACCAATGCTCTGTGTGCGAAGAAGCCGCTTCTTCGCCTCCGGGAGAATCGGCGAGCGGCAGCTTCCCAAAGGCGAAGATGCAAGCTGCAGCACACAGGCACAGTGTGGGCAGCATTCAGACTTAGAGAAAACAGTACTTTACCACTCTCCTGCCTTTTCCATGGTTATTCTATCGGAAAAGAACGAGTTTTGGACAACTACCTTTCATTCTTGCCAAACTCTTTGCAGACCCCCGTGCAAGCTTTAGAACAAGATTTTGGATGTTTTCTTTCCTGGCAGAGTTTCTCCTTGCAAGATATGGTGGAAAAGCTTTTTGCTGAGTGTTGAGCGGCAAGACACGCAGAAGACGCAGATACGCAGCTCTCCGAAGCTAAGTGCCGGTCCCGGGCTTCTTTCGGCACAAACCGCTCTCAGGAGCTCCCTGCGCTCGCCACAATGCTCTGTGTGCGAAGAAGCCGCTTCTTCGCCTCCGGGAGAATCGGCGAGCGGCAGCTTTCCAAAGGCGAAGATGCAAGCTGCAGCACACAGGCACAGTGTGGGAAGCATTCAGACTTATAGAAAACAGTACTTTACCACTCTCCTGCCTTTTCCATGGTTATTCTATCGGAAAAGAACGAGTTTTGGACAACTACCTTTCATTCTCTCCAAACTCTTTGCAGACCCCCGTGCAAGCTTTAGAACAAGATTTTGGATGTTTTCTTTCCTGGCAGAGTTTCTCCTTGCAAGATATGGTGGAAAAGCTTTTTGCTGAGTGTAGAGCGGCAAGACACGCAGAAGACGCAGAGACGCAGCTCTCCGAAGCTAAGTGCCGGTCCCGGGCTTCTTTCGGCACAAACCGCTCTCAGGAGCTCCCTGCGCTCGCCACAATGCTCTGTGTGCGAAGAAGCCGCTTCTTCGCCTCCGGGAGAATCGGCGAGCGGCAGCTTCCCAAAGGCGAAGATGCAAGCTGCAGCACACAGGCACAGTGTGGGCAGCATTCAGACTTAGAGAAAACAGTACTTTACCACTCTCCTGCCTTTTCCATGGTTATTCTATTGGAAAAGAACGAGTTTTGGACAACTACCTTTCATTCTTGCCAAACTCTTTGCAGACCTCCGTGCAAGCTTTAGAACAAGATTTTGGATGTTTTCTTTCCTGGCAGAGTTTCTCCTTGCAAGATATGGTGGAAAAGGTTTTTGCTGAGTGTAGAGCGGCAAGACACGCAGAAGACGCAGATACGCAGCTCTCCGAAGCTAAGTGCCGGTCCCGGGCTTCTTTCGGCACAAACCGCTCTCAGGAGCTCCCTGCGCTCGCCACAATGCTCTGTGTGCGAAGAAGCCGCTTCTTCGCCTCGGGGAGAATCGGCGAGCGGCAGCTTCCCAAAGGCGAAGATGCAAGCTGCACCACACAGGCACAGTGTGGGCAGCATTCAGACTTAGAGAAAACGGTACTTTACCACTCTCCTGCCTTTTCCATGGTTATTATATTGGAAAAGAACGAGTTTTGGACAACTACCTTTCATTCTTGCCAAACTCTTTGCAGACCTCCGTGCAAGCTTTAGAACAAGATTTTGGATGTTTTCTTTCCTGGCAGAGTTTCTCCTTGCAAGATATGGTGGAAAAGCTTTTTGCTGAGTGTAGAGCGGCAAGACACGCAGAAGACGCAGATACGCAGCTCTCTGAAGCTAAGTGCCGGTCCCGGGCTTCTTTCGGCACAAACCGCTCTCAGGAGCTCCCTGCGCTCGCCACAATGCTCTGTGTGCGAAGAAGCCGCTTCGTCGCCTGCGGGAGAATCGGCGAGCGGCAGCTTCCCAAAGGCGAAGATGCAAGCTGCAGCACACAGGCACAGTGTGGGCAGCATTCAGACTTAGAGAAAACAGTACTTTACCACTCTCCTGCCTTTTCCATGGTTATTCTATTGGAAAAGAACGAGTTTTGGACAACTACCTTTCATACTTGCCAAACTCTTTGCAGACCCCCGTGCAAGCTTTAGAACAAGATTTTGGATGTTTTCTTTCCTGGCAGAGTTTCTCTTTGCAAGATATGGTGGAAAAGCTTTTTGCTGAGTGTAGAGCGGCAAGACACGCAGAAGACGCAGATACGCAGCTCTCCGAAGCTAAGTGCCGGTCCCGGGCTTCTTTCGGCACAAACCGCTCTCAGGAGCTCCCTGCGCTCGCCACAATGCTCTGTGTGCGAAGAAGCCGCTTCTTCGCCTCGGGGAGAATCGGCGAGCGGCAGCTTCCCAAAGGCGAAGATGCAAGCTGCAGCACACAGGCACAGTGTGGGCAGCATTCAGACTTAGAGAAAACAATACTTTACCACTCTCCTGCCTTTTCCATGGTTATTCTATTGGAAAAGAACGAGTTTTGGACAACTACCTTTCATTCTTGCCAAACTCTTTGCAGACCCCCGTGCAAGCTTTAGAACAAGATTTTGGATGTTTTCTTTCCTGGCAGAGTTTCTCCTTGCAAGATATGGTGGAAAAGCTTTTTGCTGAGTGTAGAGCGGCAAGACACGCAGAAGACGCAGATACGCAGCTCTCCGAAGCTAAGTGCCGGTCCCGGGCTTCTTTCGGCACAAACCGCTCTCAGGAGCTCCCTGCGCTCGCCACAATGCTCTGTGTGCGAAGAAGCCGCTTCTTCGCCTCGGGGAGAATCGGCGAGTGGCAGCTTCCCAAAGGCGAAGATGCAAGCTGCAGCACACAGGCACAGTGTGGGCAGCATTCAGACTTAGAGAAAACAGTACTTTACCACTCTCCTGCCTTTTCCATGGTTATTCTATTGGAAAAGAACGAGTTTTGGACAACTACCTTTCATTCTTGCCAAACTCTTTGCAGACCCCCGTGCAAGCTTTAGAACAAGATTTTGGATGTTTTCTTTCCTGGCAGAGTTTCTCTTTGCAAGATATGGTGGAAAAGCTTTTTGCTGAGTGTAGAGCGGCAAGACACGCAGAAGACGCAGAGACGCAGCTCTCCGAAGCTAAGTGCCGGTCCCGGGCTTCTTTCGGCACAAACCGCTCTCAGGAGCTCCCTGCGCTCGCCACAATGCTCTGTGTGCGAAGAAGCCGCTTCTTCGCCTCCGGGAGAATCGGCGAGCGGCAGCTTCCCAAAGGCGAAGATGCAAGCTGCAGCACACAGGTACAGTGTGGGCAGCATTCAGACTTAGAGAAAACAGTACTTTACCACTCTCCTGCCTTTTCCATGGTTATTCTATTGGAAAAGAACGAGTTTTGGACAACTACCTTTCATTCTTGCCAAACTCTTTGCAGACCTCCGTGCAAGCTTTAGAACAAGATTTTGGATGTTTTCTTTCCTGGCAGAGTTTCTCCTTGCAAGATATGGTGGAAAAGCTTTTTGCTGAGTGTAGAGCGGCAAGACACGCAGAAGACGCAGATACGCAGCTCTCCGAAGCTAAGTGCCGGTCCCGGGCTTCTTTCGGCACAAACCGCTCTCAGGAGCTCCCTGCGCTCGCCACAATGCTCTGTGTGCGAAGAAGCCGCTTCTTCGCCTCCGGGAGAATCGGCGAGCGGCAGCTTCCCAAAGGCGAAGATGCAAGCTGCACCACACAGGCACAGTGTGGGCAGCATTCAGACTTAGAGAAAACAGTACTTTACCACTCTCCTGCCTTTTCCATGGTTATTCTATTGGAAAAGAACGAGTTTTGGACAACTACCTTTCATTCTTGCCAAACTCTTTGCAGACCTCCGTGCAAGCTTTAGAACAAGATTTTGGATGTTTTCTTTCCTGGCAGAGTTTCTCTTTGCAAGATATGGTGGAAAAGCTTTTTGCTGAGTGTAGAGCGGCAAGACACGCAGAAGACGCAGATACGCAGCTCTCCGAAGCTAAGTGCCGGTCCCGGGCTTCTTTCGGCACAAACCGCTCTCAGGAGCTCCCTGCGCTCGCCACAATGCTCTGTGTGCGAAGAAGCCGCTTCTTCGCCTCGGGGAGAATCGGCGAGCGGCAGCTTCCCAAAGGCGAAGATGCAAGCTGCAGCACACAGGCACAGTGTGGGCAGCATTCAGACTTAGAGAAACCAGTACTTTACCACTCTCCTGCCTTTTCCATGGTTATTCTATTGGAAAAGAACGAGTTTTGGACAACTACCTTTCATTCTTGCCAAACTCTTTGCAGACCCCCGTGCAAGCTTTAGAACAAGATTTTGGATGTTTTCTTTCCTGGCAGAGTTTCTCCTTGCAAGATATGGTGGAAAAGCTTTTTGCTGAGTGTAGAGCGGCAAGACACGCAGAAGACGCAGATACGCAGCTCTCCGAAGCTAAGTGCCGGTCCCGGGCTTCTTTCGGCACAAACCGCTCTCAGGAGCTCCCTGCGCTCGCCACAATGCTCTGTGTGCGAAGAAGCCGCTTCTTCGCCTCCGGGAGAATCGGCGAGCGGCAGCTTTCCAAAAGCGAAGATGCAAGCTGCAGCACACAGGCACAGTGTGGGAAGCATTCAGACTTATAGAAAACAGTACTTTACCACTCTCCTGCCTTTTCCATGGTTATTCTATTGGAAAAGAACGAGTTTTGGACAACTACCTTTCATTCTTGCCAAACTCTTTGCAGACCTCCGTGCAAGCTTTAGAACAAGATTTTGGATGTTTTCTTTCCTGGCAGAGTTTCTCCTTGCAAGATATGGTGGAAAAGATTTTGCTGAGTGTTGAGCGGCAAGACACGCAGAAGACGCAGATACGCAGCTCTCCGAAGCTAAGTGCCGGTCCACAGCTTCTTTCGAAGAAGCCGCTCTTAGGTGCTCACCGCGACCGGCCCAATGCTCTGTGTGCGAAGAAGCCGCTTCTTCGCCTCCGGGAGAATCGGCGAGCGGCAGCTTCCCAAAGGCGAAGATGCAAGCCGCACCACACAGGCACAGTGTGGGCAGCATTCAGACTTAGAGAAAACAGTACTTTACCACTCTCCTGCCTTTTCCATTGTTATTACATTGGAAAAGAACGAGTTTTGGACAACTACCTTTCATTCTTGCCAAACTCTTTGCAGACCTCCGTGCAAGCCTTAGAACAAGATTTTGGATGTTTTCTTTCCTGGCAGAGTTTCTCCTTGCAAGATATGGTGGAAAAGCTTTTTGCTGAGTGTTGAGCGGCAAGACACGCAGAAGACGCAGATACGCAGCTCTCCGAAGCTAAGTGCCGGTCCACGGCTTCTTTTGGAAGAAGCCGCTCTTAGGTGCTCACCGCGACCGGCCCAATGCTCTGTGTGCGAAGAAGCCGCTTCTTCGCCTCTGGGAGAATCGGCGAGCGGCAGCTTCCCAAAGGCGAAGATGCAAGCTGCATCACACAGGCACAGTGTGGGCAGCCTTCAGACTTAGAGAAAACAGTACTTTACCACTCTCCTGCCTTTTCTATTGTTATTATATTGGAAAAGAACGAGTTTTGGACAACTACCTTTCATTCTTGCCAAACTCTTTGCAGACCTCCGTGCAATATTTAGAACAAGAGTTGGGATGTTTTCTTTCCTGGCAGAGTTTCTCATTGCAAGATATGGTGGAAAAGCTTTTTGCTGAGTGTAGAGCGGCAAGACACGCAGAAGACGCAGATACGCAGCTCTCCGAAGCTAAGTGCCGGTCCCGGGCTTCGTTCGGCACAAACCGCTCTTAGGTGCTCACCGCGACCGGCCCAATGCTCTGTGTGCGAAGAAGCCGCTTCTTCGCCTGCGGGAGAATCGGCGAGCGGCAGCTTTCCAAAGGAGAAGATGCAAGCTGCAGCACACAGGCACAGTGTGGTAAGCATTCAGACTTATAGAAAACAGTACTTTACCACTCTCCTGCCTTTTCCATGGTTATTATATTGGAAAAGAACGAGTTTTGGACAACTACCTTTCATTCTTGCCAAACTCTTTGCAGACCTCCGTGCAAGCTTTAGAACAAGATTTTGGATGTTTTCTTTCCTGGCAGAGTTTCTCCTTGCAAGATATGCTGGAAAAGCTTTCTGCTGAGTGTTGAGCAGGAAGACACGCAGAAGACGCAGATACGCAGCTCCTTGAAGCTAAGTGCCGGTCCCGGGCAGCTTTCGGCACAAACCGCTCTCAGGAGCTCCCTGCGCTCGCCACAATGCTCTGTGTGCGAAGAAGCCGCTTCTTCGCCTCCGGGTGAATCGGCGAGCGGCAGCTTCCCAAAGGCGAAGATGGAAGCCGCATCAGGCAGGCACAGTGAGGGCAGCATTCAGACTTAGAGAAACCAGTACTTTACCACTCTCCTGCCTTTTCCATTGTTATTACATTGGAAAAGAACGAGTTTTGGACAACTACCTTTCATTCTTGCCAAACTCTTTGCAGACCTCCGTGCAAGCTTTAGAACAAGATTTTGGATGTTTTCTTTCCTGGCAGAATTTCACATTGCGAGATATGCTGGAAAAGCTTTTTGCTGAGTGTTGAGCGGCAAGACACGCAGAAGACGCAGATACGCAGCTCTCCGAAGTTAAGTGCCGGTCCCGGGCTTTGTTCGGCAGAAGCCGCTCTTAGGTGCTCACCACGACCGGCCCAATGCTCTGTGTGCGAAGAAGCCGCTTCTTCGCCTCCGGGAGAATCGGCGAGCGGCAGCTTCCCAAAAGGCGAAGATGCAAGGCGCACCATGCAGGCACAGTGTGGGCAGCCTTCAGACTTAGAGAAACCAGTACTTTACCACTCTCCTGCCTTTTCCATGGTTATTCTATTGGAAAAGAACGAGTTTTGGACAACTGCCTTTCATTCTTGCCAAACTCTTTGCAGACCTCCGTGCAAGCTTTAGAACAAGATTTTGGATGTTTTCTTTCCTGGCAGAGTTTCTCTTTGCAAGATATGGTGGAAAAGCTTTTTGCTGAGTGTAGAGCGGCAAGACACGCAGAAGACGCTGATACGCAGCTCTCAGAAGCTAAGTGCCGGTCCACGGCTTCTTTCGGAAGAAGCCGCTCTTAGGTGCTCACCGCGACCGGCCCAATGCTCTGTGTGCGAAGAAGCCGCTTCTTCGCCTCCGGGAGAATCGGCAAGCGGCAGCTTCCCAAAAGGCGAAGATGCAAGCTCCACACACAGGCACAGTGTGGGCAGCATTCAGACTTAGAGAAACCAGTACTTTACCACTCTCCTGCCTTTTCCATTGTTATTACATTGGAAAAGAACGAGTTTTGGACAACTACCTTTCATTCTTGCCAAACTCTTTGCAGACCTCCATGCAAGCTTTAGAACAAGATTTTGGATGTTTTCTTTCCTGGCAGAGTTTCTCCTTGCAAGATATGGTGGAAAAGCTTTTTGCTGAGTGTAGAGCGGCAAGACTCGCAGAAGACGCAGAGACGCAGCTCTCCGAAGCTAAGTGCCGGTCCCGGGCTTTGTTCGGCACAAACCGCTCTCAGGAGCTCCCTGCGCTCGCCACAATGTTCTGTGTGCGAAGAAGCCGCTTCTTCGCCTCCGGGAGAATCGGCGAGCGGCAGCTTCCCAAAGGCGAAGATGCAAGCCGCACCACACAGGCACAGTGTGGGCAGCATTCAGACTTAGAGAAACCAGTACTTTACCACTCTCCTGCCTTTTCCATTTTTATTACATTGGAAAATAACGAGTTTTGGACAACTACCTTTCATTCTTGCCAAACTCTTTGCAGACCTCCGTGCAAGCCTTAGGACAAGATTTTGGATGTTTTCTTTCCTGGCAGAGTTTCTCATTGCAAGATATGGTGGAAAAGCTTTTAGCTGAGTGTTGAGCGGCAAGACACGCAGAAGACGCAGATACGCAGCTCTCCGAAGCTAAGTGCCGGTCCCGGGCTTTGTTCGGTACAAACCGCTCTTAGGTGCTCACCGCGACCGGCCCAGTGCTCTGTGTGCGAAGAAGCCGCTTCTTCGCCTCCGGGAGAATCGGCGAGCGGCAGCTTCCCAAAGGCGAAGATGCAAGCTTCACCACACCGGCACAGTGTGGGCAGCCTTCAGACTTAGAGAAACCAGTACTTTACCACTCTCCTGCCTTTTCCATTGTTATTATATTGGAAAAGAACGAGTTTTGGACAACTACCTTTCATTCTTGCCAAACTCTTTGCAGACCTCCGTGCAAGGCTTAGAACAAGATTTTGGATGTTTTCTTTCCTGGCAGAGTTTCTCATTGCAAGATATGGTGGAAAAGCTTTTTGCTGAGTGTTGAGCGGCAAGACACGCAGAAGACGCAGATACGCAGCTCTCCGAAGCTAAGTGCCGGTCCCGGGCTTTGTTCGGCAGAAGCCGCTCTTAGGTGCTCACCGCGACCGGCCCAATGCTCTGTGTGCGAAGAAGCCGCTTCTTCACCTCTGGGAGAATCGGCGAGCGGCAGCTTCCCAAAGGCGAAGATGCAAGCTGCATCACACAGGCACAGTGTGGGCAGCCTTCAGACTTAGAGAAAACAGTACTTTACCACTCTCCTGCCTTTTCCATTGTTATTATATTGGAAAAGAACGAGTTTTGGACAACTACCTTTCATTCTTGCCAAACTCTTTGCAGACCTCCGTGCAAGATTTAGAACAAGAGTTGGGATGTTTTCTTTCCTGGCAGAGTTTCTCATTGCAAGATATGGTGGAAAAGCTTTTTGCTGAGTGTAGAGCGGCAAGACACGCAGAAGACGCAGATACGCAGCTCTCCAAAGCTAAGTGCCGGTGCACGGCTTCTTTCGGAAGAAGCCGCTCTTAGGTGCTCACCGCGACCGGCCCAATGCTCTGTGTGCGAAGAAGCCGCTTCTTCGCCTCCGGGAGAATCGGCGAGCGGCAGCTTCCCAAAAGGCGAAGATGCAAGCTCCACACACAGGCACAGTGTGGGCAGCATTCAGACTTAGAGAAACCAGTACTTTACCACTCTCCTGCCTTTTCCATTGTTATTACATTGGAAAAGAACGAGTTTTGGACAACTACCTTTCATTCTTGCCAAACTCTTTGCAGACCTCCGTGCAAGCTTTAGAACAAGATTTTGGATGTTTTCTTTCCTGGCAGAGTTTCTCTTTGCAAGATATGGTGGAAAAGCTTTTTGCTGAGTGTTGAGCAGGAAGACACGCAGAAGACGCAGATACGCAGCTCCTTGAAGCTAAGTGCCGGTTCCGGGCAGCTTTCGGCACAAACCGCTCTCAGGAGCTCCCTGCGCTCGCCACAATGTTCTGTGTGCGAAGAAGCCGCTTCTTCGCCTCCGGGAGAATCGGCGAGCGGCAGCTTCCCAAAGGCGAAGATGCAAGCCGCACCACACAGGCACAGTGTGGGCAGAATTCAGACTTAGAGAAACCAGTACTTTACCACTCTCCTGCCTTTTCCATTTTTATTACATTGGAAAATAACGAGTTTTGGACAACTACCTTTCATTCTTGCCAAACTCTTTGCAGACCTCCGTGCAAGCCTTAGGACAAGATTTTGGATGTTTTCTTTCCTGGCAGAGTTTCTCATTGCAAGATATGGTGGAAAAGCTTTTAGCTGAGTGTTGAGCGGCAAGACACGCAGAAGACGCAGATACGCAGCTCTCCGAAGCTAAGTGCCGGTCCCGGGCTTTGTTCGGTACAAACCGCTCTTAGGTGCTCACCGCGACCGGCCCAATGCTCTGTGTGCGAAGAAGCCGCTTCTTCGCCTCCGGGAGAATCGGCGAGCGGCAGCTTCCCAAAGGCGAAGATGCAAGCTGCAGCACACCGGCACAGTGTGGGCAGCCTTCAGACTTAGAGAAACCAGTACTTTACCACTCTCCTGCCTTTTCCATTGTTATTATATTGGAAAAGAACGAGTTTTGGACAACTACCTTTCATTCTTGCCAAACTCTTTGCAGACCTCCGTGCAAGCCTTAGAACAAGATTTTGGATGTTTTCTTTCCTGGCAGAGTTTCTCATTGCAAGATATGGTGGAAAAGCTTTTTGCTGAGTGTTGAGCGGCAAGACACGCAGAAGACGCAGATACGCAGCTCTCCGAAGCTAAGTGCCGGTCCCGGGCTTCTTTCGGCAGAAGCCGCTCTCAGGAGCTCCCTGCGCTCGCCACAATGTTCTGTGTGTGAAGAAGCCGCTTCTTCGCCTGCGGGAGAATCGGCGAGCGGCAGCTTCCCAAAGGCGAAGATGCAAGCCGCACCACACAGGCACAGTGTGGGCAGCCTTCAGACTTAGAGAAACCAGTACTTTACCACTCTCCTGCCTTTTCCATGGTTATTCTATTGGAAAAGAACGAGTTTTGGACAACTATTTTTCATTCTTGCCAAACTCTTTGCAGACCTTCGTGCAAGCCTTAGAAAAAGATTTTGGATGTTTTCTTTCCTGGCAGAGTTTCTCATTGCAAGATATGGTGGAAAAGCTTTTTGCTGAGTGTTGAGCGGCAAGACACGCAGAAGACGCAGATACGCAGCTCTCCGAAGCTAAGTGCCGGTCCCGGGCTTTTTTCGGTACAAACCGCTCTTAGGTGCTCACCGCGACCGGCCCAATGCTCTGTGTGCGAAGAAGCCGCTTCTTCGCCTCCGGGAGAATCGGCGAGCGGCAGCTTCCCAAAAGGCGAAGATGCAAGGCGCACCACGCAGGCACAATGTGGGCAGCCTTCAGACTTAGAGAAACCAGTACTTTACCACTCTCCTGC
Organism: Molothrus aeneus; assembly: GCF_037042795.1. Taxonomy (NCBI): domain Eukaryota; kingdom Metazoa; phylum Chordata; class Aves; order Passeriformes; family Icteridae; genus Molothrus; species Molothrus aeneus. Next base: position 91,886 of record NW_027098778.1, read on the forward strand.
CGGTTTCCATTCTTATTATATTGGAAAAGAACGAGTTTTGGACAACTACCTTTCATTCTTGCCAAACTCTTTGCAGACCTCCGTGCAAGCTTTAGAACAAGATTTTGGATGTTTTCTTTCCTGGCAGAGTTTCTCTTTGCAAGATTTGGTGGAAAAGCTTTTTGCTGAGTGTTGAGCAGGAAGACACGCAGAAGACGCAGATACGCAGCTCTCCGAAGCTAAGTGCCGGTCCCGGGCAGCTTTCGGCACAAACCGCTCTCAGGAGCTCCCTGCGCTCGCCACAATCTTCTGTGTGCGAAGAAGCGGCTTCTTCGCCTCCGGGAGAATCGGCGAGCGGCAGCTTTCCAAAAGCGAAGATGCAAGCTGCACCACACCGGCACAGTGTGGGCAGCCTTCAGACTTAGAGAAACCAGTACTTTACCACTCTCCTGCCTTTTCCATTGTTATTATATTGGAAAAGAACGAGTTTTGGACAACTACCTTTCATTCTTGCCAAACTCTTTGCAGACCTCCGTGCAAGCCTTAGAACAAGATTTTGGATGTTTTCTTTCCTGGCAGAGTTTCTCATTGCAAGATATGGTGGAAAAGCTTTTTGCTGAGTGTTGAGCGGCAAGACACGCAGAAGACGCAGATACGCAGCTCTCCGAAGCTAAGTGCCGGTCCCGGGCTTCTTTCGGCAGAAGCCGCTCTAAGGAGCTCCCTGCGCTCGCCACAATGTTCTGTGTGTGAAGAAGCCGCTTCTTCGCCTGCGGGAGAATCGGCGAGCGGCAGCTTCCCAAAGGCGAAGATGCAAGCCGCACCACACAGGCACAGTGTGGGCAGCCTTCAGACTTAGAGAAACCAGTACTTTACCACTCTCCTGCCTTTTCCATGGTTATTCTATTGGAAAAGAACGAGTTTTGGACAACTATTTTTCATTCTTGCCAAACTCTTTGCAGACCTTCGTGCAAGCCTTAGAAAAAGATTTTGGATGTTTTCTTTCCTGGCAGAGTTTCTCATTGCAAGATATGGTGGAAAAGCTTTTTGCTGAGTGTTGAGCGGCAAGACACGCAGAAGACGCAGATACGCAGCTCTCCGAAGCTAAGTGCCGGTCCCGGGCTTTGTTCGGTACAAACCGCGCTTAGGTGCTCACCGCGACCGGCCCAATGCTCTGTGTGCGAAGAAGCCGCTTCTTCGCCTCCGGGAGAATCGGCGAGCGGCAGCTTCCCAAAGGCGAAGATGCAAGCCGCACCACACAGGCACAGTGTGGGCAGCATTCAGACTTAGAGAAAACAGTACTTTACCACTCTCCTGCCTTTTCCATTGTTATTACATTGGAAAAGAACGAGTTTTGGACAACTACCTTTCATTCTTGCCAAACTCTTTGCAGACCTCCGTGCAAGCTTTAGTACCAGATTTTGGATGTTTTCTTTCCTGGCAGAGTTTCTCATTGCAAGATATGGTGGAAAAGCTTTTTGCTGAGTGTTGAGCGGCAAGACACGCAGAAGACGCAGATACGCAGCTCTCCGAAGCTAAGTGCCGGTCCCGGGCTTTGTTCAGCAGAAGCCGCTCTTAGGTGCTCACCGCGACCGGCCCAATGCTCTGTGTGCGAAGAAGCCGCTTCTTCGCCTCTGGGAGAATCGGCGAGCGGCAGCTTCCCAAAGGCGAAGATGCAAGCTGCATCACACAGGCACAGTGTGGGCAGCCTTCAGACTTAGAGAAAACAGTACTTTACCACTCTCCTGCCTTTTCCATTTTTATTATATTGGAAAAGAACGAGTTTTGGACAACTACCTTTCATTCTTGCCAAACTCTTTGCAGACCTCCGTGCAAGATTTAGAACAAGAGTTGGGATGTTTTCTTTCCTGGCAGAGTTTCTCATTGCAAGATATGGTGGAAAAGCTTTTTGCTGAGTGTAGAGCGGCAAGACACGCAGAAGACGCAGAGACGCAGCTCTCCGAAGCTAAGTGCCGGTCCCGGGCTTCTTTCGGCACAAACCGCTCTCAGGAGCTCCCTGCGCTCGCCACAATGCTCTGTGTGCGAAGAAGCCGCTTCTTCGCCTCCGGGAGAATCGGCGAGCGGCAGCTTTCCAAAAGCGAAGATGCAAGCTGCAGCACACAGGCACAGTGTGGGAAGCATTCAGACTTATAGAAAACAGTACTTTACCACTCTCCTGCCTTTTCCATGGTTATTCTATCGGAAAAGAACGAGTTTTGGACAACTACCTTTCATTCTTGCCAAACTCTTTGCAGACCTCCGTGCAAGCTTTAGAACAAGATTTTGGATGTTTTCTTTCCTGGCAGAGTTTCTCCTTGCAAGATATGGTGGAAAAGATTTTGCTGAGTGTTGAGCGGCAAGACACGCAGAAGACGCAGATACGCAGCTCTCCGAAGCTAAGTGCCGGTCCACAGCTTCTTTCGAAGAAGCCGCTCTTAGGTGCTCACCGCGACCGGCCCAATGCTCTGTGTGCGAAGAAGCCGCTTCTTCGCCTCCGGGAGAATCGGCGAGCGGCAGCTTCCCAAAGGCGAAGATGCAAGCCGCACCACACAGGCACAGTGTGGGCAGCATTCAGACTTAGAGAAAACAGTACTTTACCACTCTCCTGCCTTTTCCATTGTTATTACATTGGAAAAGAACGAGTTTTGGACAACTACCTTTCATTCTTGCCAAACTCTTTGCAGACCTCCGTGCAAGCTTTAGAACAAGATTTTGGATGTTTTCTTTCCTGGCAGAGTTTCTCATTGCAAGATATGGTGGAAAAGCTTTTTGCTGAGTGTTGAGCGGCAAGACACGCAGAAGACGCAGATACGCAGCTCTCCGAAGCTAAGTGCCGGTCCACGGCTTCTTTTGGAAGAAGCCGCTCTTAGGTGCTCACCGCGACCGGCCCAATGCTCTGTGTGCGAAGAAGCCGCTTCTTCGCCTCTGGGAGAATCGGCGAGCGGCAGCTTCCCAAAGGCGAAGATGCAAGCTGCATCACACAGGCACAGTGTGGGCAGCCTTCAGACTTAGAGAAAACAGTACTTTACCACTCTCCTGCCTTTTCTATTGTTATTATATTGGAAAAGAACGAGTTTTGGACAACTACCTTTCATTCTTGCCAAACTCTTTGCAGACCTCCGTGCAAGATTTAGAACAAGAGTTGGGATGTTTTCTTTCCTGGCAGAGTTTCTCCTTGCAAGATATGGTGGAAAACCTTTTTGCTGAGTGTAGAGCGGCAAGACACGCAAAAGACGCAGATACGCAGCTCTCCGAAGCTAAGTGCCGGTCCCGGGCTTCGTTCGGCACAAACCGCTCTTAGGTGCTCACCGCGACCGGCCCAATGCTCTGTGTGCGAAGAAGCCGCTTCTTCGCCTCCGGGAGAATCGGCGAGCGGCAGCTTTCCAAAGGAGAAGATGCAAGCTGCAGCACACAGGCACAGTGTGGTAAGCATTCAGACTTATAGAAAACAGTACTTTACCACTCTCCTGCCTTTTCCATGGTTATTATATTGGAAAAGAACGAGTTTTGGACAACTACCTTTCATTCTTGCCAAACTCTTTGCAGACCTCCGTGCAAGCTTTAGAACAAGATTTTGGATGTTTTCTTTCCTGGCAGAGTTTCTCCTTGCAAGATATGGTGGAAAAGCTTTTTGCTGAGTGTTGAGCGGCAAGACACGCAGAAGACGCAGATACGCAGCTCTCCGAAGCTAAGTGCCGGTCCACGGGTTCTTTCGGAAGAAGCCGCTCTTAGGTGCTCACCGCGACCGGCCCAATGCTCTGTGTGCGAAGAAGCCGCTTCTTCGCCTCCGGGAGAATCGGCGAGCGGCAGCTTCCCAAAAGGCGAAGATGCAAGCTCCACACACAGGCACAGTGTGGGCAGCATTCAGACTTAGAGAAACCAGTACTTTACCACTCTCCTGCCATTTCCATTGTTATTATATTGGAAAAGAACGAGTTTTGGACAACTACCTTTCATTCTTGCCAAACTCTTTGCAGACCTCCGTGCAAGCTTTAGAACAAGATTTTGGATGTTTTCTTTCCTGGCAGAGTTTCTCATTGCAAGATATGCTGGAAAAGCTTTTTGCTGAGTGTTGAGCGGCAAGACACGCAGAAGACGCAGATACGCAGCTCTCCGAAGCTAAGTGCCGGTCCCGGGCTTTGTTCGGCAGAAGCCGCTCTTAGGTGCTCACCGCGACCGGCCCAATGCTCTGTGTGCGAAGAAGCCGCTTCTTCGCCTCTGGGAGAATCGGCGAGCGGCAGCTTCCCAAAGGCGAAGATGCAAGCTGCATCACACAGGCACAGTGTGGGCAGCCTTCAGACTGAGAGAAAACAGTACTTTACCACTCTCCTGCCTTTTCCATGGTTATTCTATTGGAAAAGAACGAGTTTTGGACAACTACCTTTCATTCTTGCCAAACTCTTTGCAGACCTCCGTGCAAGCTTTAGAACAAGATTTTGGATGTTTTCTTTCCTGGCAGAGTTTCTCCTTGCAAGATATGGTGGAAAAGCTTTTTGCTGAGTGTAGAGCGGCAAGACACGCAGAAGACGCAGATACGCAGCTCTCCGAAGCTAAGTGCCGGTCCACGGCTTCTTTCGGAAGAAGCCGCTCTTAGGTGCTCACCGCGACCGGCCCAATGCTCTGTGTGCGAAGAAGCCGCTTCTTCGCCTCCGGGAGAATCGGCGAGCGGCAGCTTCCCAAAGGCGAAGATGCAAGCTGCAGCACACAGGCACAGTGTGGGCAGCATTCAGACTTAGAGAAAACAGTACTTTACCACTCTCCTGCCTTTTCCATGGTTATTCTATTGGAAAAGAACGAGTTTTGGACAACTACCTTTCATTCTTGCCAAACTCTTTGCAGACCTCCGTGCAAGCTTTAGAACAAGATTTTGGATGTTTTCTTTCCTGGCAGAGTTTCTCTTTGCAAGATATGCTGGAAAAGATTTTTGCTGAGTGTTGAGCAGGAAGACACGCAGAAGACGCAGATACGCAGCTCTCCGAAGCTAAGTGCCGGTCCCGGGCTTCTTTCGGCACAAACCGCTCTCAGGAGCTCCCTGCGCTCGCCACAATGCTCTGTGTGCGAAGAAGCCGCTTCTTCGCCTCCGAGAGAATCGGCGAGCGGCAGCTTCCCAAAGGCGAAGATGCAAGCTGCACCACACAGGCACAGTGTGGGCAGCCTTCAGACTTAGAGAAACCAGTACTTTACCACTCTCCTGCCTTTTCCATTGTTATTATATATGAAAAGAACGAGTTTTGGACAACTACCTTTCATTCTTGCCAAACTCTTTGCAGACCCCCGTGCAAGCTTTAGAACAAGATTTTGGATGTTTTCTTTCCTGGCAGAGTTTCTCTTTGCAAGATATGGTGGAAAAGCTTTTTGCTGAGTGTTGAGCAGGAAGACACGCAGAAGACGCAGATACGCAGCTCCTTGAAGCTAAGTGCCGGTCCCGGGCAGCTTTCGGCACAAACCGCTCTCAGGAGCTCCCTGCGCTCGCCACAATATTCTGTGTGCGAAGAAGCCGCTTCTTCGCCTCCGGGTGAATCGGCGAGCGGCAGCTTCCCAAAGGCGAAGATGGAAGCCGCATCAGGCAGGCACAGTGAGGGCAGCATTCAGACTTAGAGAAACCAGTACTTTACCACTCTCCTGCCTTTTCCATGGTTATTACATTGGAAAAGAACGAGTTTTGGACAACTACCTTTCATTCTTGCCAAACTCTTTGCAGACCTCCGTGCAAGCTTTAGAACAAGATTTTGGATGTTTTCTTTCCTGGCAGAATTTCACATTGCGAGATATGCTGGAAAAGCTTTTTGCTGAGTGTTGAGCGGCAAGACACGCAGAAGACGCAGATACGCAGCTCTCCGAAGCTAAGTGCCGGTCCACAGCTTCTTTCGGAAGAAGCCGCTCTTAGGTGCTCACCGCGACCGGCCCAATGCTCTGTGTGCGAAGAAGCCGCTTCTTCGCCTCCGGGAGAATCGGCGAGCGGCAGCTTCCCAAAGGCGAAGATGCAAGCCGCACCACACAGGCACAGTGTGGGCAGCATTCAGACTTAGAGAAAACAGTACTTTACCACTCTCCTGCCTTTTCCATTGTTATTACATTGGAAAAGAACGAGTTTTGGACAACTACCTTTCATTCTTGCCAAACTCTTTGCAGACCTCCGTGCAAGCTTTAGAACAAGATTTTGGATGTTTTCTTTCCTGGCAGAGTTTCTCCTTGCAAGATATGGTGGAAAAGCTTTTTGCTGAGTGTTGAGCGGCAAGACACGCAGAAGACGCAGATACGCAGCTCTCCGAAGCTAAGTGCCGGTCCACGGCTTCTTTTGGAAGAAGCCGCTCTTAGGTGCTCACCGCGACCGGCCCAATGCTCTGTGTGCGAAGAAGCCGCTTCTTCGCCTCTGGGAGAATCGGCGAGCGGCAGCTTCCCAAAGGCGAAGATGCAAGCTGCATCACACAGGCACAGTGTGGGCAGCCTTCAGACTTAGAGAAAACAGTACTTTACCACTCTCCTGCCTTTTCTATTGTTATTATATTGGAAAAGAACGAGTTTTGGACAACTACCTTTCATTCTTGCCAAACTCTTTGCAGACCTCCGTGCAAGATTTAGAACAAGAGTTGGGATGTTTTCTTTCCTGGCAGAGTTTCTCATTGCAAATATGGTGGAAAAGCTTTTTGCTGAGTGTAGAGCGGCAAGACACGCAGAAGACGCAGATACGCAGCTCTCCGAAGGTAAGTGCCGGTCCCGGGCTTCGTTCGGCACAAACCGCTCTTAGGTGCTCACCGCGACCGGCCCAATGCTCTGTGTGCGAAGAAGCCGCTTCTTCGCCTCCGGGAGAATCGGCGAGCGGCAGCTTTCCAAAGGAGAAGATGCAAGCTGCAGCACACAGGCACAGTGTGGTAAGCATTCAGACTTATAGAAAACAGTACTTTACCACTCTCCTGCCTTTTCCATGGTTATTATATTGGAAAAGAACGAGTTTTGGACAACTACCTTTCATTCTTGCCAAACTCTTTGCAGACCTCCGTGCAAGCTTTAGAACAAGATTTTGGATGTTTTCTTTACTGGCAGAGTTTCTCCTTGCAAGATATGGTGGAAAAGCTTTTTGCTGAGTGTTGAGCGGCAAGACACGCAGAAGACGCAGATACGCAGCTCTCCGAAGCTAAGTGCCGGTCCACGGCTTCTTTCGGAAGAAGCCGCTCTTAGGTGCTCACCGCAACCGGCCCAATGCTCTGTGTGCGAAGAAGCCGCTTCTTCGCCTCCGGGAGAATCGGCGAGCGGCAGCTTCCCAAAAGGCGAAGATGCAAGCTCCACACACAGGCACAGTGTGGGCAGCATTCAGACTTAGAGAAACCAGTACTTTACCACTCTCCTGCCTTTTCCATTGTTATTATATTGGAAAAGAACGAGTTTTGGACAACTACCTTTCATTCTTTCCAAACTCTTTGCAGACCTCCGTGCAAGCTTTAGAACAAGATTTTGGATGTTTTCTTTCCTGGCAGAGTTTCTCATTGCAAGATATGCTGGAAAAGCTTTTTGCTGAGTGTTGAGCGGCAAGACACGCAGAAGACGCAGATACGCAGCTCTCCGAAGCTAAGTGCCGGTCCCGGGCTTTGTTCGGCACAAACCGCTCTCAGGAGCTCCCTGCGCTCACCACAATGTTCTGTGTGCGAAGAAGCCGCTTCTTCGCCTCCGGGAGAATCGGCGAGCGGCAGCTTCCCAAAGGCGAAGATGCAAGCCGCACCACACAGGCACAGTGTGGGCAGCATTCAGACTTAGAGAAAACAGAACTTTACCACTCTCCTGCCTTTTCCATTGTTATTATATTGGAAAAGAACGAGTTTTGGACAACTACCTTTCATTCTTGCCAAACTCTTTGCAGACCTCCGTGCAAGATTTAGAACAAGAGTTGGGATGTTTTCTTTCCTGGCAGAGTTTCTCATTGCAAGATATGGTGGAAAAGCTTTTTGCTGAGTGTTGAGCGGCAAGACACGCAGAAGACGCAGATACGCAGCTCTCCGAAGTTAAGTGCCGGTCCCGGGCTTTGTTCGGCAGAAGCCGCTCTTAGGTGCTCACCGCGACCGGCCCAATGCTCTGTGTGCGAAGAAGCCGCTTCTTCGCCTCCGAGAGAATCGGCGAGCGGCAGCTTCCCAAAGGCGAAGATGCAAGCTGCACCACACAGGCACAGTGTGGGCAGCCTTCAGACTTAGAGAAACCAGTACTTTACCACTCTCCTGCCTTTTCCATTGTTATTATATATGAAAAGAACGAGTTTTGGACAACTACCTTTCATTCTTGCCAAACTCTTTGCAGACCCCCGTGCAAGCTTTAGAACAAGATTTTGGATGTTTTCTTTCCTGGCAGAGTTTCTCTTTGCAAGATATGCTGGAAAAGCTTTTAGCTGAGTGTTGAGCAGGAAGACACGCAGAAGACGCAGATACGCAGCTCCTTGAAGCTAAGTGCCGGTCCCGGGCAGCTTTCGGCACAAACCGCTCTCAGGAGCTCCCTGCGCTCGCCACAATATTCTGTGTGCGAAGAAGCCGCTTCTTCGCCTCCGGGTGAATCGGCGAGCGGCAGCTTCCCAAAGGCGAAGATGGAAGCCGCATCAGGCAGGCACAGTGAGGGCAGCATTCAGACTTAGAGAAACCAGTACTTTACCACTCTCCTGCCTTTTCCATTGTTATTACATTGGAAAAGAACGAGTTTTGGACAACTACCTTTCATTCTTGCCAAACTCTTTGCAGACCTCCGTGCAAGCTTTAGAACAAGATTTTGGATGTTTTCTTTCCTGGCAGAATTTCACATTGCGAGATATGCTGGAAAAGCTTTTTGCTGAGTGTTGAGCGGCAAGACACGCAGAAGTCGCAGATACGCAGCTCTCCGAAGTTAAGTGCCGGTCCCGGGCTTTGTTCGGCAGAAGCCGCTCTTAGGTGCTCACCACGACCGGCCCAATGCTCTGTGTGCGAAGAAGCCGCTTCTTCGCCTCCGGGAGAATCGGCAAGCGGCAGCTTCCCAAAAGGCGAAGATGCAAGCTCCACACACAGGCACAGTGTGGGCAGCATTCAGACTTAGAGAAACCAGTACTTTACCACTCTCCTGCCTTTTCCATTGTTATTACATTGGAAAAGAACGAGTTTTGGACAACTACCTTTCATTCTTGCCAAACTCTTTGCAGACCTCCATGCAAGCTTTAGAACAAGATTTTGGATGTTTTCTTTCCTGGCAGAGTTTCTCTTTGCAAGATATGGTGGAAAAGCTTTTTGGTGATTGTTGAGCAGTAAGACACGCAGAAGACGCAGATACGCAGCTCTCCGAAGCTAAGTGCCGGTCCCGGGCTTTGTTCGGCACAAACCGCTCTCAGGAGCTCCCTGCGCTCGCCACAATGTTCTGTGTGCGAAGAAGCCGCTTCTTCGCCTCCGGGAGAATCGGCGAGCGGCAGCTTCCCAAAGGCGAAGATGCAAGCCGCACCACACAGGCACAGTGTGGGCAGCATTCAGACTTAGAGAAACCAGTACTTTACCACTCTCCTGCCTTTTCCATTTTTATTACATTGGAAAATAACGAGTTTTGGACAACTACCTTTCATTCTTGCCAAACTCTTTGCAGACCTCCGTGCAAGCCTTAGGACAAGATTTTGGATGTTTTCTTTCCTGGCAGAGTTTCTCATTGCAAGATATGGTGGAAAAGCTTTTTGCTGAGTGTTGAGCGGCAAGACACGCAGAAGACGCAGATACGCAGCTCTCCGAAGCTAAGTGCCGGTCCCGGGCTTTGTTCGGTACAAACCGCTCTTAGGTGCTCACCGCGACCGGCCCAATGCTCTGTGTGCGAAGAAGCCGCTTCTTCGCCTGCGGGAGAATCGGAGAGCGGCAGCTTCCCAAAGGCGAAGATGCAAGCTGCACCACACCGGCACAGTGTGGGCAGCCTTCAGACTTAGAGAAACCAGTACTTTACCACTCTCCTGCCTTTTCCATTGTTATTATATTGGAAAAGAACGAGTTTTGGACAACTACCTTTCATTCTTGCCAAACTCTTTGCAGACCTCCGTGCAAGCTTTAGAACAAGATTTTGGATGTTTTCTTTCCTGGCAGAGTTTCTCATTGCAAGATATGGTGGAAAAGCTTTTTGCTGAGTGTTGAGCGGCAAGACACGCAGAAGACGCAGATACGCAGCTCTCCGAAGCTAAGTGCCGGTCCCGGGCTTCTTTCGGCAGAAGCCGCTCTCAGGAGCTCCCTGCGCTCGCCACAATGTTCTGTGTGTGAAGAAGCCGCTTCTTCGCCTGCGGGAGAATCGGCGAGCGGCAGCTTCCCAAAGGCGAAGATGCAAGCCGCACCACACAGGCACAGTGTGGGCAGCCTTCAGACTTAGAGAAACCAGTACTTTACCACTCTCCTGCCTTTTCCATGGTTATTCTATTGGAAAAGAACGAGTTTTGGACAACTATTTTTCATTCTTGCCAAACTCTTTGCAGACCTTCGTGCAAGCCTTAGAAAAAGATTTTGGATGTTTTCTTTCCTGGCAGAGTTTCTCATTGCAAGATATGGTGGAAAAGCTTTTTGCTGAGTGTTGAGCGGCAAGACACGCAGAAGACGCAGATACGCAGCTCTCCGAAGCTAAGTGCCGGTCCCGGGCTTTGTTCGGTACAAACCGCTCTTAGGTGCTCACCGCGACCGGCCCAATGCTCTGTGTGCGAAGAAGCCGCTTCTTCGCCTCCGGGAGAATCGGCGAGCGGCAGCTTCCCAAAAGGCGAAGATGCAAGGCGCACCACGCAGGCACAATGTGGGCAGCCTTCAGACTTAGAGAAACCAGTACTTTACCACTCTCCTGCCGGTTTCCATTCTTATTATATTGGAAAAGAACGAGTTTTGGACAACTACCTTTCATTCTTGCCAAACTCTTTGCAGACCTCCGTGCAAGATTTAGAACAAGATTTTGGATGTTTTCTTTCCTGGCAGAGTTTCTCTTTGCAAGATTTGGTGGAAAAGCTTTTTGCTGAGTGTTGAGCAGGAAGACACGCAGAAGACGCAGATACGCAGCTCTCCGAAGCTAAGTGCCGGTCCCGGGCAGCTTTCGGCACAAACCGCTCTCAGGAGCTCCCTGCGCTCGCCACAATCTTCTGTGTGCGAAGAAGCCGCTTCTTCGCCTCCAGGAGAATCGGCGAGCGGCAGCTTCCCAAAGGCGAAGATGCAAGCTGCACCACACCGGCACAGTGTGGGCAGCCTTCAGACTTAGAGAAACCAGTACTTTACCACTCTCCTGCCTTTTCCATGGTTCTTCTATTGGAAAAGAACGAGTTTTGGACAACTACCTTTCATTCTTGCCAAACTCTTTGCAGACCTCCGTGCAAGCCTTAGAACAAGATTTTGGATGTTTTCTTTCCTGGCAGAGTTTCTCATTGCAAGATATGGTGGAAAAGCTTTTTGCTGAGTGTTGAGCGGCAAGACACGCAGAAGACGCAGATACGCAGCTCTCCGAAGCTAAGTGCCGGTCCCGGGCTTCTTTTGGCAGAGGCCGCTCTCAGGAGCTCCCTGCGCTCGCCACAATGTTCTGTGTGTGAAGAAGCCGCTTCTTCGCCTGCGGGAGAATCGGCGAGCGGCAGCTTCCCAAAGGCGAAGATGCAAGCCGCACCACACAGGCACAGTGTGGGCAGCCTTCAGACTTAGAGAAACCAGTACTTTACCACTCTCCTGCCTTTTCCATGGTTATTCTATTGGAAAAGAACGAGTTTTGGACAACTATTTTTCATTCTTGCCAAACTCTTTGCAGACCTTCGTGCAAGCCTTAGAAAAAGATTTTGGATGTTTTCTTTCCTGGCAGAGTTTCTCATTGCAAGATATGGTGGAAAAGCTTTTTGCTGAGTGTTGAGCGGCAAGACACGCAGAAAACGCAGATACGCAGCTCTCCGAAGCTAAGTGCCAGTCCCGGGCTTTGTTCGGTACAAACCGCTCTTAGGTGCTCACCGCGACCGGCCCAATGCTCTGTGTGCGAAGAAGCCGCTTCTTCGCCTCCGGGAGAATCGGCGAGCGGCAGCTTCCCAAAAGGCGAAGATGCAAGGCGCACCACGCAGGCACAATGTGGGCAGCCTTCAGACTTAGAGAAACCAGTACTTTACCACTCTCCTGCCGGTTTCCATTCTTATTATATTGGAAAAGAACGAGTTTTGGACAACTACCTTTCATTCTTGCCAAACTCTTTGCAGACCTCCGTGCAAGCTTTAGAACAAGATTTTGGATGTTTTCTTTCCTGGCAGAGTTTCTCTTTGCAAGATTTGGTGGAAAAGCTTTTTGCTGAGTGTTGAGCAGGAAGACACGCAGAAGACGCAGATACGCAGCTCTCCGAAGCTAAGTGCCGGTCCCGGGCAGCTTTCGGCACAAACCGCTCTCAGGAGCTCCCTGCGCTCGCCACAATCTTCTGTGTGCGAAGAAGCCGCTTCTTCGCCTCCGGGAGAATCGGCGAGCGGCAGCTTCCCAAAGGCGAAGATGCAAGCCGCACCACACAGGCACAGTGTGGGCAGCATTCAGACTTAGAGAAAACAGTACTTTACCACTCTCCTGCCTTTTCCATTGTTATTATATTGGAAAATAACGAGTTTTGGACAACTACCTTTCATTCTTGCCAAACTCTTTGCAGACCCCCGTGCAAGCTTTAGAACAAGATTTTGGATGTTTTCTTTCCTGGCAGAGTTTCTCATTGCAAGATATGTTGGAAAAGCTTTTTGCTGAGTGTAGAGCGGCAAGACACGCAGAAGACGCAGATACGCAGCTCTCCGAAGCTAAGTGCCGGTCCCGGGAAGCTTTCGGCACAAACCGCTCTCAGGAGCTCCCTGCGCTCGCCACAATGTTCTGTGTGCGAAGAAGCCGCTTCTTCGCCTGCGGGAGAATCGGCGAGCAGCAGCTTCCCAAAGGCGAAGATGCAAGCTGCAGCACACAGGCACAGTGTGGGCAGCATTCAGACTTAGAGAAAACGGTACTTTACCACTCTCCTGCCTTTTCCATGGTTATTCTATTGGAAAAGAACGAGTTTTGGACAACTACCTTTCATTCTTGCCAAACTCTTTGCAGACCCCCGTGCAAGCTTTAGAACAAGATTTTGGATGTTTTCTTTCCTGGCAGAGTTTCTCCTTGCAAGATATGGTGGAAAAGCTTTTTGCTGAGTGTAGAGCGGCAAGACACGCAGAAGACGCAGATACGCAGCTCTCCGAAGCTAAGTGCCGGTCCCGGGCTTCTTTCGGCACAAACCGCTCTCAGGAGCTCCCTGCGCTCTCCACAATGCTCTGTGTGCGAAGAAGCCGCTTCTTCGCCTCCGGGAGAATCGGCGAGCGGCAGCTTCCCAAAGGCGAAGATGCAAGCTGCAGCACACAGGCACAGTGTGGGCAGCATTCAGACTTAGAGAAAACAGTACTTTACCACTCTCCTGCCTTTTCCATTGTTATTACATTGGAAAAGAACGAGTTTTGGACAACTACCTTTCATTCTTGCCAAACTCTTTGCAGACCTCCGTGCATGCTTTAGAACAAGATTTTGGATGTTTTCTTTCCTGGCAGAGTTTCTCTTTGCAAGATATGGTGGAAAAGCTTTTTGCTGAGTGTTGAGCAGGAAGACACACAGATGACGCAGATACGCAGCTCTCCGAAGCTAAGTGCCGGTCCCGGGCAGCTTTCGGCACAAACCGCTCTCAGGAGCTCCCTGCGCTCACCACAATGCTCTGTGTGCGAAGAAGCCGCTTCTTCGCCTCTGGGAGAATCGGCGAGCGGCAGCTTCCCAAAGGCGAAGATGCAAGCTGCATCACACAGGCACAGTGTGGGCAGCCTTCAGACTTAGAGAAAACAGTACTTTACCACTCTCCTGCCTTTTCCATTGTTATTATATTGGAAAAGAACGAGTTTTGGACAACTACCTTTCATTCTTGCCAAACTCTTTGCAGACCTCCGTGCAAGATTTAGAACAAGAGTTGGGATGTTTTCTTTCCTGGCAGAGTTTCTCTTTGCAAGATATGGTGGAAAAGCTTTTTGCTGAGTGTTGAGCGGCAAGACACGCAGAAGACGCAGATACGCAGCTCTCCGAAGCTAAGTGCCGGTCCCGGGCTTCGTTCGGCACAAACCGCTCTTAGGTGCTCACCGCGACCGGCCCAATGCTCTGTGTGCGAAGAAGCCGCTTCTTCGCCTCCGGGAGAATCGTCGAGCGGCAGCTTTCCAAAGGCGAAGATGCAAGCTGCAGCACACAGGCACAGTGTGGGAAGCATTCAGACGTATAGAAAACAGTACTTTACCACTCTCCTGCCTTTTCCATGGTTATTATATTGGAAAAGAACGAGTTTTGGACAACTACCTTTCATTCTTGCCAAACTCTTTGCAGACCCCCGTGCAAGCTTTAGAACAAGATTTTGGATGTTTTCTTTCCTGGCAGAGTTTCTCTTTGCAAGATATGCTGGAAAAGCTTTCTGCTGAGTGTTGAGCGGCAAGACACGCAGAAGACGCAGATACGCAGCTCCTTGAAGCTAAGTGCCGGTCCCGGGCAGCTTTCGGCACAAACCGCTCTCAGGAGCTCCCTGCGCTCGCCACAATATTCTGTGTGCGAAGAAGCCGCTTCTTCGCCTCCGGGTGAATCGGCGAGCGGCAGCTTCCCAAAGGCGAAGATGGAAGCCGCATCAGGCAGGCACAGTGAGGGCAGCATTCAGACTTAGAGAAACCAGTACTTTACCACTCTCCTGCCTTTTCCATTGTTATTACATTGGAAAAGAACGAGTTTTGGACAACTACCTTTCATTCTTGCCAAACTCTTTGCAGACCCCCGTGCAAGCCTTAGAACAAGATTTTGGATGTTTTCTTTCCTGGCAGAATTTCTCATTGCGAGATATGGTGGAAAAGCTTTTTGCTGAGTGTTGAGCGGCAAGACACGCAGAAGACGCAGATACGCAGCTCTCCGAAGTTAAGTGCCGGTCCCGGGCTTTGTTCGGCAGAAGCCGCTCTTAGGTGCTCACCACGACCGGCCCAATGCTCTGTGTGCGAAGAAGCCGCTTCTTCGCCTCCGGGAGAATCGGCGAGCGGCAGCTTCCCAAAAGGCGAAGATGCAAGGCGCACCATGCAGGCACAGTGTGGGCAGCCTTCAGACATAGAGAAACCAGTACTTTACCACTCTCCTGCCTTTTCCATTGTTATTATATTGGAAAAGAACGAGTTTTGGACAACTGCCTTTCATTCTTGCCAAACTCTTTGCAGACCCCCGTGCAAGCTTTAGAACAAGATTTTGGATGTTTTCTTTCCTGGCAGAGTTTCTCCTTGCAAGATATGCTGGAAAAGCTTTTTGCTGAGTGTTGAGCGGCAAGACACGCAGAAGACGCAGATACGCAGCTCTCCGAAGCTAAGTGCCGGTCCCGGGCTTTGTTCGGCAGAAGCCGCTCTTAGGTGCTCACCGCGACCGGCCCAATGCTCTGTGTGCGAAGAAGCCGCTTCTTCGCCTCTGGGAGAATCGGCGAGCGGCAGCTTCCCAAAGGCGAAGATGCAAGCTGCAGCACACAGGCACAGTGTGGGCAGCCTTCAGACTTAGAGAAAACAGTACTTTACCACTCTCCTGCCTTTTCCATAGTTATTCTATTGGAAAAGAACGAGTTTTGGACAACTACCTTTCATTCTTGCCAAACTCTTTGCAGACCTCCGTGCAAGCTTTAGAACAAGATTTTGGATGTTTTCTTTCCTGGCAGAGTTTCTCTTTGCAAGATATGGTGGAAAAGCTTTTTGCTGAGTGTAGAGCGGCAAGACACGCAGAAGACGCAGATACGCAGCTCTCCGAAGCTAAGTGCCGGTCCCGGGCAGCTTTCGGCCCAAACCGCTCTCAGGAGCTCCCTGCGCTCACCACAATGTTCTGTGTGCGAAGAAGCCGCTTCTTCGCCTCCGGGAGAATCGGCGAGCGGCAGCTTCCCAAAGGCGAAGATGCAAGCCGCACCACACAGGCACAGTGTGGGCAGCATTCAGACTTAGAGAAAACAGTACTTTACCACTCTCCTGCCTTTTCCATTGTTATTATATTGGAAAAGAACGAGTTTTGGACAACTACCTTTCATTCTTGCCAAACTCTTTGCAGACCTCCGTGCAAGATTTAGAACAAGAGTTGGGATGTTTTCTTTCCTGGCAGAGTTTCTCTTTGCAAGATATGGTGGAAAAGCTTTTTCCTGAGTGTTGAGCGGCAAGACACGCAGAAGACGCAGATACGCAGCTCTCCGAAGCTAAGTGCCGGTCCCGGGCTTTGTTCGGCAGAAGCCGCTCTTAGGTGCTCACCGCGACCGGCCCAATGCTCTGTGTGCGAAGAAGCCGCTTCTTCGCCTCCGAGAGAATCGGCGAGCGGCAGCTTCCCAAAGGCGAAGATGCAAGCTGCACCACACCGGCACAGTGTGTGCAGCCTTCAGACTTAGAGAAACCAGTACTTTACCACTCTCCTGCCTTTTCCATTGTTATTATATATGAAAAGAACGAGTTTTGGACAACTACCTTTCATTCTTGCCAAACTCTTTGCAGACCCCCGTGCAAGCTTTAGAACAAGATTTTGGATCTTTTCTTTCCTGGCAGAGTTTCTCTTTGCAAGATATGCTGGAAAAGCTTTCTGCTGAGTGTAGAGTGGCAAGACACGCAGAAGACGCAGATACGCAGCTCCTTGAAGCTAAGTGCCGGTCCCGGGCAGCTTTCGGCACAAACCGCTCTCAGGAGCTCCCTGCGCTCGCCACAATATTCTGTGTGCGAAGAAGGCGCTTCTTCGCCTCCGGGTGAATCGGCGAGCGGCAGCTTCCCAAAGGCGAAGATGGAAGCCGCATCAGGCAGGCACAGTGTGGGCAGCATTCAGACTTAGAGAAACCAGTACTTTACCACTCTCCTGCCTTTTCCATTGTTATTACATTGGAAAAGAACGAGTTTTGGACAACTACCTTTCATTCTTGCCAAACTCTTTGCAGACCCCCGTGCAAGCCTTAGAACAAGATTTTGGATGTTTTCTTTCCTGGCAGAGTTTCTCCTTGCAAGATATGGTGGAAAAGCTTTTTGCTGAGTGTTGAGCGGCAAGACACGCAGAAGACGCAGATACGCAGCTCTCCGAAGTTAAGTGCCGGTCCCGGGCTTTGTTCGGCAGAAGCCGCTCTTAGGTGCTCACCACGACCGGCCCAATGCTCTGTGTGCGAAGAAGCCGCTTCTTCGCCTGCGGGAGAATCGGCAAGCGGCAGCTTCCCAAAAGGCGAAGATGCAAGCTCCACACACAGGCACAGTGTGGGCAGCATTCAGACTTAGAGAAACCAGTACTTTACCACTCTCCTGCCTTTTCCATTGTTATTACATTGGAAAAGAACGAGTTTTGGACAACTACCTTTCATTCTTGCCAAACTCTTTGCAGACCTCCATGCAAGCTTTAGAACAAGATTTTGGATGTTTTCTTTCCTGGCAGAGTTTCTCTTTGCAAGATATGGTGGAAAAGCTTTTTGCTGAGTGTTGAGCAGGAAGACACGCAGAAGACGCAGATACGCAGCTCTCCGAAGCTAAGTGCCGGTCCCGGGCTTTGTTCGGCACAAACCGCTCTCAGGAGCTCCCTGCGCTCGCGACAATGTTCTGTGTGCGAAGAAGCCGCTTCTTTGCCTCCGGGAGAATCGGCGAGCGGCAGCTTCCCAAAGGCGAAGATGCAAGCCGCACCACACAGGCACAGTGTGGGCAGCATTCAGACTTAGAGAAACCAGTACTTTACCACTCTCCTGCCTTTTCCATTTTTATTACATTGGAAAAGAACGAGTTTTGGACAACTACCTTTCATTCTTGCCAAACTCTTTGCAGACCCCCGTGCAAGCCTTAGAACAAGATTTTGGATGTTTTCTTTCCTGGCAGAGTTTCTCCTTGCAAGATATGGTGGAAAAGCTTTTTGCTGAGTGTTGAGCGGCAAGACACGCAGAAGACGCAGATACGCAGCTCTCCGAAGCTAAGTGCCGGTCCCGGGCTTTGTTCGGTACAAACCGCTCTTAGGTGCTCACCGCGACCGGCTCAATGCTCTGTGTGCGAAGAAGCCGCTTCTTCGCCTCCGGGAGAATCGGCGAGTGGCAGCTTCCCAAAGGCGAAGATGCAAGCTGCACCACACCGGCACAGTGTGGGCAGCCTTCAGACTTAGAGAAAACAGTACTTTACCACTCTCCTGCCTTTTCCATTGTTATTATATTGGAAAAGAACGAGTTTTGGACAACTACCTTTCATTCTTGCCAAACTCTTTGCAGACCTCCGTGCAAGCCTTAGAACAAGATTTTGGATGTTTTCTTTCCTGGCAGAGTTTCTCATTGCAAGATATGGTGGAAAAGCTTTTTGCTGAGTGTTGAGCAGGAAGACACGCAGAAGACGCAGATACGCAGCTCTCCGAAGCTAAGTGCCGGTCCCGGGCTTTGTTCGGCAGAAGCCGCTCTCAGGAGCTCCCTGCGCTCGCCACAATGTTCTGTGTGCGAAGAAGCCGCTTCTTCGCCTCTGGGAGAATCGGCGAGCGGCAGCTTCCCAAAGGCGAAGATGCAAGCCGCACCACACAGGCACAGTGTGGGCAGCCTTCAGACTTAGAGAAAACAGTACTTTACCACTCTCCTGCCTTTTCCATTGTTATTATATTGGAAAAGAACGAGTTTTGGACAACTACCTTTCATTCTTGCCAAACTCTTTGCAGACCTCCGTGCAAGATTTAGAACAAGAGTTGGGATGTTTTCTTTCCTGGCAGAGTTTCTCTTTGCAAGATATGGTGGAAAAGCTTTTTGCTGAGTGTTGAGCGGCAAGACACGCAGAAGACGCAGATACGCAGCTCTCCGAAGCTAAGTGCCGGTCCCGGGCTTCGTTCGGCACAAACCGCTCTTAGGTGCTCACCGCGACCGGCCCAATGCTCTGTGTGCGAAGAAGCCGCTTCTTCGCCTCCGGGAGAATCGGCGAGCGGCAGCTTTCCAAAGGCGAAGATGCAAGCTGCAGCACACAGGCACAGTGTGGGAAGCATTCAGACGTATAGAAAACAGTACTTTACCACTCTCCTGCCTTTTCCATGGTTATTATATTGGAAAAGAACGAGTTTTGGACAACTACCTTTCATTCTTGCCAAACTCTTTGCAGACCCCCGTGCAAGCTTTAGAACAAGATTTTGGATGTTTTCTTTCCTGGCAGAGTTTCTCTTTGCAAGATATGCTGGAAAAGCTTTCTGCTGAGTGTTGAGCGGCAAGACACGCAGAAGACGCAGATACGCAGCTCCTTGAAGCTAAGTGCCGGTCCCGGGCAGCTTTCGGCACAAACCGCTCTCAGGAGCTCCCTGCGCTCGCCACAATATTCTGTGTGCGAAGAAGCCGCTTCTTCGCCTCCGGGTGAATCGGCGAGCGGCAGCTTCCCAAAGGCGAAGATGGAAGCCGCATCAGGCAGGCACAGTGAGGGCAGCATTCAGACTTAGAGAAACCAGTACTTTACCACTCTCCTGCCTTTTCCATTGTTATTACATTGGAAAAGAACGAGTTTTGGACAACTACCTTTCATTCTTGCCAAACTCTTTGCAGACCCCCGTGCAAGCCTTAGAACAAGATTTTGGATGTTTTCTTTCCTGGCAGAATTTCTCATTGCGAGATATGGTGGAAAAGCTTTTTGCTGAGTGTTGAGCGGCAAGACACGCAGAAGACGCAGATACGCAGCTCTCCGAAGTTAAGTGCCGGTCCCGGGCTTTGTTCGGCAGAAGCCGCTCTTAGGTGCTCACCACGACCGGCCCAATGCTCTGTGTGCGAAGAAGCCGCTTCTTCGCCTCCGGGAGAATCGGCGAGCGGCAGCTTCCCAAAAGGCGAAGATGCAAGGCGCACCATGCAGGCACAGTGTGGGCAGCCTTCAGACTTAGAGAAACCAGTACTTTACCACTCTCCTGCCTTTTCCATTGTTATTATATTGGAAAAGAACGAGTTTTGGACAACTGCCTTTCATTCTTGCCAAACTCTTTGCAGACCCCCGTGCAAGCTTTAGAACAAGATTTTGGATGTTTTCTTTCCTGGCAGAGTTTCTCCTTGCAAGATATGCTGGAAAAGCTTTTTGCTGAGTGTTGAGCGGCAAGACACGCAGAAGACGCAGATACGCAGCTCTCCGAAGCTAAGTGCCGGTCCCGGGCTTTGTTCGGCAGAAGCCGCTCTTAGGTGCTCACCGCGACCGGCCCAATGCTCTGTGTGCGAAGAAGCCGCTTCTTCGCCTCTGGGAGAATCGGCGAGCGGCAGCTTCCCAAAGGCGAAGATGCAAGCTCCACACACAGGCACAGTGTGGGCAGCCTTCAGACTTAGAGAAAACAGTACTTTACCACTCTCCTGCCTTTTCCATGGTTATTCTATTGGAAAAGAACGAGTTTTGGACAACTACCTTTCATTCTTGCCAAACTCTTTGCAGACCTCCGTGCAAGCTTTAGAACAAGATTTTGGATGTTTTCTTTCCTGGCAGAGTTTCTCTTTGCAAGATATGGTGGAAAAGCTTTTTGCTGAGTGTTGAGCAGGAAGACACGCAGAAGACGCAGATACGCAGCTCTCCGAAGCTAAGTGCCGGTCCCGGGCAGCTTTCGGCCCAAACCGCTCTCAGGAGCTCCCTGCGCTCACCACAATGTTCTGTGTGCGAAGAAGCCGCTTCTTCGCCTCCGGGAGAATCGGCGAGCGGCAGCTTCCCAAAGGCGAAGATGCAAGCCGCACCACACAGGCACAGTGTGGGCAGCATTCAGACTTAGAGAAAACAGTACTTTACCACTCTCCTGCCTTTTCCATTGTTATTATATTGGAAAAGAACGAGTTTTGGACAACTACCTTTCATTCTTGCCAAACTCTTTGCAGACCTCCGTGCAAGATTTAGAACAAGAGTTGGGATGTTTTCTTTCCTGGCAGAGTTTCTCATTGCAAGATATGGTGGAAAAGCTTTTTCCTGAGTGTTGAGCGGCAAGACACGCAGAAGACGCAGATACGCAGCTCTCCGAAGCTAAGTGCCGGTCCCGGGCTTTGTTCGGCAGAAGCCGCTCTTAGGTGCTCACCGCGACCGGCCCAATGCTCTGTGTGCGAAGAAGCCGCTTCTTCGCCTCCGAGAGAATCGGCGAGCGGCAGCTTCCCAAAGGCGAAGATGCAAGCTGCACCACACCGGCACAGTGTGTGCAGCCTTCAGACTTAGAGAAACCAGTACTTTACCACTCTCCTGCCTTTTCCATTGTTATTATATATGAAAAGAACGAGTTTTGGACAACTACCTTTCATTCTTGCCAAACTCTTTGCAGACCCCCGTGCAAGCTTTAGAACAAGATTTTGGATCTTTTCTTTCCTGGCAGAGTTTCTCTTTGCAAGATATGCTGGAAAAGCTTTCTGCTGAGTGTAGAGTGGCAAGACACGCAGAAGACGCAGATACGCAGCTCCTTGAAGCTAAGTGCCGGTCCCGGGCAGCTTTCGGCACAAACCGCTCTCAGGAGCTCCCTGCGCTCGCCACAATATTCTGTGTGCGAAGAAGGCGCTTCTTCGCCTCCGGGTGAATCGGCGAGTGGCAGCTTCCCAAAGGCGAAGATGGAAGCCGCATCAGGCAGGCACAGTGAGGGCAGCATTCAGACTTAGAGAAACCAGTACTTTACCACTCTCCTGCCTTTTCCATTGTTATTACATTGGAAAAGAACGAGTTTTGGACAACTACCTTTCATTCTTGCCAAACTCTTTGCAGACCCCCGTGCAAGCCTTAGAACAAGATTTTGGATGTTTTCTTTCCTGGCAGAATTTCTCATTGCGAGATATGGTGGAAAAGCTTTTTGCTGAGTGTTGAGCGGCAAGACACGCAGAAGACGCAGATACGCAGCTCTCCGAAGTTAAGTGCCGGTCCCGGGCTTTGTTCGGCAGAAGCCGCTCTTAGGTGCTCACCACGACCGGCCCAATGCTCTGTGTGCGAAGAAGCCGCTTCTTCGCCTCCGGGAGAATCGGCAAGCGGCAGCTTCCCAAAAGGCGAAGATGCAAGCTCCACACACAGGCACAGTGTGGGCAGCATTCAGACTTAGAGAAACCAGTACTTTACCACTCTCCTGCCTTTTCCATTGTTATTACATTGGAAAAGAACGAGTTTTGGACAACTACCTTTCATTCTTGCCAAACTCTTTGCAGACCTCCATGCAAGCTTTAGAACAAGATTTTGGATGTTTTCTTTCCTGGCAGAGTTTCTCTTTGCAAGATATGGTGGAAAAGCTTTTTGCTGAGTGTTGAGCAGGAAGACACGCAGAAGACGCAGATACGCAGCTCTCCGAAGCTAAGTGCCGGTCCCGGGCTTTGTTCGGCACAAACCGCTCTCAGGAGCTCCCTGCGCTCGCCACAATGTTCTGTGTGCGAAGAAGCCGCTTCTTTGCCTCCGGGAGAATCGGCGAGCGGCAGCTTCCCAAAGGCGAAGATGCAAGCCGCACCACACAGGCACAGTGTGGGCAGCATTCAGACTTAGAGAAACCAGTACTTTACCACTCTCCTGCCTTTTCCATTTTTATTACATTGGAAAAGAACGAGTTTTGGACAACTACCTTTCATTCTTGCCAAACTCTTTGCAGACCCCCGTGCAAGCCTTAGAACAAGATTTTGGATGTTTTCTTTCCTGGCAGAGTTTCTCCTTGCAAGATATGGTGGAAAAGCTTTTTGCTGAGTGTTGAGCGGCGAGACACGCAGAAGACGCAGATACGCAGCTCTCCGAAGCTAAGTGCCGGTCCCGGGCTTTGTTCGGTACAAACCGCTCTTAGGTGCTCACCGCGACCGGCTCAATGCTCTGTGTGCGAAGAAGCCGCTTCTTCGCCTCCGGGAGAATCGGCGAGTGGCAGCTTCCCAAAGGCGAAGATGCAAGCTGCACCACACCGGCACAGTGTGGGCAGCCTTCAGACTTAGAGAAACCAGTACTTTACCACTCTCCTGCCTTTTCCATTGTTATTATATTGGAAAAGAACGAGTTTTGGACAACTACCTTTCATTCTTGCCAAACTCTTTGCAGACCTCCGTGCAAGCCTTAGAACAAGATTTTGGATGTTTTCTTTCCTGGCAGAGTTTCTCATTGCAAGATATGGTGGAAAAGCTTTTTGCTGAGTGTTGAGCAGGAAGACACGCAGAAGACGCAGATACGCAGCTCTCCGAAGCTAAGTGCCGGTCCCGGGCTTTGTTCGGCAGAAGCCGCTCTCAGGAGCTCCCTGCGCTCGCCACAATGTTCTGTGTGCGAAGAAGCCGCTTCTTCGCCTCTGGGAGAATCGGCGAGCGGCAGCTTCCCAAAGGCGAAGATGCAAGCCGCACCACACAGGCACAGTGTGGGCAGCCTTCAGACTTAGAGAAACCAGTACTTTACCACTCTCCTGCCTTTTCCATTGTTATTACATTGGAAAAGAACGAGTTTTGGACAACTATTTTTCGTTCTTGCCAAACTCTTTGCAGACCTTCGTGCAAGCCTTAGAAAAAGATTTTGGATGTTTTCTTTCCTGGCAGAGTTTCTCATTGCAAGATATGGTGGAAAAGCTTTTTGCTGAGTGTAGAGCAGCAAGACACGCAGAAGACGCAGATACGCAGCTCTCCGAAGCTAAGTGCCGGTCCCGGGCTTTGTTCGGTACAAACCGCTCTTAGGTGCTCACCGCGACCGGCCCAATGCACTGTGTGCGAAGAAGCCGCTTCTTCGCCTCCGGGAGAATCGGCGAGCGGCAGCTTCCCAAAAGGCGAAGATGCAAGGCGCACCACGCAGGCACAATGTGGGCAGCCTTCAGACTTAGAGAAACCAGTACTTTACCACTCTCCTGCCTTTTTCCATTGTTATTATATTGGAAAAGAACGAGTTTTGGACAACTACCTTTCATTCTTGCCAAACTCTTTGCAGACCTCCGTGCAAGCTTTAGAACAAGATTTTGGATGTTTTCTTTCCTGGCAGAGTTTCTCTTTGCAAGATTTGGTGGAAAAGCTTTTTGCTGAGTGTTGAGCAGGAAGACACGCAGAAGACGCAGATACGCAGCTCTCCGAAGCTAAGTGCCGGTCCCGGGCAGCTTTCGGCACAAACCGCTCTCAGGAGCTCCCTGCGCTCGCCACAATCTTCTGTGTGCGAAGAAGCCGCTTCTTCGCCTCCGGGAGAATTGGCGAGCGGCAGCTTCCCAAAGGCGAAGATGCAAGCCGCACCACACAGGCACAGTGTGGGCAGCATTCAGACTTAGAGAAAACAGTACTTTACCACTCTCCTGCCTTTTCGATTTTTATTTCATTGGAAAAGAACGAGTTTTGGACAACTACCTTTCATTCTTGCCAAACTCTTTGCAGACCCCCGTGCAAGCCTTAGAACAAGATTTTGGATGTTTTCTTTCCTGGCAGAGTTTCTCCTTGCAAGATATGGTGGAAAAGCTTTTAGCTGAGTGTTGAGCGGCAAGACACGCAGAAGACGCAGATACGCAGCTCTCCGAAGCTAAGTGCCGGTCCCGGGCAGCTTTCGGCACAAACCGCTCTCAGGAGCTCCCTGCGCTCGCCACAATGTTCTGTGTGCGAAGAAGCCGCTTCTTCGCCTCCGGGAGAATCGGCGAGCGGCAGCTTCCCAAAGGCGAAGATGCAAGCCGCACCACACAGGCACAGTGTGGGCAGCATTCAGACTTAGAGAAAACAGTACTTTACCACTCTCCTGCCTTTTCCATGGTTATTCTATTGGAAAAGAACGAGTTTTGGACAACTACCTTTCATTCTTGCCAAACTCTTTGCAGAACCCCGTGCAAGCCTTAGAACAAGATTTTGGATGTTTTCTTTCCTGGCATAGTTTCTCCTTGCAAGATATGGTGGAAAAGCTTTTTGCTGAGTGTTGAGCGGCAAGACACGCAGAAGACGCAGATACGCAGCTCTCCGAAGCTAAGTGCCGGTCCCGGGCTTTGTTCGGCACAAACCGCTCTTAGGTGCTCACCGCGACCGGCCCAATGCTCTGTGTGCGAAGAAGCCGCTTCTTCGCCTCCGAGAGAATCGGCGAGCGGCAGCTTCCCAAAGGCGAAGATGCAAGCTGCACCACACAGGCACAGTGTGGGCAGCCTTCAGACTTAGAGAAACCAGTACTTTACCACTCTCCTGCCTTTTCCATTGTTATTATATATGAAAAGAACGAGTTTTGGACAACTACCTTTCATTCTTGCCAAACTCTTTGCAGACCTCCGTGCAAGCTTTAGAACAAGATTTTGGATCTTTTCTTTCCTGGCAGAGTTTCTCTTTGCAAGATATGCTGGAAAAGCTTTCTGCTGAGTGTTGAGCGGCAAGACACGCAGAAGACGCAGATACGCAGCTCCTTGAAGCTAAGTGCCGGTCCCGGGCAGCTTTCGGCACAAACCGCTCTCAGGAGCTCCCTGCGCTCGCCACAATATTCTGTGTGCGAAGAAGCCGCTTCTTCGCCTCCGGGAGAATCGGCGAGCGGCAGCTTCCCAAAGGCGAAGATGGAAGCCGCATCAGGCAGGCACAGTGAGGGCAGCATTCAGACTTAGAGAAACCAGTACTTTACCCCTCTCCTGCCTTTTCCATTGTTATTACATTGGAAAAGAACGAGTTTTGGACAACTACCTTTCATTCTTGCCAAACTCTTTGCAGACCCCCGTGCAAGCCTTAGAACAAGATTTTGGATGTTTTCTTTCCTGGCAGAGTTTCTCATTGCGAGATATGGTGGAAAAGCTTTTTGCTGAGTGTTGAGCGGCAAGACACGCAGAAGACGCAGATACGCAGCTCTCCGAAGTTAAGTGCCGGTCCCGGGCTTTGTTCGGCAGAAGCCGCTCTTAGGTGCTCACCACGACCGGCCCAATGCTCTGTGTGCGAAGAAGCCGCTTCTTCGCCTCCGGGAGAATTGGCGAGCGGCAGCTTCGCAAAAGGCGAAGATGCAAGGCGCACCATGCAGGCACAGTGTGGGCAGCCTTCAGACTTAGAGAAACCAGTACTTTACCACTCTCCTGCCTTTTCCATTGTTATTATATTGGAAAAGAACGAGTTTTGGACAACTGCCTTTCATTCTTGCCAAACTCTTTGCAGACCCCCGTGCAAGCTTTAGAACAAGATTTGGGATGTTTTCTTTCCTGGCAGAGTTTCTCATTGCAAGATATGGTGGAAAAGCTTTTTGCTGAGTGTAGAGCGGCAAGACACGCAGAAGACGCAGATACGCAGCTCTCCGAAGCTAAGTGCCGGTCCCGGGCTTTGTTCGGCAGAAGCCGCTCTTAGGTGCTCACCGCGACCGGCCCAATGCTCTGTGTGCGAAGAAGCCGCTTCTTCGCCTCCGAGAGAATCGGCGAGCGGCAGATTCCCAAAGGCGAAGATGCAAGCTGCACCACACAGGCACAGTGTGGGCAGCCTTCAGACTTAGAGAAACCAGTACTTTACCACTCTCCTGCCTTTTCCATTGTTATTATATATGAAAAGAACGAGTTTTGGACAACTACCTTTCATTCTTGCCAAACTCTTTGCAGACCCCCGTGCAAGCTTTAGAACAAGATTTTGGATCTTTTCTTTCCTGGCAGAGTTTCTCTTTGCAAGATATGCTGGAAAAGCTTTCTGGTGAGTGTTGAGCGGCAAGACACGCAGAAGAGGCAGATACGCAGCTCCTTGAAGCTAAGTGCCGGTCCCGGGCAGCTTTCGGCACAAACCGCTCTCAGGAGCTCCCTGCGCTCGCCACAATATTCTGTGTGCGAAGAAGCCGCTTCTTCGCCTCCGGGAGAATCGGCGAGCGGCAGCTTCCCAAAGGCGAAGATGGAAGCCGCATCAGGCAGGCACAGTGAGGGCAGCATTCAGACTTAGAGAAACCAGTACTTTACCACTCTCCTGCCTTTTCCATGGTTATTACATTGGAAAAGAACGAGTTTTGGACAACTACCTTTCATTCTTGCCAAACTCTTTGCAGACCCCCGTGCAAGCCTTAGAACAAGATTTTGGATGTTTTCTTTCCTGGCAGAATTTCTCATTGCGAGATATGGTGGAAAAGCTTTTTGCTGAGTGTTGAGTGGCAAGACACGCAGAAGACGCAGATACGCAGCTCTCCGAAGTTAAGTGCCGGTCCCGGGCTTTGTTCGGCAGAAGCCGCTCTTAGGTGCTCACCACGATCGGCCCAATGCTCTGTGTGCGAAGAAGCCGCTTCTTCGCCTCCGGGAGAATCGGCGAGCGGCAGCTTCCCAAAAGGCGAAGATGCAAGGCGCACCATGCAGGCACAGTGTGGGCAGCATTCAGACTTAGAGAAACCAGTACTTTACCACTCTCCTGCCTTTTCCATTGTTATTATATTGGAAAAGAACGAGTTTTGGACAACTAACTTTCATTCTTGCCAAACTCTTTGCAGACCCCCGTGCAAGCTTTAGAACAAGATTTGGGATGTTTTCTTTCCTGGCAGAGTTTCTCCTTGCAAGATATGGTGGAAAAGCTTTTTGCTGAGTGTTGAGCGGCAAGACACGATGAAGACGCTGATACGCAGCTCTCCGAAGCTAAGTGCCGGTGCACGGCTTCTTTCGGAAGAAGCCGCTCTTAGGTGCTCACTGCGACCGGCCCAATGCTCTGTGTGCGAAGAAGCCGCTTCTTCGCCTCCGGGAGAATCGGCAAGCGGCAGCTTCCCAAAAGGCGAAGATGCAAGCTCCACACACAGGCACAGTGTGGGCAGCATTCAGACTTAGAGAAACCAGTACTTTACCACTCTCCTGCCTTTTCCATTGTTATTACATTGGAAAAGAACGAGTTTTGGACAACTACCTTTCATTCTTGCCAAACTCTTTGCAGACCTCCATGCAAGCTTTAGAACAAGATTTTGGATGTTTTCTTTCCTGGCAGAGTTTCTCTTTGCAAGATATGGTGGAAAAGCTTTTTGCTGAGTGTTGAGCAGGAAGACACGCAGAAGACGCAGGTACGCAGCTCTCCGAAGCTAAGTGCCGGTCCCGGGCTTTGTTCGGCACAAACCGCTCTCAGGAGCTCCCTGCGCTCGCCACAATGTTCTGTGTGCGAAGAAGCCGCTTCTTCGCCTCCGGGAGAATCGGCGAGCGGCAGCTTCCCAAAGGCGAAGATGCAAGCCGCACCACACAGGCACAGTGTGGGCAGCATTCAGACTTAGAGAAACCAGTACTTTACCACTCTCCTGCCTTTTCCATTTTTATTACATTGGAAAAGAACGAGTTTTGGACAACTACCTTTCATTCTTGCCAAACTCTTTGCAGACCCCCGTGCAAGCCTTAGAACAAGATTTTGGATGTTTTCTTTCCTGGCAGAGTTTCTCCTTGCAAGATATGGTGGAAAAGCTTTTTGCTGAGTGTTGAGCGGCAAGACACGCAGAAGATGCAGATACGCAGCTCTCCGAAGCTAAGTGCCGGTCCCGGGCTTTGTTCGGCACAAACCGCTCTCAGGAGCTCCCTGCGCTCGCCACAATGTTCTGTGTGCGAAGAAGCCGCTTCTTCGCCTGCGGGAGAATCGGCGAGCGGCAGCTTCCCAAAGGCGAAGATGCAAGCCGCACCACACAGGCACAGTGTGGGCAGCATTCAGACTTAGAGAAAACAGTACTTTACCACTCTCCTGCCTTTTCCATTGTTATTATATTGGAGAAGAACGAGTTTTGGACAACTACCTTTCATTCCTGCCAAACTCTTTGCAGACCTTCGTGCAAGCCTTAGAAAAAGATTTTGGATGTTTTCTTTCCTGGCAGAGTTTCTCCTTGCAAGATATGGTGGAAAAGCTTTTTACTGAGTGTAGAGCGGCAAGACACGCAGAAGACGCAGATACGCAGCTCTCCGAAGCTAAGTGCCGGTCCCGGGCTTTGTTCGGTACAAACCGCTCTTAGGTGCTCACCGCGACCGGCCCAATGCACTGTGTGCGAAGAAGCCGCTTCTTCGCCTCCGGGAGAATCGGCGAGCGGCAGCTTCCCAAAAGGCGAAGATGCAAGGCGCACCACGCAGGCACAATGTGGGCAGCCTTCAGACTTAGAGAAACCAGTACTTTACCACTCTCCTGCCTGTTTCCATTGTTATTATATTGGAAAAGAACGAGTTTTGGACAACTACCTTTCATTCTTGCCAAACTCTTTGCAGACCTCCGTGCAAGCTTTAGAACAAGATTTTGGATGTTTTCTTTCCTGGCAGAGTTTCTCTTTGCAAGATTTGGTGGAAAAGCTTTTTGCTGAGTGTTGAGCAGGAAGACACGCAGAAGACGCAGATACGCAGCTCTCCGAAGCTAAGTGCCGGTCCCGGGCAGCTTTCGGCACAAACCGCTCTCAGGAGCTCCCTGCGCTCGCCACAATCTTCTGTGTGCGAAGAAGCCGCTTCTTCGCCTCCGGGAGAATTGGCGAGCGGCAGCTTCCCAAAGGCGAAGATGCAAGCCGCACCACACAGGCACAGTGTGGGCAGCATTCAGACTTAGAGAAAACAGTACTTTACCACTCTCCTGCCTTTTCGATTTTTATTACATTGGAAAAGAACGAGTTTTGGACAACTACCTTTCATTCTTGCCAAACTCTTTGCAGACCCCCGTGCAAGCCTTAGAACAAGATTTTGGATGTTTTCTTTCCTGGCAGAGTTTCTCCTTGCAAGATATGGTGGAAAAGCTTTTTGCTGAGTGTTGAGCGGCAAGACACGCAGAAGACGCAGATACGCAGCTCTCCGAAGCTAAGTGCCGGTCCCGGGCAGCTTTCGGCACAAACCGCTCTCAGGAGCTCCCTGCGCTCGCCACAATCTTCTGTGTGCGAAGAAGCCGCTTCTTCGCCTCCGGGAGAATCGGCGAGCGGCCGCTTCCCAAAGGCGAAGATGCAAGCCGCACCACACAGGCACAGTGTGGGCAGCCTTCAGACTTAGAGAAAACAGTACTTTACCACTCTCCTGCCTTTTCCATGGTTATTCTATTGGAAAAGAACGAGTTTTGGACAACTACCTTTCATTCTTGCCAAACTCTTTGCAGACCCCCGTGCAAGCCTTAGAACAAGATTTTGGATGTTTTCTTTCCTGGCAGAGTTTCTCCTTGCAAGATATGGTGGAAAAGCTTTTTGCTGAGTGTTGAGCAGGAAGACACGCAGAAGACGCAGATACGCAGCTCTTTGAAGCTAAGTGCCGGTCCCGGGCAGCTTTCGGCACAAACCGCTCTCAGGAGCTCCCTGCGCTCGCCACAATGTTCTGTGTGCGAAGAAGCCGCTTCTTCGCCTCCGGGAGAATCGGCGAGCGGCAGCTTCCCAAAGGCGAAGATGCAAGCCGCACCACACAGGCACAGTGTGGGCAGCATTCAGACTTAGAGAAAACAGTACTTTACCACTCTCCTGCCTTTTCCATTGTTATTATATTGGAGAAGAACGAGTTTTGGACAACTACATTTCATTCCTGCCAAACTCTTTGCAGACCTTCGTGCAAGCCTTAGAAAAAGATTTTGGATGTTTTCTTTCCTGGCAGAGTTTCTCATTGCAAGATATGGTGGAAAAGCTTTTTGCTGAGTGTAGAGCGGCAAGACACGCAGAAGACGCAGATACGCAGCTCTCCGAAGCTAAGTGCCGGTCCCGGGCTTTGTTCGGTACAAACCGCTCTTAGGTGCTCCCTGCGACCGGCCCAATGCACTGTGTGCGAAGAAGCCGCTTCTTCGCCTCCGGGAGAATCGGCGAGCGGCAGCTTCCCAAAAGGCGAAGATGCAAGGCGCACCACGCAGGCACAATGTGGGCAGCCTTCAGACTTAGAGAAACCAGTACTTTACCACTCTCCTGCCTGTTTCCATTGTTATTATATTGGAAAAGAACGAGTTTTGGACAACTACCTTTCATTCTTGCCAAACTCTTTGCAGACCTCCGTGCAAGCTTTAGAACAAGATTTTGGATGTTTTCTTTCCTGGCAGAGTTTCTCTTTGCAAGATTTGGTGGAAAAGCTTTTTGCTGAGTGTTGAGCAGGAAGACACGCAGAAGACGCAGATACGCAGCTCTCCGAAGCTAAGTGCCGGTCCCGGGCAGCTTTCGGCACAAACCGCTCTCAGGAGCTCCCTGCGCTCGCCACAATGCTCTGTGTGCGAAGAAGCCGCTTCTTCGCCTGCGGGAGAATCGGCGAGCGGCAGCTTCCCAAAGGCGAAGATGCAAGCCGCACCACACAGGCACAGTGTGGGCAGCATTCAGACTTAGAGAAAACAATACTTTACCACTCTCCTGCCTTTTCGATTTTTATTACATTGGAAAAGAACGAGTTTTGGACAACTACCTTTCATTCTTGCCAAACTCTTTGCAGACCCCCGTGCAAGCCTTAGAACAAGATTTTGGATGTTTTCTTTCCTGGCAGAGTTTCTCATTGCAAGATATGGTGGAAAAGCTTTTTGCTGAGTGTTGAGCGGCAAGACACGCAGAAGACGCAGATACGCAGCTCCCCGAAGCTAAGTGCCGGTCCCGGGCTTCTTTCGGCACAAACCGCTCTCAGGAGCTCCCTGCGCTCGCCACAATGTTCTGTGTGCGAAGAAGCCGCTTCTTCGCCTGCGGGAGAATCGGCGAGCGGCAGCTTCTTAAAGGCGAAGATGCAAGCTGCACCACACCGGCACAGTGTGGGCAGCCTTCAGACTTAGAGAAAACAGTACTTTACCACTCTCCTGCCTTTTCCATTGTTATTACATTGGAAAAGAACGAGTTTTGGACAACTACCTTTCATTCTTGCCAAACTCTTTGCAGACCTCCGTGCAAGCTTTAGAACAAGATTTTGGATGTTTTCTTTCCTGGCAGAGTTTCTCTTTGCAAGATATGGTGGAAAAGCTTTTTGCTGAGTGTTGAGCGGCAAGACACGCAGAAGACGCAGATACGCAGCTCTCCGAAGCTAAGTGCCGGTCCCGGGCTTTGTTCGGCACAAACCGCTCTCAGGAGCTCCCTGCGCTCTCCACAATGTTCTGTGTGCGAAGAAGCCGCTTCTTCGCCTGCGGGAGAATCGGCGAGCGGCAGCTTCCCAAAGGCGAAGATGCAAGCCGCACCACACAGGCACAGTGTGGGCAGCATTCAGACTTAGAGAAAACAGTACTTTACCACTCTCCTGCCTTTTCCATTGTTATTATATTGGAGAA
This sequence comes from Molothrus aeneus, assembly GCF_037042795.1. Taxonomy (NCBI): domain Eukaryota; kingdom Metazoa; phylum Chordata; class Aves; order Passeriformes; family Icteridae; genus Molothrus; species Molothrus aeneus. The sequence goes on from NW_027098778.1 coordinate 123,818, forward strand.
GAACGAGTTTTGGACAACTACCTTTCATTCCTGCCAAACTCTTTGCAGACCTTCGTGCAAGCCTTAGAAAAAGATTTTGGATGTTTTCTTTCCTGGCAGAGTTTCTCATTGCAAGATATGGTGGAAAAGCTTTTTGCTGAGTGTAGAGCGGCAAGACACGCAGAAGACGCAGATACGCAGCTCTCCGAAGCTAAGTGCCGGTCCCGGGCTTTGTTCGGTACAAACCGCTCTTAGGTGCTCACCGCGACCGGCCCAATGCACTGTGTGCGAAGAAGCCGCTTCTTCGCCTCCGGGAGAATCGGCGAGCGGCAGCTTCCCAAAAGGCGAAGATGCAAGGCGCACCACGCAGGCACAATGTGGGCAGCCTTCAGACTTAGAGAAAACAGTACTTTACCACTCTCCTGCCTGTTTCCATTGTTATTATATTGGAAAAGAACGAGTTTTGGACAACTACCTTTCATTCTTGCCAAACTCTTTGCAGACCTCCGTGCAAGCTTTAGAACAAGATTTTGGATGTTTTCTTTCCTGGCAGAGTTTCTCTTTGCAAGATTTGGTGGAAAAGCTTTTTGCTGAGTGTTGAGCAGGAAGACACGCAGAAGACGCAGATACGCAGCTCTCCGAAGCTAAGTGCCGGTCCCGGGCAGCTTTCGGCACAAACCGCTCTCAGGAGCTCCCTGCGCTCGCCACAATCTTCTGTGTGCGAAGAAGCCGCTTCTTCGCCTCCGGGAGAATTGGCGAGCGGCAGCTTCCCAAAGGCGAAGATGCAAGCCGCACCACACAGGCACAGTGTGGGCAGCATTCAGACTTAGAGAAAACAGTACTTTACCACTCTCCTGCCTTTTCGATTTTTATTACATTGGAAAAGAACGAGTTTTGGACAACTACCTTTCATTCTTGCCAAACTCTTTGCAGACCTCCGTGCAAGCCTTAGAACAAGATTTTGGATGTTTTCTTTCCTGGCAGAGTTTCTCCTTGCAAGATATGGTGGAAAAGCTTTTAGCTGAGTGTTGAGCGGCAAGACACGCAGAAGACGCAGATACGCAGCTCTCCGAAGCTAAGTGCCGGTCCCGGGCTTTGTTCGGTACAAACCGCTCTTAGGTGCTCACCGCGACCGGCCCAATGCTCTGTGTGCGAAGAAGCCGCTTCTTCGCCTCCGGGAGAATCGGCGAGCGGCAGCTTCCCAAAGGCGAAGATGCAAGCTGCACCACACAGGCACAGTGTGGGCAGCCTTCAGACTTAGAGAAACCAGTACTTTACCACTCTCCTGCCTTTTCCATTGTTATTACATTGGAAAAGAACGAGTTTTGGACAACTACCTTTCATTCTTGCCAAACTCTTTGCAGACCTCCGTGCAAGCCTTAGAACAAGATTTTGGATGTTTTCTTTCCTGGCAGAGTTTCTCATTGCAAGATATGGTGGAAAAGCTTTTTGCTGAGTGTTGAGCGGCAAGACACGCAGAAGACGCAGATACGCAGCTCTCCGAAGCTAAGTGCCGGTCCCGGGCTTCTTTCGGCACAAACCGCTCTCAGGAGCTCCCTGCGCTCGCCACAATGTTCTGTGTGCGAAGAAGCCGCTTCTTGGCCTGCGGGAGAATCGGCGAGCGGCAGCTTCCGAAAGGCGAAGATGCAAGCCGCACCACACAGGCACAGTGTGGGCAGCATTCAGACTTAGAGAAAACAGTACTTTACCACTCTCCTGCCTTTTCCATTGTTATTACATTGGAAAAGAACGAGTTTTGGACAACTACCTTTCATTCTTGCAAAACTCTTTGCAGACCTTCGTGCAAGCCTTAGAAAAAGATTTGGGATGTTTTCTTTCCTGGCAGAGTTTCTCCTTGCAAGATATGGTGGAAAAGCTTTTTGCTGAGTGTAGAGCGGCAAGACACGCTGAAGACGCAGATACGCAGCTCTCCGAAGCTAAGTGCCGGTCCCGGGCTTTGTTCGGTACAAACCGCTCTTAGGTGCTCACCGCGACCGGCCCAATGCTCTGTGTGCGAAGAAGCCGCTTCTTCACCTCCGGGAGAATCGGCGAGCGGCAGCTTCTTAAAGGCGAAGATGCAAGCTGCACCACACCGGCACAGTGTGGGCAGCCTTCAGACTTAGAGAAAACAGTACTTTACCACTCTCCTGCCTTTTCCATTGTTATTACATTGGAAAAGAACGAGTTTTGGACAACTACCTTTCATTCTTGCCAAACTCTTTGCAGACCTCCGTGCAAGCTTTAGAACAAGATTTTGGATGTTTTCTTTCCTGGCAGAGTTTCTCTTTGCAAGATATGGTGGAAAAGCTTTTTGCTGAGTGTTGAGCGGCAAGACACGCAGAAGACGCAGATACGCAGCTCTCCGAAGCTAAGTGCCGGTCCCGGGCTTTGTTCGGCAGAAGCCGCTCTTAGGTGCTCACCGCGACCGGCCCAATGCTCTGTGTGCAAAGAAGCCGCTTCTTCACCTCCGAGAGAATCGGCAAGCGGCAGCTTCCCAAAGGCGAAGATGCAAGCTGCACCACACAGGCACAGTGTGGGCAGCCTTCAGACTTAGAGAAACCGGTACTTTACCACTCTCCTGCCTTTTCCATGGTTCTTCTATTGGAAAAGAACGAGTTTTGGACAACTACCTTTCATTCTTGCCAAACTCTTTGCAGACCTCCGTGCAAGCTTTAGAACAAGATTTTGGATGTTTTCTTTCCTGGCAGAGTTTCTCTTTGCAAGATATGGTGGAAAAACTTTTTGCTGAGTGTTGAGCGGCAAGACACGCAGAAGACGCAGATACGCAGCTCTCCGAAGCTAAATGCCGGTCCCGGGCTTTGTTCAGCACAAACAGCTCTTAGGTGCTCACCGCGACCGGCCCAATGCTCTGTGTGCGAAGAAGCCGCTTCTTCGCCTCCGGGAGAATCGGCGAGCGGCAGCTTCCCAAAAGGCGTAGATGCAAGCTCCACACACAGGCACAGTGTGGGCAGCATTCAGACTTAGAGAAAACAGTACTTTACCTCTCTGTATTCCTTTTCCATTGTTATTATATTGGAAAAGAACGAGTTTTGGACAACTACCTTTCATTCTTGCCAAACTCTTTGCAGACCCCCGTGCAAGCTTTAGAACAAGATTTTGGATCTTTTCTTTCCTGGCAGAGTTTCTCTTTGCAAGATATGCTGGAAAAGCTTTCTGCTGAGTGTTGAGCGGCAAGACACGCAGAAGACGCAGATACGCAGCTCCTTGAAGCTAAGTGCCGGTCCCGGGCAGCTTTCGGCACAAACCGCTCTCAGGAGCTCCCTGCGCTCGCCACAATATTCTGTGTGCGAAGAAGCCGCTTCTTCGCCTCCGGGAGAATCGGCGAGCGGCAGCTTCCCAAAGGCGAAGATGGAAGCCGCATCAGGCAGGCACAGTGAGGGCAGCATTCAGACTTAGAGAAACCAGTACTTTACCACTCTCCTGCCTTTTCCATTGTTATTACATTGGAAAAGAACGAGTTTTGGACAACTACCTTTCATTCTTGCCAAACTCTTTGCAGACCCCCGTGCAAGCCTTAGAACAAGATTTTGGATGTTTTCTTTCCTGGCAGAATTTCTCATTGCGAGATATGGTGGAAAAGCTTTTTGCTGAGTGTTGAGCGGCAAGACACGCAGAAGACGCAGATACGCAGCTCTCCGAAGTTAAGTGCCGGTCCCGGGCTTTGTTCGGCAGAAGCCGCTCTTAGGTGCTCACCACGACCGGCCCAATGCTCTGTGTGCGAAGAAGCCGCTTCTTCGCCTCCGGGAGAATCGGCGAGCGGCAGCTTCCCAAAAGGCGAAGATGCAAGGCGCACCATGCAGGCACAGTGTGGGCAGCCTTCAGACTTAGAGAAACCAGTACTTTACCACTCTCCTGCCTTTTCCATTGTTATTATATTGGAAAAGAACGAGTTTTGGACAACTGCCTTTCATTCTTGCCAAACTCTTTGCAGACCCCCGTGCAAGCTTTAGAACAAGATTTTGGATGTTTTCTTTCCTGGCAGAGTTTCTCCTTGCAAGATATGCTGGAAAAGCTTTTTGCTGAGTGTTGAGCGGCAAGACACGCAGAAGACGCTGATACGCAGCTCTCCGAAGCTAAGTGCCGGTCCACGGCTACTTTCGGAAGAAGCCGCTCTTAGGTGCTCACCGCGACCGGCCCAATGCTCTGTGTGCGAAGAAGCCGCTTCTTCGCCTCCGGGAGAATCGGCAAGCGGCAGCTTCCCAAAAGGCGAAGATGCAAGCTCCACACACAGGCACAGTGTGGGCAGCATTCAGACTTAGAGAAACCAGTACTTTACCACTCTCCTGCCTTTTCCATTGTTATTACATTGGAAAAGAACGAGTTTTGGACAACTACCTTTCATTCTTGCCAAACTCTTTGCAGACCTCCATGCAAGCTTTAGAACAAGATTTTGGATGTTTTCTTTCCTGGCAGAGTTTCTCTTTGCAAGATATGGTGGAAAAGCTTTTTGCTGAGTGTTGAGCAGGAAGAGACGCAGAAGATGCAGATACGCAGCTCTCCGAAGCTAAGTGCCGGTCCCGGGCTTTGTTCGGCACAAACCGCTCTCAGGAGCTCCCTGCGCTCGCCACAATGTTCTGTGTGCGAAGAAGCCGCTTCTTCGCCTCCGGGAGAATCGGCGAGCGGCAGCTTCCCAAAGGCGAAGATGCAAGCCGCACCACACAGGCACAGTGTGGGCAGCATTCAGACTTAGAGAAACCAGTACTTTACCACTCTCCTGCCTTTTCCATTTTTATTACATTGGAAAAGAACGAGTTTTGGACAACTACCTTTCATTCTTGCCAAACTCTTTGCAGACCCCCGTGCAAGCCTTAGAACAAGATTTTGGATGTTTTCTTTCCTGGCAGAGTTTCTCCTTGCAAGATATGGTGGAAAAGCTTTTAGCTGAGTGTTGAGCGGCAAGACACGCAGAAGACGCAGATACGCAGCTCTCCGAAGCTAAGTGCCGGTCCCGGGCTTTGTTCGGTACAAACCGCTCTTAGGTGCTCACCGCGACCGGCCCAATGCTCTGTGTGCGAAGAAGCCGCTTCTTCGCCTCCGGGAGAATCGGCGAGCGGCAGCTTCCCAAAGGCGAAGATGCAAGCTGCACCACACCGGCACAGTGTGGGCAGCCTTCAGACTTAGAGAAACCAGTACTTTACCACTCTCCTGCCTTTTCCATTGTTATTACATTGGAAAAGAACGAGTTTTGGACAACTATTTTTCATTCTTGCCAAACTCTTTGCAGACCTTCGTGCAAGCCTTAGAAAAAGATTTTGGATGTTTTCTTTCCTGGCAGAGTTTCTCATTGCAAGATATGGTGGAAAAGCTTTTTGCTGAGTGTTGAGCGGCAAGACACGCAGAAGACGCAGATACGCAGCTCTCCGAAGCTAAGTGCCGGTCCCGGGCTTTGTTCGGTACAAACCGCTCTTAGGTGCTCACCGCGACCGGCCCAATGCTCTGTGTGCGAAGAAGCCGCTTCTTCGCCTCCGGGAGAATCGGCGAGCGGCAGCTTCCCAAAAGGCGAAGATGCAAGGCGCACCACGCAGGCACAATGTGGGCAGCCTTCAGACTTAGAGAAAACAGTACTTTACCACTCTCCTGCCTGTTTCCATTGTTATTATATTGGAAAAGAACGAGTTTTGGACAACTACCTTTCATTCTTGCCAAACTCTTTGCAGACCTCCGTGCAAGCTTTAGAACAAGATTTTGGATGTTTTCTTTCCTGGCAGAGTTTCTCTTTGCAAGATTTGGTGGAAAAGCTTTTTGCTGAGTGTTGAGCAGGAAGACACGCAGAAGACGCAGATACGCAGCTCTCCGAAGCTAAGTGCCGGTCCCGGGCAGCTTTCGGCACAAACCGCTCTCAGGAGCTCCCTGCGCTCGCCACAATCTTCTGTGTGCGAAGAAGCCGCTTCTTCGCCTCCGGGAGAATCGGCGAGCGGCAGCTTCCCAAAGGCGAAGATGCAAGCCGCACCACACAGGCACAGTGTGGGCAGCATTCAGACTTAGAGAAACCAGTACTTTACCACTCTCCTGCCTTTTCCATTGTTATTACATTGGAAAAGAACGAGTTTTGGACAACTACCTTTCATTCTTGCCAAACTCTTTGCAGACCCCCGTGCAAGCCTTAGAACAAGATTTGGATGTTTTCTATCCTGGCAGAGTTTCTCATTGCAAGATATGTTGGAAAAGCTTTTAGCTGAGTGTTGAGCGGCAAGACACGCAGAAGACGCAGATACGCAGCTCTCCGAAGCTAAGTGCCGGTCCCGGGCTTTGTTCGGTACAAACCGCTCTTAGGTGCTCACCGTGACCGGCCCAATGCTCTGTGTGCGAAGAAGCCGCTTCTTCGCCTCCGGGAGAATCGGCGAGCGGCAGCTTCCCAAAGGCGAAGATGCAAGCTGCACCACACCGGCACAGTGTGGGCAGCATTCAGACTTAGAGAAACCAGTACTTTACCACTCTCCTGCCTTTTCCATTGTTATTATATTGGAAAAGAACGAGTTTTGGACAACTACCTTTCATTCTTGCCAATCTCTTTGCAGACCTCCGTGCAAGCTTTAGAACAAGATTTTGGATCTTTTCTTTCCTGGCAGAGTTTCTCTTTGCAAGATATGCTGGAAAAGCTTTCTGCTGAGTGTTGAGCGGCAAGACACGCAGAAGACGCAGATACGCAGCTCTTTGAAGCTAAGTGCCGGTCCCGGGCAGCTTTCGGCACAAACCGCTCTCAGGAGCTCCCTGCGCTCGCCACAATGTTCTGTGTGCGAAGAAGCCGCTTCTTCGCCTCCGGGAGAATCGGCGAGCGGCAGCTTCCCAAAGGCGAAGATGCAAGCCGCACCACACAGGCACAGTGTGGGCAGCATTCAGACTTAGAGAAAACAGTACTTTACCACTCTCCTGCCTTTTCCATTGTTATTATATTGGAGAAGAACGAGTTTTGGACAACTACATTTCATTCCTGCCAAACTCTTTGCAGACCTTCGTGCAAGCCTTAGAAAAAGATTTTGGATGTTTTCTTTCCTGGCAGAGTTTCTCATTGCAAGATATGGTGGAAAAGCTTTTTGCTGAGTGTAGAGCGGCAAGACACGCAGAAGACGCAGATACGCAGCTCTCCGAAGCTAAGTGCCGGTCCCGGGCTTTGTTCGGTACAAACCGCTCTTAGGTGCTCCCTGTGACCGGCCCAATGCACTGTGTGCGAAGAAGCCGCTTCTTCGCCTCCGGGAGAATCGGCGAGCGGCAGCTTCCCAAAAGGCGAAGATGCAAGGCGCACCACGCAGGCACAATGTGGGCAGCCTTCAGACTTAGAGAAACCAGTACTTTACCACTCTCCTGCCTGTTTCCATTGTTATTATATTGGAAAAGAACGAGTTTTGGACAACTACCTTTCATTCTTGCCAAACTCTTTGCAGACCTCCGTGCAAGCTTTAGAACAAGATTTTGGATGTTTTCTTTCCTGGCAGAGTTTCTCTTTGCAAGATTTGGTGGAAAAGCTTTTTGCTGAGTGTTGAGCAGGAAGACACGCAGAAGACGCAGATACGCAGCTCTCCGAAGCTAAGTGCCGGTCCCGGGCAGCTTTCGGCACAAACCGCTCTCAGGAGCTCCCTGCGCTCGCCACAATCTTCTGTGTGCGAAGAAGCCGCTTCTTCGCCTCCGGGAGAATTGGCGAGCGGCAGCTTCCCAAAGGCGAAGATGCAAGCCGCACCACACAGGCACAGTGTGGGCAGCATTCAGACTTAGAGAAAACAGTACTTTACCACTCTCCTGCCTTTTCGATTTTTATTACATTGGAAAAGAACGAGTTTTGGACAACTACCTTTCATTCTTGCCAAACTCTTTGCAGACCCCCGTGCAAGCCTTAGAACAAGATTTTGGATGTTTTCTTTCCTGGCAGAGTTTCTCATTGCAAGATATGGTGGAAAAGCTTTTTGCTGAGTGTTGAGCGGCAAGACACGCAGAAGACGCAGATACGCAGCTCCCCGAAGCTAAGTGCCGGTCCCGGGCTTCTTTCGGCACAAACCGCTCTCAGGAGCTCCCTGCGCTCGCCACAATGTTCTGTGTGCGAAGAAGCCGCTTCTTCGCCTGCGGGAGAATCGGCGAGCGGCAGCTTCTTAAAGGCGAAGATGCAAGCTGCACCACACCGGCACAGTGTGGGCAGCCTTCAGACTTAGAGAAAACAGTACTTTACCACTCTCCTGCCTTTTCCATTGTTATTACATTGGAAAAGAACGAGTTTTGGACAACTACCTTTCATTCTTGCCAAACTCTTTGCAGACCTCCGTGCAAGCTTTAGAACAAGATTTTGGATGTTTTCTTTCCTGGCAGAGTTTCTCTTTGCAAGATATGGTGGAAAAGCTTTTTGCTGAGTGTTGAGCGGCAAGACACGCAGAAGACGCAGATACGCAGCTCTCCGAAGCTAAGTGCCGGTCCCGGGCTTTGTTCGGCACAAACCGCTCTCAGGAGCTCCCTGCGCTCGCCACAATGCTCTGTGTGCGAAGAAGCCGCTTCTTCGCCTGCGGGAGAATCGGCGAGCGGCAGCTTCCCAAAGGCGAAGATGCAAGCCGCACCACACAGGCACAGTGTGGGCAGCATTCAGACTTAGAGAAAACAGTACTTTACCACTCTCCTGCCTTTTCCATTGTTATTATATTGGAGAAGAACGAGTTTTGGACAACTACCTTTCATTCCTGCCAAACTCTTTGCAGACCTTCGTGCAAGCCTTAGAAAAAGATTTTGGATGTTTTCTTTCCTGGCAGAGTTTCTCATTGCAAGATATGGTGGAAAAGCTTTTTGCTGAGTGTAGAGCGGCAAGACACGCAGAAGACACAGATACGCAGCTCTCCGAAGCTAAGTGCCGGTCCCGGGCTTTGTTCGGTACAAACCGCTCTTAGGTGCTCACCGCGACCGGCCCAATGCACTGTGTGCGAAGAAGCCGCTTCTTCGCCTCCGGGAGAATCGGCGAGCGGCAGCTTCCCAAAAGGCGAAGATGCAAGGCGCACCACGCAGGCACAATGTGGGCAGCCTTCAGACTTAGAGAAACCAGTACTTTACCACTCTCCTGCCTGTTTCCATTGTTATTATATTGGAAAAGAACGAGTTTTGGACAACTACCTTTCATTCTTGCCAAACTCTTTGCAGACCCCCGTGCAAGCTTTAGAACAAGATTTTGGATGTTTTCTTTCCTGGCAGAGTTTCTCTTTGCAAGATTTGGTGGAAAAGCTTTTTGCTGAGTGTTGAGCAGGAAGACACGCAGAAGACGCAGATACGCAGCTCTCCGAAGCTAAGTGCCGGTCCCGGGCAGCTTTCGGCACAAACCGCTCTCAGGAGCTCCCTGCGCTCGCCACAATCTTCTGTGTGCGAAGAAGCCGCTTCTTCGCCTCCGGGAGAATTGGCGAGCGGCAGCTTCCCAAAGGCGAAGATGCAAGCCGCACCACACAGGCACAGTGTGGGCAGCATTCAGACTTAGAGAAAACAGTACTTTACCACTCTCCTGCCTTTTCGATTTTTATTACATTGGAAAAGAACGAGTTTTGGACAACTACCTTTCATTCTTGCCAAACTCTTTGCAGACCTCCGTGCAAGCCTTAGAACAAGATTTTGGATGTTTTCTTTCCTGGCAGAGTTTCTCCTTGCAAGATATGGTGGAAAAGCTTTTAGCTGAGTGTTGAGCGGCAAGACACGCAGAAGACGCAGATACGCAGCTCTCCGAAGCTAAGTGCCGGTCCCGGGCTTTGTTCGGTACAAACCGCTCTTAGGTGCTCACCGCGACCGGCCCAATGCTCTGTGTGCGAAGAAGCCGCTTCTTCGCCTCCGGGAGAATCGGCGAGCGGCAGCTTCCCAAAGGCGAAGATGCAAGCTGCACCACACAGGCACAGTGTGGGCAGCCTTCAGACTTAGAGAAACCAGTACTTTACCACTCTCCTGCCTTTTCCATTGTTATTACATTGGAAAAGAACGAGTTTTGGACAACTACCTTTCATTCTTGCCAAACTCTTTGCAGACCTCCGTGCAAGCCTTAGAACAAGATTTTGGATGTTTTCTTTCCTGGCAGAGTTTCTCATTGCAAGATATGGTGGAAAAGCTTTTTGCTGAGTGTTGAGCGGCAAGACACGCAGAAGACGCAGATACGCAGCTCTCCGAAGCTAAGTGCCGGTCCCGGGCTTCTTTCGGCACAAACCGCTCTCAGGAGCTCCCTGCGCTCGCCACAATGTTCTGTGTGCGAAGAAGCCGCTTCTTCGCCTGCGGGAGAATCGGCGAGCGGCAGCTTCCGAAAGGCGAAGATGCAAGCCGCACCACACAGGCACAGTGTGGGCAGCATTCAGACTTAGAGAAAACAGTACTTTACCACTCTCCTGCCTTTTCCATTGTTATTACATTGGAAAAGAACGAGTTTTGGACAACTACCTTTCATTCTTGCCAAACTCTTTGCAGACCTTCGTGCAAGCCTTAGAAAAAGATTTGGGATGTTTTCTTTCCTGGCAGAGTTTCTCCTTGCAAGATATGGTGGAAAAGCTTTTTGCTGAGTGTAGAGCGGCAAGACACGCTGAAGACGCAGATACGCAGCTCTCCGAAGCTAAGTGCCGGTCCCGGGCTTTGTTCGGTACAAACCGCTCTTAGGTGCTCACCGCGACCGGCCCAATGCTCTGTGTGCGAAGAAGCCGCTTCTTCACCTCCGGGAGAATCGGCGAGCGGCAGCTTCTTAAAGGCGAAGATGCAAGCTGCACCACACCGGCACAGTGTGGGCAGCCTTCAGACTTAGAGAAAACAGTACTTTACCACTCTCCTGCCTTTTCCATTGTTATTACATTGGAAAAGAACGAGTTTTGGACAACTACCTTTCATTCTTGCCAAACTCTTTGCAGACCTCCGTGCAAGCTTTAGAACAAGATTTTGGATGTTTTCTTTCCTGGCAGAGTTTCTCTTTGCAAGATATGGTGGAAAAGCTTTTTGCTGAGTGTTGAGCGGCAAGACACGCAGAAGACGCCGATACGCAGCTCTCCGAAGCTAAGTGCCGGTCCCGGGCTTTGATCGGCAGAAGCCGCTCTTAGGTGCTCACCGCGACCGGCCCAATGCTCTGTGTGCGAAGAAGCCGCTTCTTCACCTCCGAGAGAATCGGCAAGCGGCAGCTTCCCAAAGGCGAAGATGCAAGCTGCACCACACAGGCACAGTGTGGGCAGCCTTCAGACTTAGAGAAACCGGTACTTTACCACTCTCCTGCCTTTTCCATGGTTCTTCTATTGGAAAAGAACGAGTTTTGGACAACTACCTTTCATTCTTGCCAAACTCTTTGCAGACCTCCGTGCAAGCTTTAGAACAAGATTTTGGATGTTTTCTTTCCTGGCAGAGTTTCTCTTTGCAAGATATGGTGGAAAAACTTTTTGCTGAGTGTTGAGCGGCAAGACACGCAGAAGACGCAGATACGCAGCTCTCCGAAGCTAAATGCCGGTCCCGGGCTTTGTTCAGCACAAACAGCTCTTAGGTGCTCACCGCGACCGGCCCAATGCTCTGTGTGCGAAGAAGCCGCTTCTTCGCCTCCGGGAGAATCGGCGAGCGGCAGCTTCCCAAAAGGCGTAGATGCAAGCTCCACACACAGGCACAGTGTGGGCAGCATTCAGACTTAGAGAAAACAGTACTTTACCTCTCTGTATTCCTTTTCCATTGTTATTATATTGGAAAAGAACGAGTTTTGGACAACTACCTTTCATTCTTGCCAAACTCTTTGCAGACCCCCGTGCAAGCTTTAGAACAAGATTTTGGATCTTTTCTTTCCTGGCAGAGTTTCTCTTTGCAAGATATGCTGGAAAAGCTTTCTGCTGAGTGTTGAGCGGCAAGACACGCAGAAGACGCAGATACGCAGCTCCTTGAAGGTAAGTGCCGGTCCCGGGCAGCTTTCGGCACAAACCGCTCTCAGGAGCTCCCTGCGCTCGCCACAATATTCTGTGTGCGAAGAAGCCGCTTCTTCGCCTCCGGGAGAATCGGCGAGCGGCAGCTTCCCAAAGGCGAAGATGGAAGCCGCATCAGGCAGGCACAGTGAGGGCAGCATTCAGACTTAGAGAAACCAGTACTTTACCACTCTCCTGCCTTTTCCATGGTTATTACATTGGAAAAGAACGAGTTTTGGACAACTACCTTTCATTCTTGCCAAACTCTTTGCAGACCCCCGTGCAAGCCTTAGAACAAGATTTTGGATGTTTTCTTTCCTGGCAGAATTTCTCATTGCGAGATATGGTGGAAAAGCTTTTTGCTGAGTGTTGAGCGGCAAGACACGCAGAAGACGCAGATACGCAGCTCTCCAAAGTTAAGTGCCGGTCCCGGGCTTTGTTCGGCAGAAGCCGCTCTTAGGTCTCACCACGACCGGCCCAATGCTCTGTGTGCGAAGAAGCCGCTTCTTCGCCTCCGGGAGAATCGGCGAGCGGCAGCTTCCCAAAAGGCGAAGATGCAAGGCGCACCATGCAGGCATAGTGTGGGCAGCCTTCAGACTTAGAGAAACCAGTACTTTACCACTCTCCTGCCTTTTCCATTGTTATTATATTGGAAAAGAACGAGTTTTGGACAACTGCCTTTCATTCTTGCCAAACTCTTTGCAGACCCCCGTGCAAGCTTTAGAACAAGATTTTGGATGTTTTCTTTCCTGGCAGAGTTTCTCCTTGCAAGATATGCTGGAAAAGCTTTTTGCTGAGTGTTGAGCGGCAAGACACGCAGAAGACGCTGATACGCAGCTCTCCGAAGCTAAGTGCCGGTCCACGGCTACTTTCGGAAGAAGCCGCTCTTAGGTGCTCACCGCGACCGGCCCAATGCTCTGTGTGCGAAGAAGCCGCTTCTTCGCCTCCGGGAGAATCGGCAAGCGGCAGCTTCCCAAAAGGCGAAGATGCAAGCTCCACACACAGGCACAGTGTGGGCAGCATTCAGACTTAGAGAAACCAGTACTTTACCACTCTCCTGCCTTTTCCATTGTTATTACATTGGAAAAGAACGAGTTTTGGACAACTACCTTTCATTCTTGCCAAACTCTTTGCAGACCTCCATGCAAGATTTAGAACAAGATTTTGGATGTTTTCTTTCCTGGCAGAGTTTCTCTTTGCAAGATATGGTGGAAAAGCTTTTTGCTGAGTGTTGAGCAGGAAGAGACGCAGAAGACGCAGATACGCAGCTCTCCGAAGCTAAGTGCCGGTCCCGGGCTTTGTTCGGCACAAACCGCTCTCAGGAGCTCCCTGCGCTCGCCACAATGTTCTGTGTGCGAAGAAGCCGCTTCTTCGCCTCCGGGAGAATCGGCGAGCGGCAGCTTCCCAAAGGCGAAGATGCAAGCCGCACCACACAGGCACAGTGTGGGCAGCATTCAGACTTAGAGAAACCAGTACTTTACCACTCTCCTGCCTTTTCCATTTTTATTACATTGGAAAAGAACGAGTTTTGGACAACTACCTTTCATTCTTGCCAAACTCTTTGCAGACCCCCGTGCAAGCCTTAGAACAAGATTTTGGATGTTTTCTTTCCTGGCAGAGTTTCTCCTTGCAAGATATGGTGGAAAAGCTTTTAGCTGAGTGTTGAGCGGCAAGACACGCAGAAGACGCAGATACGCAGCTCTCCGAAGCTAAGTGCCGGTCCCGGGCTTTGTTCGGTACAAACCGCTCTTAGGTGCTCACCGCGACCGGCCCAATGCTCTGTGTGCGAAGAAGCCGCTTCTTCGCCTCCAGGAGAATCGGCGAGCGGCAGCTTCCCAAAGGCGAAGATGCAAGCTGCACCACACCGGCACAGTGTGGGCAGCCTTCAGACTTAGAGAAACCAGTACTTTACCACTCTCCTGCCTTTTCCATTGTTATTACATTGGAAAAGAACGAGTTTTGGACAACTATTTTTCATTCTTGCCAAACTCTTTGCAGACCTTCGTGCAAGCCTTAGAAAAAGATTTTGGATGTTTTCTTTCCTGGCAGAGTTTCTCATTGCAAGATATGGTGGAAAAGCTTTTTGCTGAGTGTTGAGCGGCAAGACACGCAGAAGACGCAGATACGCAGCTCTCCGAAGCTAAGTGCCGGTCCCGGGCTTTGTTCGGTACAAACCGCTCTTAGGTGCTCACCGCGACCGGCCCAATGCTCTGTGTGCGAAGAAGCCGCTTCTTCGCCTCCGGGAGAATCGGCGAGCGGCAGCTTCCCAAAAGGCGAAGATGCAAGGCGCACCACGCAGGCACAATGTGGGCAGCCTTCAGACTTAGAGAAACCAGTACTTTACCACTCTCCTGCCTGTTTCCATTGTTATTATATTGGAAAAGAACGAGTTTTGGACAACTACCTTTCATTCTTGCCAAACTCTTTGCAGACCTCCGTGCAAGCTTTAGAACAAGATTTTGGATGTTTTCTTTCCTGGCAGAGTTTCTCTTTGCAAGATTTGGTGGAAAAGCTTTTTGCTGAGTGTTGAGCAGGAAGACACGCAGAAGACGCAGATACGCAGCTCTCCGAAGCTAAGTGCCGGTCCCGGGCAGCTTTCGGCACAAACCGCTCTCAGGAGCTCCCTGCGCTCGCCACAATCTTCTGTGTGCGAAGAAGCCGCTTCTTCGCCTCCGGGAGAATCGGCGAGCGGCAGCTTCCCAAAGGCGAAGATGCAAGCCGCACCACACAGGCACAGTGTGGGCAGCATTCAGACTTAGAGAAAACAGTACTTTACCACTCTCCTGCCTTTTCCATTGTTATTACATTGGAAAAGAACGAGTTTTGGACAACTACCTTTCATTCTTGCCAAACTCTTTGCAGACCCCCGTGCAAGCCTTAGAACAAGATTTGGATGTTTTCTTTCCTGGCAGAGTTTCTCATTGCAAGATATGTTGGAAAAGCTTTTAGCTGAGTGTTGAGCGGCAAGACACGCAGAAGACGCAGATACGCAGCTCTCCGAAGCTAAGTGCCGGTCCCGGGCTTTGTTCGGTACAAACCGCTCTTAGGTGCTCACCGTGACCGGCCCAATGCTCTGTGTGCGAAGAAGCCGCTTCTTCGCCTCCGGGAGAATCGGCGAGCGGCAGCTTCCCAAAGGCGAAGATGCAAGCTGCACCACACCGGCACAGTGTGGGCAGCATTCAGACTTAGAGAAACCAGTACTTTACCACTCTCCTGCCTTTTCCATTGTTATTCTATTGGAAAAGAACGAGTTTTGGACAACTACCTTTCATTCTTGCCAATCTCTTTGCAGACCTCCGTGCAAGCTTTAGAACAAGATTTTGGATGTTTTCTTTCCTGGCAGAGTTTCTCATTGCAAGATATGGTGGAAAAGCTTTTTGCTGAGTGTTGAGCGGCAAGACACGCAGAAGACGCAGATACGCAGCTCTCCGAAGCTAAGTGCCGGTCCCGGGCTTTGTTCGGCACAAACCGCTCTCAGGAGCTCCCTGCGCTCGCCACAATGTTCTGTGTGCGAAGAAGCCGCTTCTTCGCCTGCGGGAGAATCGGCGAGCGGCAGCTTCCCAAAGGCGAAGATGCAAGCCGCACCACACAGGCACAGTGTGGGCAGCATTCAGACTTAGAGAAAACAGTACTTTACCACTCTCCTGCCTTTTCCATTGTTATTATATTGGAGAAGAACGAGTTTTGGACAACTACCTTTCATTCCTGCCAAACTCTTTGCAGACCTTCGTGCAAGCCTTAGAAAAAGATTTGGGATGTTTTCTTTCCTGGCAGAGTTTCTCATTGCAAGATATGGTGGAAAAGCTTTTTGCTGAGTGTAGAGCGGCAAGACACGCAGAAGACGCAGATACGCAGCTCTCCGAAGCTAAGTGCCGGTCCCGGGCTTTGTTCGGTACAAACCGCTCTTAGGTGCTCACCGCGACCGGCCCAATGCACTGTGTGCGAAGAAGCCGCTTCTTCGCCTCCGGGAGAATCGGCGAGCGGCAGCTTCCCAAAAAGCGAAGATGCAAGGCGCATCACGCAGGCACAATGTGGGCAGCCTTCAGACTTAGAGAAACCAGTACTTTACCACTCTCCTGCCTGTTTCCATTGTTATTATATTGGAAAAGAACGAGTTTTGGACAACTACCTTTCATTCTTGCCAAACTCTTTGCAGACCTCCGTGCAAGATTTAGAACAAGATTTTGGATGTTTTCTTTCCTGGCAGAGTTTCTCTTTGCAAGATTTGGTGGAAAAGCTTTTTGCTGAGTGTTGAGTAGGAAGACACGCAGAAGACGCAGATACGCAGCTCTCCGAAGCTAAGTGCCGGTCCCGGGCAGCTTTCGGCACAAACCGCTCTCAGGAGCTCCCTGCGCTCGCCACAATCTTCTGTGTGCGAAGAAGCCGCTTCTTCGCCTCCGGGAGAATTGGCGAGCGGCAGCTTCCCAAAGGCGAAGATGCAAGCCGCACCACACAGGCACAGTGTGGGCAGCATTCAGACTTAGAGAAAACAGTACTTTACCACTCTCCTGCCTTTTCGATTTTTATTACATTGGAAAAGAACGAGTTTTGGACAACTACCTTTCATTCTTGCCAAACTCTTTGCAGACCCCCGTGCAAGCCTTAGAACAAGATTTTGGATGTTTTCTTTCCTGGCAGAGTTTCTCCTTGCAAGATATGGTGGAAAAGCTTTTAGCTGAGTGTTGAGCGGCAAGACACGCAGAAGACGCAGATACGCAGCTCTCCGAAGCTAAGTGCCGGTCCCGGGCTTTGTTCGGTACAAACCGCTCTTAGGTGCTCACCGCGACCGGCCCAATGCTCTGTGTGCGAAGAAGCCGCTTCTTCGCCTCCGGGAGAATCGGCGAGCGGCAGCTTCCCAAAGGCGAAGATGCAAGCTGCACCACACAGGCACAGTGTGGGCAGCCTTCAGACTTAGAGAAAACAGTACTTTACCACTCTCCTGCCTTTTCCATTGTTATTGCATTGGAAAAGAACGAGTTTTGGACAGCTACCTTTCATTCTTGCCAAACTCTTTGCAGACCTCCGTGCAAGCCTTAGAACAAGATTTTGGATGTTTTCTTTCCTGGCAGAGTTTCTCATTGCAAGATATGGTGGAAAAGCTTTTTGCTGAGTGTTGAGCGGCAAGACACGCAGAAGACGCAGATACGCAGCTCTCCGAAGCTAAGTGCCGGTCCACAGCTTCTTTCGGCACAAACCGCTCTCAGGAGCTCCCTGCGCTCGCCACAATGTTCTGTGTGCGAAGAAGCCGCTTCTTCGCCTGCGGGAGAATCGGCGAGCGGCAGCTTCCGAAAGGCGAAGATGCAAGCCGCACCACACAGGCACAGTGTGGGCAGCATTCAGACTTAGAGAAACCAGTACTTTACCACTCTCCTGCCTTTTCCATTGTTATTATATTGGAAAAGAATGAGTTTTGGACAACTACCTTTCATTCTTGCCAAACTCTTTGCAGACCTTCGTGCAAGCCTTAGAAAAAGATTTGGGATGTTTTCTTTCCTGGCAGAGTTTCTCATTGCAAGATATGGTGGAAAAGCTTTTTGCTGAGTGTAGAGCGGCAAGACACGCAGAAGACGCAGATACGCAGCTCTCCGAAGCTAAGTGACGGTCCCGGGCTTTGTTCGGTACAAACCGCTCTTAGGTGCTCCCTGCGACCGGCCCAATGCTCTGTGTGCGAAGAAGCCGCTTCTTCGCCTCCGGGAGAATCGGCGAGCGGCAGCTTCTTAAAGGCGAAGATGCAAGCTGCACCACACCGGCACAGTGTGGGCAGCCTTCAGACTTAGAGAAACCAGTACTTTACCACTCTCCTGCCTTTTCCATTGTTATTACATTGGAAAAGAACGAGTTTTGGACAACTACCTTTCATTCTTGCCAAACTCTTTGCAGACCTCCGTGCAAGCTTTAGAACAAGATTTTGGATGTTTTCTTTCCTGGCAGAGTTTCTCTTTGCAAGATATGGTGGAAAAGCTTTTTGCTGAGTGTTGAGCGCAAGACACGCAGAAGACGCAGATACGCAGCTCTCCGAAGCTAAGTGCCGGTCCCGGGCTTTGTTCGGCAGAAGCCGCTCTTAGGTGCTCACCGCGACCGGCCCAATGCTCTGTGTGCGAAGAAGCCGCTTCTTCACCTCCGAGAGAATCGGCAAGCGGCAGCTTCCCAAAGGCGAAGATGCAAGCTGCACCACACAGGCACAGTGTGGGCAGCCTTCAGACTTAGAGAAACCAGTACTTTACCACTCTCCTGCCTTTTCCATGGTTATTACATTGGAAAAGAACGAGTTTTGGACAACTACCTTTCATTCTTGCCAAACTCTTTGCAGACCTCCGTGCAAGCTTTAGAACAAGATTTTGGATGTTTTCTTTCCTGGCAGAGTTTCTCTTTGCAAGATATGGTGGAAAAGCTTTTTGCTGAGTGTTGAGCGGCAAGACGCAGAAGACGCAGATACGCAGCTCTCCGAAGCTAAGTGCCGGTCCCGGGCTTTGTTCAGCACAAACCGCTCTTAGGTGCTCACCGCGACCGGCCCAATGCTCTGTGTGCGAAGAAGCCGCTTCTTCGCCTCCGGGAGAATCGGCGAGCGGCAGCTTCCCAAAAGGCGTAGATGCAAGCTCCACACACAGGCACAGTGTGGGCAGCATTCAGACTTAGAGAAAACAGTACTTTACCTCTCTGTATTCCTTTTCCTTGTTATTATATTGGAAAAGAACGAGTTTTGGACAACTACCTTTCATTCTTGCCAAACTCTTTGCAGACCTTCGTGCAAGCCTTAGAAAAAGATTTGGGATGTTTTCTTTCCTGGCAGAGTTTCTCATTGCAAGATATGGTGGAAAAGCTTTTTGCTGAGTGTAGAGCGGCAAGACACGCAGAAGACGCAGATACGCAGCTCTCCGAAGCTAAGTGACGGTCCCGGGCTTTGTTCGGTCAAACCGCTCTTAGGTGCTCACCGCGACCGGCCCAATGCTCTGTGTGCGAAGAAGCCGCTTCTTCGCCTCCGGGAGAATCGGCGAGCGGCAGCTTCTTAAAGGCGAAGATGCAAGCTGCACCACACCGGCACAGTGTGGGCAGCCTTCAGACTTAGAGAAACCAGTACTTTACCACTCTCCTGCCTTTTCCATTGTTATTACATTGGAAAAGAACGAGTTTTGGACAACTACCTTTCATTCTTGCCAAACTCTTTGCAGACCTCCGTGCAAGCTTTAGAACAAGATTTTGGATGTTTTCTTTCCTGGCAGAGTTTCTCTTTGCAAGATATGGTGGAAAAGCTTTTTGCTGAGTGTTGAGCGGCAAGACACGCAGAAGACGCAGATACGCAGCTCTCCGAAGCTAAGTGCCGGTCCCGGGCTTTGTTCGGCAGAAGCCGCTCTTAGGTGCTCACCGCGACCGGCCCAATGCTCTGTGTGCGAAGAAGCCGCTTCTTCACCTCCGAGAGAATCGGCAAGCGGCAGCTTCCCAAAGGCGAAGATGCAAGCTGCACCACACAGGCACAGTGTGGGCAGCCTTCAGACTTAGAGAAACCAGTACTTTACCACTCTCCTGCCTTTTCCATTGTTATTATATTGGAAAAGAACGAGTTTTGGACAACTACCTTTCATTCTTGCCAAACTCTTTGCAGACCTCCGTGCAAGCTTTAGAACAAGATTTCGGATGTTTTCTTTCCTGGCAGAGTTTCTCTTTGCAAGATATGGTGGAAAAGCTTTTTGCTGAGTGTTGAGCGGCAAGACGCAGAAGACGCAGATACGCAGCTCTCCGAAGCTAAGTGCCGGTCCCGGGCTTTGTTCAGCACAAACCGCTCTTAGGTGCTCACCGCGACCGGCCCAATGCTCTGTGTGCGAAGAAGCCGCTTCTTCGCCTCCGGGAGAATCGGCGAGCGGCAGCTTCCCAAAAGGCATAGATGCAAGCTCCACACACAGGCACAGTGTGGGCAGCATTCAGACTTAGAGAAAACAGTACTTTACCTCTCTGTATTCCTTTTCCATTGTTATTATATTGGAAAAGAACGAGTTTTGGACAACTACCTTTCATTCTTGCCAAACTCTTTGCAGACCTCCGTGCAAGCTTTAGAACAAGATTTTGGATGTTTTCTTTCCTGGCAGAGTTTCTCTTTGCGAGATATGGTGGAAAAGCTTTTTGCTGAGTGTTGAGCGGCAAGACACGCAGAAGACGCAGATACGCAGCTCTCCGAAGCTAAGTGCCGGTCCCGAGCAGCTTTCGGCACAAACCGCTCTCAGGAGCTCCCTGCGCTCGCCACAATCTTCTGTGTGCGAAGAAGCCGCTTCTTCGCCTCCGGGAGAATCGGCGAGCGGCAGCTTCCCAAAGGCGAAGATGCAAGCCGCACCACACAGGCACAGTGTGGGCAGCATTCAGACTTAGAGAAAACAGTACTTTACCACTCTCCTGCCTTTTCCATTGTAATTACATTGGAAAAGAACGAGTTTTGGACAACTACCTTTCATTCTTGCCAAACTCTTTGCAGACCCCCGTGCAAGCTTTAGAACAAGATTTTGGATGTTTTCTTTCCTGGCAGAGTTTCTCATTGCAAGATATGGTGGAAAAGCTTTTTGCTGAGTGTTGAGCGGCAAGACACGCCGAAGACGCAGATACGCAGCTCTCCGAAGCTAAGTGCCGGTCCCGGGCTTCGTTCGGCACAAACCGCTCTTAGGTGCTCACCGCGACCGGCCCAATGCTCTGTGTGCGAAGAAGCCGCTTCTTCGCCTCCGGGAGAATCGGCGAGCGGCAGCTTCCCAAAGGCGAAGATGCAAGCTGCAGCACACAGGCACAGTGTGGGAAGCATTCAGACTTATAGAAAACAGTACTTTACCACTCTCCTGCCTTTTCCATGGTTATTATATTGGAAAAGAACGAGTTTTGGACAACTACCTTTCATTCTTGCCAAACTCTTTGCAGACCTCCGTGCAAGCTTTAGAACAAGATTTTGGATGTTTTCTTTCCTGGCAGAGTTTCTCTTTGCAAGATATGCTGGAAAAGCTTTTTGCTGAGTGTTGAGCGGCAAGACACGCAGAAGACGCAGATACGCAGCTCTCCGAAGCTAAGTGCCGGTCCCGGGCTTTGTTCGGCAGAAGCCGCTCTTAGGTGCTCACCGCGACCGGCCCAATGCTCTGTGTGCGAAGAAGCCGCTTCTTCGCCTCTGGGAGAATCGGCGAGCGGCAGCTTCCCAAAGGCGAAGATGCAAGCTGCATCACACAGGCACAGTGTGGGCAGCCTTCAGACTTAGAGAAAACAGTACTTTACCACTCTCCTGCCTTTTCCATTGTTATTATATTGGAAAAGAACGAGTTTTGGACAACTACCTTTCATTCTTGCCAAACTCTTTGCAGACCTCCGTGCAAGCTTTAGAACAAGATTTTGGATGTTTTCTTTCCTGGCAGAGTTTCCCTTTGCAAGATATGCTGGAAAAGCTTTTTGCTGAGTGTTGAGCGGCAAGACACGCAGAAGACGCAGATACGCAGCTCTCCGAAGCTAAGTGCCGGTCCCGGGCTTTGTTCGGCAGAAGCCGCTCTTAGGTGCTCACCGCGACCGGCCCAATGCTCTGTGTGCGAAGAAGCCGCTTCTTCGCCTCTGGGAGAATCGGCGAGCGGCAGCTTCCCAAAGGCGAAGATGCAAGCTGCATCACACAGGCACAGTGTGGGCAGCCTTCAGACTTAGAGAAAACAGTACTTTACCACTCTCCTGCCTTTTCCATTGTATTATATTGGAAAAGAACGAGTTTTGGACAACTACCTTTCATTCTTGCCAAACTCTTTGCAGACCTCCGTGCAAGATTTAGAACGAGAGTTGGGATGTTTTCTTTCCTGGCAGAGTTTCTCTTTGCAAGATATGGTGGAAAAGCTTTTTGCTGAGTGTTGAGCGGCAAGACACGCAGAAGACGCAGATACGCAGCTCTCCGAAGCTAAGTGCCGGTCCCGGGCTTCGTTCGGCACGAACCGCTCTTCGGTGCTCACCGCGACCGGCCCAATGCTCTGTGTGCGAAGAAGCCACTTCTTCGCCTCCGGGAGAATCGGCGAGCGGCAGCTTTCCAAAGGCGAAGATGCAAGCTGCAGCACACAGGCACAGTGTGGGAAGCATTCAGACTTATAGAAAACAGTACTTTACCACTCTCCTGCCTTTTCCATGGTTATTCTATTGGAAAAGAACGAGTTTTGGACAACTACCTTTCATTCTTGCCAAACTCTTTGCAGACCTCCGTGCAAGCTTTAGAACAAGATTTTGGATGTTTTCTTTCCTGGCAGAGTTTCTCCTTGCAAGATATGGTGGAAAAGATTTTGCTGAGTGTTGAGCGGCAAGACACGCAGAAGACGCAGATACGCAGCTCTCCGAAGCTAAGTGCCGGTCCACAGCTTCTTTCGGAAGAAGCCGCTCTTAGGTGCTCACCGCGACCGGCCCAATGCTCTGTGTGCGAAGAAGCCGCTTCTTCGCCTCCGGGAGAATCGGCGAGCGGCAGCTTCCCAAAGGCGAAGATGCAAGCCGCACCACACAGGCACAGTGTGGGCAGCATTCAGACTTAGAGAAAACAATACTTTACCACTCTCCTGCCTTTTCCATTGTTATTACATTGGAAAAGAACGAGTTTTGGACAACTACCTTTCATTCTTGCCAAACCCTTTGCAGACCTCCGTGCAAGCTTTAGAACAAGATTTTGGATGTTTTCTTTCCTGGCAGAGTTCTCTTTGCAAGATATGCTGAAAAGCTTTTTGCTGAGTGTTGAGCGGCAAGACACGCAGAAGACGCAGATACGCAGCTCTCCGAAGCTAAGTGCCGGTCCACATCTTCTTTCGGAAGAAGCCGCTCTTAGGTGCTCACCGCGACCGGCCCAATGCTCTGTGTGCGAAGAAGCCGCTTCTTCGCCTCCGGGAGAATCGGCGAGCGGCAGCTTCCCAAAGGCGAAGATGCAAGCCGCACCACACAGGCACAGTGTGGGCAGCATTCAGACTTAGAGAAACCAGTACTTTACCACTCTCCTGCCTTTTCCATTGTTATTATATTGGAAAAGAACGAGTTTTGGACAACTACCTTTCATTCTTGCCAAACTCTTTGCAGACCTCCGTGCAAGCCTTAGAACAAGATTTTGGATGTTTTCTTTCCTGGCAGAGTTTCTCCTTGCAAGATATGGTGGAAAAGCTTTTAGCTGAGTGTTGAGCGGCAAGACACGCAGAAGACGCAGATACGCAGCTCTCCGAAGCTAAGTGCCGGTCCCGGGCTTTGTTCGGTACAAACCGCTCTTAGGTGCTCACCGCGACCGGCCCAATGCTCTGTGTGCGAAGAAGCCGCTTCTTCGCCTCCGGGAGAATCGGCGAGCGGCAGCTTCCCAAAGGCGAAGATGCAAGCTGCACCACACAGGCACAGTGTGGGCAGCCTTCAGACTTAGAGAAAACAGTACTTTACCACTCTCCTGCCTTTTCCATTGTTATTGCATTGGAAAAGAACGAGTTTTGGACAGCTACCTTTCATTCTTGCCAAACTCTTTCCAGACCTCCGTGCAAGCCTTAGAACAAGATTTTGGATGTTTTCTTTCCTGGCAGAGTTTCTCATTGCAAGATATGGTGGAAAAGCTTTTTGCTGAGTGTTGAGCGGCAAGACACGCAGAAGACGCAGATACGCAGCTCTCCGAAGCTAAGTGCCGGTCCCGGGCTTCTTTCGGCACAAACCGCTCTCAGGAGCTCCCTGCGCTCGCCACAATGTTCTGTGTGCGAAGAAGCCGCTTCTTCGCCTGCGGGAGAATCGGCGAGCGGCAGCTTCCGAAAGGCGAAGATGCAAGCCGCACCACACAGGCACAGTGTGGGCAGCATTCAGACTTAGAGAAACCAGTACTTTACCACTCTCCTGCCTTTTCCATTGTTATTATATTGGAAAAGAACGAGTTTTGGACAACTACCTTTCATTCTTGCCAAACTCTTTGCAGACCTTCGTGCAAGCCTTAGAAAAAGATTTGGGATGTTTTCTTTCCTGGCAGAGTTTCTCATTGCAAGATATGGTGGAAAAGCTTTTTGCTGAGTGTAGAGCGGCAAGACACGCAGAAGACGCAGATACGCAGCTCTCCGAAGCTAAGTGACGGTCCCGGGCTTTGTTCGGTACAAACCGCTCTTAGGTGCTCCCTGCGACCGGCCCAATGCTCTGTGTGCGAAGAAGCCGCTTCTTCGCCTCCGGGAGAATCGGCGAGCGGCAGCTTCTTAAAGGCGAAGATGCAAGCTGCACCACACCGGCACAGTGTGGGCAGCCTTCAGACTTAGAGAAACCAGTACTTTACCACTCTCCTGCCTTTTCCATTGTTATTACATTGGAAAAGAACGAGTTTTGGACAACTACCTTTCATTCTTGCCAAACTCTTTGCAGACCTCCGTGCAAGCTTTAGAACAAGATTTTGGATGTTTTCTTTCCTGGCAGAGTTTCTCTTTGCAAGATATGGTGGAAAAGCTTTTTGCTGAGTGTTGAGCGGCAAGACACGCAGAAGACGCAGATACGCAGCTCTCCGAAGCTAAGTGCCGGTCCCGGGCTTTGTTCGGCAGAAGCCGCTCTTAGGTGCTCACCGCGACCGGCCCAATGCTCTGTGTGCGAAGAAGCCGCTTCTTCACCTCCGAGAGAATCGGCAAGCGGCAGCTTCCCAAAGGCGAAGATGCAAGCTGCACCACACAGGCACAGTGTGGGCAGCCTTCAGACTTAGAGAAACCAGTACTTTACCACTCTCCTGCCTTTTCCATGGTTATTACATTGGAAAAGAACGAGTTTTGGACAACTACCTTTCATTCTTGCCAAACTCTTTGCAGACCTCCGTGCAAGCTTTAGAACAAGATTTCGGATGTTTTCTTTCCTGGCAGAGTTTCTCTTTGCAAGATATGGTGGAAAAGCTTTTTGCTGAGTGTTGAGCGGCAAGACGCAGAAGACGCAGATACGCAGCTCTCCGAAGCTAAGTGCCGGTCCCGGGCTTTGTTCAGCACAAACCGCTCTTAGGTGCTCACCGCGACCGGCCCAATGCTCTGTGTGCGAAGAAGCCGCTTCTTCGCCTCCGGGAGAATCGGCGAGCGGCAGCTTCCCAAAAGGCGTAGATGCAAGCTCCACACACAGGCACAGTGTGGGCAGCATTCAGACTTAGAGAAAACAGTACTTTACCTCTCTGTATTCCTTTTCCATTGTTATTATATTGGAAAAGAACGAGTTTTGGACAACTACCTTTCATTCTTGCCAAACTCTTTGCAGACCTTCGTGCAAGCCTTAGAAAAAGATTTGGGATGTTTTCTTTCCTGGCAGAGTTTCTCATTGCAAGATATGGTGGAAAAGCTTTTTGCTGAGTGTAGAGCGGCAAGACACGCAGAAGACGCAGATACGCAGCTCTCCGAAGCTAAGTGACGGTCCCGGGCTTTGTTCGGTACAAACCGCTCTTAGGTGCTCACCGCGACCGGCCCAATGCTCTGTGTGCGAAGAAGCCGCTTCTTCGCCTCCGGGAGAATCGGCGAGCGGCAGGTTCTTAAAGGCGAAGATGCAAGCTGCACCACACCGGCACAGTGTGGGCAGCCTTCAGACTTAGAGAAACCAGTACTTTACCACTCTCCTGCCTTTTCCATTGTTATTACATTGGAAAAGAACGAGTTTTGGACAACTACCTTTCATTCTTGCCAAACTCTTTGCAGACCTCCGTGCAAGCTTTAGAACAAGATTTTGGATGTTTTCTTTCCTGGCAGAGTTTCTCTTTGCAAGATATGGTGGAAAAGCTTTTTGCTGAGTGTTGAGCGGCAAGACACGCAGAAGACGCAGATACGCAGCTCTCCGAAGCTAAGTGCCGGTCCCGGGCTTTGTTCGGCAGAAGCCGCTCTTAGGTGCTCACCGCGACCGGCCCAATGCTCTGTGTGCGAAGAAGCCGCTTCTTCACCTCCGAGAGAATCGGCAAGCGGCAGCTTCCCAAAGGCGAAGATGCAAGCTGCACCACACCGGCACAGTGTGGGCAGCCTTCAGACTTAGAGAAACCAGTACTTTACCACTCTCCTGCCTTTTCCATGGTTATTATATTGGAAAAGAACGAGTTTTGGACAACTACCTTTCATTCTTGCCAAACTCTTTGCAGACCTCCGTGCAAGCTTTAGAACAAGATTTCGGATGTTTTCTTTCCTGGCAGAGTTTCTCTTTGCAAGATATGGTGGAAAAGCTTTTTGCTGAGTGTTGAGCGGCAAGACGCAGAAGACGCAGATACGCAGCTCTCCGAAGCTAAGTGCCGGTCCCGGGCTTTGTTCAGCACAAACCGCTCTTAGGTGCTCACCGCGACCGGCCCAATGCTCTGTGTGCGAAGAAGCCGCTTCTTCGCCTCCGGGAGAATCGGCGAGCGGCAGCTTCCCAAAAGGCATAGATGCAAGCTCCACACACAGGCACAGTGTGGGCAGCATTCAGACTTAGAGAAAACAGTACTTTACCTCTCTGTATTCCTTTTCCATTGTTATTATATTGGAAAAGAACGAGTTTTGGACAACTACCTTTCATTCTTGCCAAACTCTTTGCAGACCTCCGTGCAAGCTTTAGAACAAGATTTTGGATGTTTTCTTTCCTGGCAGAGTTTCTCTTTGCGAGATATGGTGGAAAAGCTTTTTGCTGAGTGTTGAGCGGCAAGACACGCAGAAGACGCAGATACGCAGCTCTCCGAAGCTAAGTGCCGGTCCCGAGCAGCTTTCGGCACAAACCGCTCTCAGGAGCTCCCTGCGCTCGCCACAATCTTCTGTGTGCGAAGAAGCCGCTTCTTCGCCTCCGGGAGAATCGGCGAGCGGCAGCTTCCCAAAGGCGAAGATGCAAGCCGCACCACACAGGCACAGTGTGGGCAGCATTCAGACTTAGAGAAAACAGTACTTTACCACTCTCCTGCCTTTTCCATTGTAATTACATTGGAAAAGAACGAGTTTTGGACAACTACCTTTCATTCTTGCCAAACTCTTTGCAGACCCCCGTGCAAGCCTTAGAACAAGATTTTGGATGTTTTCTTTCCTGGCAGAGTTTCTCATTGCAAGATATGGTGGAAAAGCTTTTTGCTGAGTGTTGAGCGGCAAGACACGCCGAAGACGCAGATACGCAGCTCTCCGAAGCTAAGTGCCGGTCCCGGGCTTCGTTCGGCACAAACCGCTCTTAGGTGCTCACCGCGACCGGCCCAATGCTCTGTGTGCGAAGAAGCCGCTTCTTCGCCTCCGGGAGAATCGGCGAGCGGCAGCTTCCCAAAGGCGAAGATGCAAGCTGCAGCACACAGGCACAGTGTGGGAAGCATTCAGACTTATAGAAAACAGTACTTTACCACTCTCGTGCCTTTTCCATGGTTATTCTATTGGAAAAGAACGAGTTTTGGACAACTACCTTTCATTCTTGCCAAACTCTTTGCAGACCTCCGTGCAAGCTTTAGAACAAGATTTTGGATGTTTTCTTTCCTGGCAGAGTTTCTCTTTGCAAGATATGCTGGAAAAGCTTTTTGCTGAGTGTTGAGCGGCAAGACACGCAGAAGACGCAGATACGCAGCTCTCCGAAGCTAAGTGCCGGTCCCGGGCTTTGTTCGGCAGAAGCCGCTCTTAGGTGCTCACCGCGACCGGCCCAATGCTCTGTGTGCGAAGAAGCCGCTTCTTCGCCTCTGGGAGAATCGGCGAGCGGCAGCTTCCCAAAGGCGAAGATGCAAGCTGCATCACACAGGCACAGTGTGGGCAGCCTTCAGACTTAGAGAAAACAGTACTTTACCACTCTCCTGCCTTTTCCATTGTTATTATATTGGAAAAGAACGAGTTTTGGACAACTACCTTTCATTCTTGCCAAACTCTTTGCAGACCTCCGTGCAAGCTTTAGAACAAGATTTTGGATGTTTTCTTTCCTGGCAGAGTTTCTCTTTGCAAGATATGCTGGAAAAGCTTTTTGCTGAGTGTTGAGCGGCAAGACACGCAGAAGACGCAGATACGCAGCTCTCCGAAGCTAAGTGCCGGTCCCGGGCTTTGTTCGGCAGAAGCCGCTCTTAGGTGCTCACCGCGACCGGCCCAATGCTCTGTGTGCGAAGAAGCCGCTTCTTCGCCTCTGGGAGAATCGGCGAGCGGCAGCTTCCCAAAGGCGAAGATGCAAGCTGCATCACACAGGCACAGTGTGGGCAGCCTTCAGACTTAGAGAAAACAGTACTTTACCACTCTCCTGCCTTTTCCATTGTTATTATATTGGAAAAGAACGAGTTTTGGACAACTACCTTTCATTCTTGCCAAACTCTTTGCAGACCTCCGTGCAAGATTTAGAACGAGAGTTGGGATGTTTTCTTTCCTGGCAGAGTTTCTCTTTGCAAGATATGGTGGAAAAGCTTTTTGCTGAGTGTTGAGCGGCAAGACACGCAGAAGACGCAGATACGCAGCTCTCCGAAGCTAAGTGCCGGTCCCGGGCTTCGTTCGGCACAAACCGCTCTTCGGTGCTCACCGCGACCGGCCCAATGCTCTGTGTGCGAAGAAGCCACTTCTTCGCCTCCGGGAGAATCGGCGAGCGGCAGCTTTCCAAAGGCGAAGATGCAAGCTGCAGCACACAGGCACAGTGTGGGAAGCATTCAGACTTATAGAAAACAGTACTTTACCACTCTCCTGCCTTTTCCATGGTTATTCTATTGGAAAAGAACGAGTTTTGGACAACTACCTTTCATTCTTGCCAAACTCTTTGCAGACCTCCGTGCAAGCTTTAGAACAAGATTTTGGATGTTTTCTTTCCTGGCAGAGTTTCTCCTTGCAAGATATGGTGGAAAAGATTTTGCTGAGTGTTGAGCGGCAAGACACGCAGAAGACGCAGATACGCAGCTCTCCGAAGCTAAGTGCCGGTCCACAGCTTCTTTCGGAAGAAGCCGCTCTTAGGTGCTCACCGCGACCGGCCCAATGCTCTGTGTGCGAAGAAGCCGCTTCTTCGCCTCCGGGAGAATCGGCGAGCGGCAGCTTCCCAAAGGCGAAGATGCAAGCCGCACCACACAGGCACAGTGTGGGCAGCATTCAGACTTAGAGAAAACAATACTTTACCACTCTCCTGCCTTTTCCATTGTTATTACATTGGAAAAGAACGAGTTTTGGACAACTACCTTTCATTCTTGCCAAACTCTTTGCAGACCTCCGTGCAAGCTTTAGAACAAGATTTTGGATGTTTTCTTTCCTGGCAGAGTTTCTCTTTGCAAGATATGCTGAAAAGCTTTTTGCTGAGTGTTGAGCGGCAAGACACGCAGAAGACGCAGATACGCAGCTCTCCGAAGCTAAGTGCCGGTCCACATCTTCTTTCGGAAGAAGCCGCTCTTAGGTGCTCACCGCGACCGGCCCAATGCTCTGTGTGCGAAGAAGCCGCTTCTTCGCCTCCGGGAGAATCGGCGAGCGGCAGCTTCCCAAAGGCGAAGATGCAAGCCGCACCACACAGGCACAGTGTGGGCAGCATTCAGACTTAGAGAAACCAGTACTTTACCACTCTCCTGCCTTTTCCATGGTTATTATATTGGAAAAGAACGAGTTTTGGACAACTACCTTTCATTCTTGCCAAACTCTTTGCAGACCTCCGTGCAAGCTTTAGAACAAGATTTTGGATGTTTTCTTTCCTGGCAGAGTTTCTCTTTGCAAGATATGCTGAAAAGCTTTTTGCTGAGTGTAGAGCGGCAAGACACGCAGAAGACGCAGATACGCAGCTCTCCGAAGCTAAGTGCCGGTCCCGGGCTTTGTTCGGCAGAAGCCGCTCTTAGGTGCTCACCGCGACCGGCCCAATGCTCTGTGTGCGAAGAAGCCGCTTCTTCGCCTCTGGGAGAATCGGCGAGCGGCAGCTTCCCAAAGGCGAAGATGCAAGCTGCACCACACAGGCACAGTGTGGGCAGCCTTCAGACTTAGAGAAACCAGTACTTTACCACTCTCCTGCCTTTTCCATTGTTATTATATTGGAAAAGAACGAGTTTTGGACAAGTACCTTTCATTCTTGCCAAACTCTTTGCAGACCTCCGTGCAAGATTTAGAACAAGAGTTGGGATGTTTTCTTTCCTGGCAGAGTTTCTCATTGCAAGATATGGTGGAAAAGATTTTTGCTGAGTGTTGAGCGGCAAGACACGCAGAAGACGCAGATACGCAGCTCTCCGAAGCTAAGTGCCGGTCCCGGGCTTCGTTCGGCACAAACCGCTCTTAGGTGCTCACCGCGACCGGCCCAATGCTCTGTGTGCGAAGAAGCCGCTTCTTCGCCTCCGGGAGAATCGGCGAGCGGCAGCTTTCCAAAGGAGAAGATGCAAGCTGCAGCACACAGGCACAGTGTGGGCAGCATTCAGACTTAGAGAAAACAGTACTTTACCACTCTCCTGCCTTTTCCATGGTTATTATATTGGAAAAGAACGAGTTTTGGACAACTACCTTTCATTCTTGCCAAACTCTTTGCAGACCTCCGTGCAAGCTTTAGAACAAGATTTTGGATGTTTTCTTTCCTGGCAGAGTTTCTCCTTGCAAGATATGGTGGAAAAGATTTTGCTGAGTGTTGAGCGGCAAGACACGCAGAAGACGCAGATACGCAGCTCTCCGAAGCTAAGTGCCGGTCCACAGCTTCTTTCGGAAGAAGCCGCTCTTAGGTGCTCACCGCGACCGGCCCAA
Source organism: Molothrus aeneus (assembly GCF_037042795.1). Classification (NCBI taxonomy): domain Eukaryota; kingdom Metazoa; phylum Chordata; class Aves; order Passeriformes; family Icteridae; genus Molothrus; species Molothrus aeneus. The sequence goes on from NW_027098778.1 coordinate 154,242, forward strand.
TGCTCTGTGTGCGAAGAAGCCGCTTCTTCGCCTCCGGGAGAATCGGCGAGCGGCAGCTTCCCAAAGGCGAAGATGCAAGCCGCACCACACAGGCACAGTGTGGGCAGCATTCAGACTTAGAGAAAACAATACTTTACCACTCTCCTGCCTTTTCCATTGTTATTACATTGGAAAAGAACGAGTTTTGGACAACTACCTTTCATTCTTGCCAAACTCTTTGCAGACCTCCGTGCAAGCTTTAGAACAAGATTTTGGATGTTTTCTTTCCTGGCAGAGTTTCTCTTTGCAAGATATGCTGAAAAGCTTTTTGCTGAGTGTTGAGCGGCAAGACACGCAGAAGACGCAGATACGCAGCTCTCCGAAGCTAAGTGCCGGTCCACAGCTTCTTTCGGAAGAAGCCGCTCTTAGGTGCTCACCGCGACCGGCCCAATGCTCTGTGTGCGAAGAAGCCGCTTCTTCGCCTCCGGGAGAATCGGCGAGCGGCAGCTTCCCAAAGGCGAAGATGCAAGCCGCACCACACAGGCACAGTGTGGGCAGCATTCAGACTTAGAGAAACCAGTACTTTACCACTCTCCTGCCTTTTCCATTGTTATTACATTGGAAAAGAACGAGTTTTGGACAACTACCTTTCATTCTTGCCAAACTCTTTGCAGACCTCCGTGCAAGCTTTAGAACAAGATTTTGGATGTTTTCTTTCCTGGCAGAGCTTCTCTTTGCAAGATATGCTGAAAAGCTTTTTGCTGAGTGTAGAGCGGCAAGACACGCAGAAGACGCAGATACGCAGCTCTCCGAAGCTAAGTGCCGGTCCCGGGCTTTGTTGGGCAGAAGCCGCTCTTAGGTGCTCACCGCGACCGGCCCAATGCTCTGTGTGCGAAGAAGCCGCTTCTTCGCCTCTGGGAGAATCGGCGAGCGGCAGCTTCCCAAAGGCGAAGATGCAAGCTGCACCACACAGGCACAGTGTGGGCAGCCTTCAGACTTAGAGAAACCAGTACTTTACCACTCTCCTGGCTTTTCCATTGTTATTATATTGGAAAAGAACGAGTTTTGGACAAGTACCTTTCATTCTTGCCAAACTCTTTGCAGACCTCCGTGCAAGATTTAGAACAAGAGTTGGGATGTTTTCTTTCCTGGCAGAGTTTCTCATTGCAAGATATGGTGGAAAAGATTTTTGCTGAGTGTTGAGCGGCAAGACACGCAGAAGACGCAGATACGCAGCTCTCCGAAGCTAAGTGCCGGTCCCGGGCTTCGTTCGGCACAAACCGCTCTTAGGTGCTCACCGCGACCGGCCCAATGCTCTGTGTGCGAAGAAGCCGCTTCTTCGCCTCCGGGAGAATCGGCGAGCGGCAGCTTTCCAAAGGAGAAGATGCAAGCTGCAGCACACAGGCACAGTGTGGGAAGCATTCAGACTTATAGAAATCAGTACTTTACCACTCTCGTGCCTTTTCCATGGTTATTCTATTGGAAAAGAACGAGTTTTGGACAACTACCTTTCATTCTTGCCAAACTCTTTGCAGACCTCCGTGCAAGCTTTAGAACAAGATTTTGGATGTTTTCTTTCCTGGCAGAGTTTCTCCTTGCAAGATATGGTGGAAAAGCTTTCTGCTGAGTGTTGAGCGGCAAGACACGCAGAAGACGCAGATACGCAGCTCTCCGAAGCTAAGTGCCGGTCCTCGGCTTCTTTCGGAAGAAGCCGCTCTTAGGTGCTCACCGCGACCGGCCCAATGCTCTGTGTGCGAAGAAGCCGCTTCTTCGCCTCCGGGAGAATCGGCGAGCGGCAGCTTCCCAAAAGGCGAAGATGCAAGCTCCACACACAGGCACAGTGTGGGCAGCATTCAGACTTAGAGAAAACAGTACTTTACCACTCTCCTGCCTTTTCCATGGTTATTCTATTGGAAAAGAACGAGTTTTGGACAACTACCTTTCATTCTTGCCAAACTCTTTGCAGACCTCCGTGCAAGCTTTAGAACAAGATTTTGGATGTTTTCTTTCCTGGCAGAGTTTCTCCTTGCAAGATATGGTGGAAAAGCTTTTTGCTGAGTGTAGAGCGGCAAGACACGCAGAAGACGCAGATACGCAGCTCTCTGAAGCTAAGTGCCGGTCCCGGGCTTTGTTCGGTACAAACCGCTCTTAGGTGCTCACCGCGACCGGCCCAATGCTCTGTGTGCGAAGAAGCCGCTTCTTCGCCTCCGGGAGAATCGGCAAGCGGCAGCTTCCCTAAGGCGAAGATGCAAGCTGCACCACACAGGCACAGTGTGGGCAGCCTTCAGACTTGGAGAAAACAGTACTTTACCACTCTCCTGCCTTTTCCATGGTTATTCTATTGGAAAAGAACGAGTTTTGGACAACTACCTTTCATTCTTGCCAAACTCTTTGCAGACCTCCGTGCAAGCTTTAGAACAAGATTTTGGATGTTTTCTTTCCTGGCAGAGTTTCTCTTTGCAAGATATGGTGGAAAAGCTTTTTGCTGAGTGTTGAGCGGCAAGACACGCAGAAGACGCAGATACGCAGCTCTCCGAAGCTAAGTGCCGGTCCCGGGCTTCGTTCGGCACAAACCGCTCCTCGGTGCTCACCGCGACCGGCCCAATGCTCTGTGTGCGAAGAAGCCGCTTCTTCGCCTCCGGGAGAATCGGCGAGCGGCAGCTTCCCAAAGGCGAAGATGCAAGCCGCACCACACAGGCACAGTGTGGGCAGCATTCAGACTTAGAGAAAACAGTACTTTACCACTCTCCTGCCTTTTCCATTGTTATTATATTGGAAAAGAACGAGTTTTGGACAACTACCTTTCATTCTTGCCAAACTCTTTGCAGACCTCCGTGCAAGCTTTAGAACAAGATTTTGGATGTTTTCTTTCCTGGCAGAGTTTCTCTTTGCAAGATATGCTGAAAAGCTTTTTGCTGAGTGTAGAGCGGCAAGACACGCAGAAGACGCAGATACGCAGCTCTCCGAAGCTAAGTGCCGGTCCCGGGCTTCGTTCGGCACAAACCGCTCTTAGGTGCTCACCGCGACCGGCCCAATGCTCTGTGTGCGAAGAAGCCGCTTCTTCGCCTCCGGGAGAATCGGCGAGCGGCAGCTTTCCAAAGGAGAAGATGCAAGCTGCAGCACACAGGCACAGTGTGGGAAGCATTCAGACTTATAGAAATCAGTACTTTACCACTCTCCTGCCTTTTCCATTGTTATTACATTGGAAAAGAACGAGTTTTGGACAACTACCTTTCATTCTTGCCAAACTCTTTGCAGACCTCCGTGCAAGCTTTAGAACAAGATTTTGGATGTTTTCTTTCCTGGCAGAGTTTCTCCTTGCAAGATATGGTGGAAAAGCTTTCTGCTGAGTGTTGAGCGGCAAGACACGCAGAAGACGCAGATACGCAGCTCTCCGAAGCTAAGTGCCGGTCCCGGGCAGCTTTCGGCACAAACCGCTCTCAGGAGCTCCCTGCGCTCGCCACAATGTTCTGTGTGCGAAGAAGCCGCTCCTTCGCCTCCGGGAGAATCGGCGAGCGGCAGCTTCCCAAAGGCGAAGATGCAAGCCGCACCACACAGGCACAGTGTGGGCAGCATTCAGACTTAGAGAAAACAGTACTTTACCACTCTCCTGCCTTTTCCATTGTTATTACATTGGAAAAGAACGAGTTTTGGACAACTACCTTTCATTCTTGCCAAACTCTTTGCAGACCTCCGTGCAAGCTTTAGAACAAGATTTTGGATGTTTTCTTTCCTGGCAGAGTTTCTCTTTGCAAGATATGGTGGAAAAGCTTTTTGCTGAGTGTTGAGCGGCAAGACACGCAGAAGACGCAGATACGCAGCTCTCCGAAGCTAAGTGCCGGTCCCGGGCTTTGTTCGGCAGAAGCCGCTCTTAGGTGCTCACCGCGACCGGCCCAATGCTCTGTGTGCGAAGAAGCCGCTTCTTCGCCTCTGGGAGAATCGGCGAGCGGCAGCTTCCCAAAGGCGAAGATGCAAGCTGCATCACACAGGCACAGTGTGGGCAGCCTTCAGACTTAGAGAAAACAGTACTTTACCACTCTCCTGCCTTTTCCATTGTTATTATATTGGAAAAGAACGAGTTTTGGACAACTACCTTTCATTCTTGCCAAACTCTTTGCAGACCTTCGTGCAAGCCTTAGAAAAAGATTTTGGATGTTTTCTTTCCTGGCAGAGTTTCTCATTGCAAGATATGGTGGAAAAGCTTTTTGCTGAGTGTTGAGCAGGACGACACGCAGAAGACGCAGATACGCAGCTCTCTGAAGCTAAGTGCCGGTCCCGGGCTTTGTTCGGCAGAAGCCGCTCTTAGGTGCTCACCGCGACCGGCCCAATGCTCTGTGTGCGAAGAAGCCGCTTCTTCACCTCCGAGAGAATCGGCAAGCGGCAGCTTCCCAAAGGCGAAGATGCAAGCTGCACCACACAGGCACAGTGTGGGCAGCCTTCAGACTTGGAGAAAACAGTACTTTACCACTCTCCTGCCTTTTCCATGGTTATTCTATTGGAAAAGAACGAGTTTTGGACAACTACCTTTCATTCTTGCCAAACTCTTTGCAGACCTCCGTGCAAGCTTTAGAACAAGATTTTGGATGTTTTCTTTCCTGGCAGAGTTTCTCTTTGCAAGATATGGTGGAAAAGCTTTTTGCTGAGTGTTGAGCGGCAAGACACGCAGAAGACGCAGATACGCAGCTCTCCGAAGCTAAGTGCCGGTCCCGGGAAGCTTTCGGCACAAACCGCTCTCAGGAGCTCCCTGCGCTCGCCACAATGTTCTGTGTGCGAAGAAGCCGCTTCTTCGCCTGCGGGAGAATCGGCGAGCAGCAGCTTCCCAAAGGCGAAGATGGAAGCCGCATCAGGCAGGCACAGTGTGGGCAGCATTCAGACTTAGAGAAAACAGTACTTTACCACTCTCCTGCCTTTTCCATTGTTATTAGATTGGAAAAGAACGAGTTTTGGACAACTACCTTTCACTCTTGCCAAACTCTTTGCAGACCTCCGTGCAAGCCTTAGAACAAGATTTTGGATGTTTTCTTTCCTGGCAGAATTTCTCCTTGCAAGATATGGTGGAAAAGCTTTTTGCTGAGTGTAGAGCGGCAAGACACGCAGAAGACGCAGATACGCAGCTCTCCGAAGCTAAGTGCCGGTCCCGGGCTTTGTTCGGCAGAAGCCGCTCTTAGGTGCACACTGCGACCGGCCCAATGCTCTGTGTGCGAAGAAGCCGCTTCTTCACCTCCGAGAGAATCGGCGAGCGGCAGCTTCCCAAAAGGCGAAGATGCAAGGCGCACCATGCAGGCACAGTGTGGGCAGCATTCAGACTTAGAGAAACCAGTACTTTACCACTCTCCTGCCTTTTCCATTGTTACTATATTGGAAAAGAACGAGTTTTGGACAACTACCTTTCATTCTTGCCAAACTCTTTGCAGACCTCCGTGCAAGCTTTAGAACAAGATTTTGGATGTTTTCTTTCCTGGCAGAGTTTCACATTGCAAGATATGGTGGAAAAGCTTTTTGCTGAGTGTAGAGCGGCAAGACACGCAGAAGACGCAGATACGCAGCTCTCCGAAGCTCAGTGCCGGTCCCGGGCTTTGTTCAGCACAAACTGCTCTTAGGTGCTCACCGCGACCGGCCCAATGCTCTGTGTGCGAAGAAGCCGCTTCCTCGCCTCTGGGAGAATCGGCGAGCGGCAGCTTCCCAAAGGTGAAGATGCAAGCTGCACCACACCGGCACAGTGTGGGCAGCATTCAGACTTAGAGAAAACAGTACTTTACCACTCTCCTGCCTTTTCCATTGTTATTATATTGGAAAAGAACGAGTTTTGGACAACTACCTTTCATTCTTGCCAAACTCTTTGCAGACCTCCGTGCAAGCTTTAGAACAAGAGTTGGGATGTTTTCTTACCTGGCAGAGTTTCTCTTTGCAAGATATGGTGGAAAAGCTTTTTGCTGAGTGTTGAGCGGCAAGACACGCAGAAGACGCAGATACGCAGCTCTCCGAAGCTAAATGCCGGTCCCGGGCTTTGTTCAGCACAAACCGCTCTTAGGTGCTCACCGCGACCGGCCCAATGCTCTGTGTGCGAAGAAGCCGCTTCTTCGCCTCCGGGAGAATCGGCGAGCGGCAGCTTCCCAAAAGGCGTAGATGCAAGCTCCACACACAGGCACAGTGTGGGCAGCATTCAGACTTAGAGAAAACAGTACTTTACCTCTCTGTATTCCTTTTCCATTGTTATTATATTGGAAAAGAACGAGTTTTGGACAACTACCTTTCATTCTTGCCAAACTCGTTGTAGACCTCCGTGCAAGATTTTGAAAAAGATTTTGGATGTTTTCTTTCCTGGCAGAGTTACTCTTTGCAAGATATGGTGGAAAAGCTTTTTGCTGAGTGTTGAGCGGCAAGACACGCAGAAGACGCAGAGACGCAGCTCTCCGAAGCTAAGTGCCGGTCCCGGGCTTCTTTCGGCACAAACCGCTCTCAGGAGCTCCCTGCGCTCGCCACAATGCTCTGTGTGCGAAGAAGCCGCTTCTTCGCCTCCGGGAGAATCGGCGAGCGGCAGCTTCCCAAAGGCGAAGATGCAAGCTGCAGCACACAGGCACAGTGTGGGCAGCATTCAGACTTAGAGAAAACGGTACTTTACCACTCTCCTGCCTTTTCCATGGTTATTCTATTGGAAAAGAACGAGTTTTGGACAACTACCTTTCATTCTTGCCAAACTCTTTGCAGACCCCCGTGCAAGCTTTAGAACAAGATTTTGGATGTTTTCTTTCCTGGCAGAGTTTCTCCTTGCAAGATATGGTGGAAAAGCTTTTTGCTGAGTGTAGAGCGGCAAGACACGCAGAAGACGCAGATACGCAGCTCTCCGAAGCTAAGTGCCGGTCCCGGGCTTCTTTCGGCACAAACCGCTCTCAGGAGCTCCCTGCGCTCGCCACAATGCTCTGTGTGCGAAGAAGCCGCTTCTTCGCCTGCGGGAGAATCGGCGAGCGGCAGCTTCCCAAAGGCGAAGATGCAAGCTGCAGCACACAGGCACAGTGTGGGCAGCATTCAGACTTAGAGAAAACAGTACTTTACCTCTCTGTATTCCTTTTCCATTGTTATTATATTGGAAAAGAACGAGTTTTGGACAACTACCTTTCATTCTTGCCAAACTCTTTGCAGACCTCCGTGCAAGATTTTGAAAAAGATTTTGGATGTTTTCTTTCCTGGCAGAGTTTCTCTTTGCAAGATATGGTGGAAAAGCTTTTTGCTGAGTGTTGAGCGGCAAGACACGCAGAAGACGCAGATACGCAGCTCTCCGAAGCTAAGTGCCGGTCCCGAGCAGCTTTCGGCACAAACCGCTCTCAGGAGCTCCCTGCGCTCGCCACAATCTTCTGTGTGCGAAGAAGCCGCTTCTTCGCCTCCGGGAGAATCGGCGAGCGGCAGCTTCCCAAAGGCGAAGATGCAAGCCGCACCACACAGGCACAGTGTGGGCAGCATTCAGACTTAGAGAAAACAGTACTTTACCACTCTCCTGCCTTTTCCATGGTTATTACATTGGAAAAGAACGAGTTTTGGACAACTACCTTTCATTCTTGCCAAACTCTTTGCAGACCCCCGTGCAAGCCTTAGAACAAGATTTTGGATGTTTTCTTTCCTGGCAGAGTTTCTCATTGCAAGATATGGTGGAAAAGATTTTAGCTGAGTGATGAGCGGCAAGACACGCAGAAGACGCAGATACGCAGCTGTCCGAAGCTAAGTGCCGGTCCCGGGCTTTGTTCGGTACAAACCGCTCTTAGGTGCTCACCGCGACCGGCCCAATGCTCTGTGTGCGAAGAAGCCGCTTCTTTGCCTCCGGGAGAATCGGCGAGCGGCAGCTTCCCAAAGGCGAAGATGCAAGCTGCAGCACACCGGCACAGTGTGGGCAGCCTTCAGACTTAGAGAAACCAGTACTTTACCACTCTCCTGCCTTTTCCATTGTTATTATATTGGAAAAGAACGAGTTTTGGACAACTACCTTTCATTCTTGCCAAACTCTTTGCAGACCTCCGTGCAAGCCTTAGAACAAGATTTTGGATGTTTTCTTTCCTGGCAGAGTTTCTCATTGCAAGATATGGTGGAAAAGCTTTTTGCTGAGTGTTGAGCGGCAAGACACGCAGAAGACGCAGATACGCAGCTCTCCGAAGCTAAGTGCCGGTCCCGGGTTTTGTTCGGCACAAACCGCTCTCAGGAGCTCCCTGCGCTCGCCACAATGTTCTGTGTGCGAAGAAGCCGCTTCTTCGCCTGCGGGAGAATCGGCGAGCGGCAGCTTCCCAAAGGCGAAGATGCAAGCCGCACCACACAGGCACAGTGTGGGCAGCATTCAGACTTAGAGAAAACAGTACTTTACCACTCTCCTGCCTTTTCCATTGTTATTAGATTGGAAAAGAACGAGTTTTGGACAACTACCTTTCATTCTTGCCAAACTCTTTGCAGACCTTCGTGCAAGCCTTAGAAAATGATTTTGGATGTTTTCTTTCCTGGCAGAGTTTCTCATTGCAAGATATGGTGGAACAGCTTTTTGCTGAGTGTAGAGCGGCAAGACATGCAGAAGACGCAGATACGCAGCTCTCCGAAGCTAAGTGCCGGTCCCGGGCTTTGTTCGGTACAAACCGCTCTTAGGTGCTCACCGCGACCGGCCCAATGCTCTGTGTGCGAAGAAGCCGCTTCTTCGCCTCTGGGAGAATCGGCGAGTGGCAGCTTCTTAAAGGCGAAGATGCAAGCTGCACCACACCGGCACAGTGTGGGCAGCCTTCAGACTTAGAGAAACCAGTACTTTACCACTCTCCTGCCTTTTCCATTGTTATTACATTGGAAAAGAACGAGTTTTGGACAACTACCTTTCATTCTTGCCAAACTCTTTGAAGACCTCCGTGCAAGCTTTAGAACAAGATTTTGGATGTTTTCTTTCCTGGCAGAGTTTCTCTTTGCAAGATATGGTGGAAAAGCTTTTTGCTGAGTGTTGAGCGGCAAGACACGCAGAAGACGCAGATACGCAGCTCTCCGAAGCTAAGTGCCGGTCCCGGGCTTTGTTCGGCAGAAGCCGCTCTTAGGTGCTCACCGCGACCGGCCCAATGCTCTGTGTGCGAAGAAGCCGCTTCTTCACCTCCGAGAGAATCGGCAAGCGGCAGCTTCCCAAAGGCGAAGATGCAAGCTGCACCACACAGGCACAGTGTGGGCAGCCTTCAGACTTAGAGAAACCAGTACTTTACCACTCTCCTGCCTTTTCCATGGTTATTCTATTGGAAAAGAACGAGTTTTGGACAACTACCTTTCATTCTTGCCAAACTCTTTGCAGACCTCCGTGCAAGCTTTAGAACAAGATTTTGGATGTTTTCTTTCCTGGCAGAGTTTCTCTTTGCAAGATATGGTGGAAAAGCTTTTTGCTGAGTGTTGAGCGGCAAGACACGCAGAAGACGCAGATACGCAGCTCTCCAAAGCTAAGTGCCGGTCCCGGGCTTCTTTCGGCACAAACCGCTCTCAGGAGCTCCCTGCGCTCGCCACAATGTTCTGTGTGCGAAGAAGCCGCTTCTTCGCCTCCGGGAGAATCGGCGAGCGGCAGCTTCCCAAAAGGCGTAGATGCAAGATCCACACAGAGGCACAGTGTGGGCAGCATTCAGACTTAGAGAAAACAGTACTTTACCTCTCTCTATTCCTTTTCCATTGTTATTATATTGGAAAAGAACGAGTTTTGGACAACTACCTTTCATTCTTGCCAAACTCTTTGCAGACCTCCGTGCAAGGTTTTGAAAATGATTTTGGATGTTTTCTTTCCTGGCAGAGTTTCTCTTTGCAAGATATGCTGGAAAAGCTTTTTGCTGAGTGTTGAGCAGGAAGACACGCAGAAGACGCAGATACGCAGCTCTCCGAAGCTAAGTGCCGGTCCCGGGCTTTGTTCGGCAGAAGCCGCTCTTAGGTGCTCACCGCGACCGGCCCAATGCTCTGTGTGCGAAGAAGCCGCTTCTTCGCCTCCGAGAGAATCGGCGAGCGGCAGCTTCCCAAAGGCGAAGATGCAAGCTGCACCACACAGGCACAGTGTGGGCAGCATTCAGACTTAGAGAAACCAGTACTTTACCACTCTCCTGCCTTTTCCATTGTTATTATATTGGAAAAGAACGAGTTTTGGACAACTACCTTTCATTCTTGCCAAACTCTTTGCAGACCTCCGTGCAAGCTTTAGAACAAGATTTTGGATGTTTTCTTTCCTGGCAGAGTTTCTCTTTGCAAGATATGGTGGAAAAGCTTTTTGCTGAGTGTTGAGCAGGAAGACACGCAGAAGACGCAGATACGCAGCTCTCCGAGGCTAAGTGACGGTCCCGGGCTTCTTTCGGCACAATCCGCTCTCAGGAGCTCCCTGCGCTCGCCACAATGCTCTGTGTGCGAAGAAGCCGCTTCTTCGCCTCCGGGAGAATCGGCGAGCGGCAGCTTCCCAAAGGCGAAGATGGAAGCCCCATCAGGCAGGCACAGTGTGGGCAGCATTCAGACTTAGAGAAACCAGTACTTTACCACTCTCCTGCCTTTTCCATTGTTATTACATTGGAAAAGAACGAGTTTTGGACAACTGCTTTTCATTCTTGCCAAACACTTTGCAGACCTCCGTGCAAGCCTTAGAACAAGATTTTGGATGTTTTCTTTCCTGGCAGAATTTCTCATTGCAAGATATGGTGGAAAAGCTTTTTGCTGAGTGTAGAGCGGCAAGACACGCAGAAGACGCAGATACGCAGCTCTCCGAAGCTAAGTGCCGGTCCCGGGCTTTGTTCGGCACAAACCGCTCTTACGTGCTCACCGCGACCGGCCCAATGCTCTGTGTGCGAAGAAGCCGCTTCTTCGCCTCCGAGAGAATCGGCGAGCGGCAGCTTCCCAAAGGCGAAGATGCAAGCCGCACCACACAGGCACAGTGTGGGCAGCATTCAGACTTAGAGAAACCAGTACTTTACCACTCTCCTGCCTTTTCCATGGTTATTATATTGGAAAAGAACGAGTTTTGGACAACTACCTTTCATTCTTGCCAAACTCTTTGCAGACCTCCGTGCAAGCTTTAGAACAAGATTTTGGATGTTTTCTTTCCTGGCAGAGTTTCACAATGCAAGATATGGTGGAAAAGCTTTTTGCTGAGTGTTGAGCGGCAAGACACGCAGAAGACGCAGATACGCAGCTCTCCGAAGCTAAGTGCCGGTCCCGGGATTTGTTCGGCAGAAGCCGCTCTTAGGTGCTCACCGCGACCGGCCCAATGCTCTGTGTGCGAAGAAGCCGCTTCTTCGCCTCCGGGAGAATCGGCGAGCGGCAGCTTCCCAAAAGGCGAAGATGCAAGCCGCACCACACAGGCACAGTGTGGGCAGCCTTCAGACTTAGAGAAACCAGTACTTTACCACTCTCCTGCCTTTTCCATTGTTATTATATTGGAAAAGAACGAGTTTTGGACAACTACCTTTCATTCTTGCCAAACTCTTTGCAGACCCCCGTGCAAGCTTTAGAACAAGATTTTGGATGTTTTCTTTCCTGGCAGAGTTTCTCTTTGCAAGATATGGTGGAAAAGTTTTTGCTGAGTGTAGAGCGGCAAGACACGCAGAAGACGCAGATACGCAGCTCTCCGAAGCTAAGTGCCGGTCCCGGGCTTCTTTCGGCACAAACCGCTCTCAGGAGCTCCCTGAGCTCGCCACAATGCTCTGTGTGCGAAGAAGCCGCTTCTTCGCCTCCGGGAGAATCGGCGAGCGGCAGCTTCCCAAAAGGCGTAGATGCAATCTCCACACAGAGGCACAGTGTGGGCAGCATTCAGACTTAGAGAAAACAGTACTTTACATCTCTCTATTCCTTTTCCATTGTTATTATATTGGAAAAGAACGAGTTTTGGACAACTACCTTTCATTCTTGCCAAACTCTTTGCAGACCTCCGTGCAAGGTTTTGAAAAAGATTTTGGATGTTTTCTTTCCTGGCAGAGTTTCTCTTTGCAAGATATGCTGGAAAAGCTTTTTGCTGAGTGTTGAGTGGCAAGACACGCAGAAGACGCAGATACGCAGCTCTCCGAAGCTAAGTGCCGGTCCCGGGCTTTGTTCGGCAGAAGCCGCTCTTAGGTGCTCACCGCGACCGGCCCAATGCTCTGTGTGCGAAGAAGCCGCTTCTTCGCCTCCGAGAGAATCGGCGAGCGGCAGCTTCCCAAAGGCGAAGATGCAAGCTGCACCACACAGGCACAGTGTGGGCAGCCTTCAGACTTAGAGAAACCAGTACTTTACCACTCTCCTGCCTTTTCCATTGTTATTATATTGGAAAACAACGAGTTTTGGACAAGTACCTTTCATTCTTGCCAAACTCTTTGCAGACCTCCGTGCAAGCTTTAGAACAAGATTTTGGATGTTTTCTTTCCTGGCAGAGTTTCTCTTTGCAAGATATGCTGGAAAAGCTTTTTGCTGAGTGTTGAGCGGCAAGACACGCAGAAGACGCAGATACGCAGCTCTCCGAAGCTAAGTGCCGGTCCCGGGCTTCTTTCGGCACAAACTGCTCTCAGGAGCTCCCTGAGCTCGCCACAATGTTCTGTGAGCGAAGAAGCCGCTTCTTCGCCTGCGGGAGAATCGGCGAGCGGCAGCTTCCCAAAGGCGAAAATGGAAGCCGCATCAGGCAGGCACAGTGTGAGCAGCATTCAGACTTAGAGAAACCAGTACTTTACCACTCTCCTGCCTTTTCCATTGTTATTATATTGGAAAAGAACGAGTTTTGGACAACTACCTTTCATTCTTGCCAAACTCTTTGCAGACCCCCGTGCAAGCCTTAGAACAAGATTTTGGATGTTTTCTTTCCTGGCAGAGTTTCTCTTTGCAAGATATGGTGGAAAAGCTTTTTGCTGAGTGTTGAGCGGCAAGACACGCAGAAGACGCAGATACGCAGCTGTCCGAAGCTAAGTGCCGGTCCCGGGCTTTGTTCGGCAGAAGCCGCTCTTAGGTGCTCACTGCGACCGGCCCAATGCTCTGTGTGCGAAGAAGCCGCTTCTTCGCCTCCGAGACAATCGGCGAGCGGCAGCTTCCCAAAAGGCGAAGATGCAAGGCGCACCATGCAGGCACAGTGTGGGCAGCATTCAGACTTAGAGAAACCAGTACTTTACCACTCTCCTGCCTTTTCCATTGTTATTACATTGGAAAAGAACGAGTTTTGGACAACTGCTTTTCATTCTTGCCAAACACTTTGCAGACCTCCGTGCAAGCCTTAGAACAAGATTTTGGATGTTTTCTTTCCTGGCAGAATTTCTCATTGCAAGATATGGTGGAAAAGCTTTTTGCTGAGTGTAGAGCGGCAAGACACGCAGAAGACGCAGATACGCAGCTCTCCGAAGCTAAGTGGCGGTCCCGGGCTTTGTTCGGCACAAACCGCTCTTAGGTGCTCACCGCGACCGGCACAATGCTCTGTGTGCGAAGAAGCTGCTTCTTCGCCTCCGAGAGAATCGGCGAGCGGCAGCTTCCCAAAGGCGAAGATGCAAGCCGCACCACACAGGCACAGTGTGGGCAGCATTCAGACTTAGAGAAACCAGTACTTTACCACTCTCCTGCCTTTTCCATGGTTATTATATTGGAAAAGAACGAGTTTTGGACAACTATTTTTCATTCTTGCCAAACTCTTTGCAGACCTCCGTGCAAGCTTTAGAACAAGATTTTGGATGTTTTCTTTCCTGGCAGAGTTTCACAATGCAAGATATGGTGGAAAAGCTTTTTGCTGAGTGTTGAGCGGCAAGACACGCAGAAGACGCAGATACGCAGCTCTCCGAAGCTAAGTGCCGGTCCCGGGCTTTGTTCGGCACAAACCGCTCTTACGTGCTCACCGCGACCGGCCCAATGCTCTGTGTGCGAAGAAGCCGCTTCTTCGCCTCCGGGAGAATCGGCGAGCGGCAGCTTCCCAAAAGGCGAAGATGCAAGCCGCACCACACAGGCACAGTGTGGGCAGCCTTCAGACTTAGAGAAACCAGTACTTTACCTCTCTCCTGCCTTTTCCATTGTTATTACATTGGAAAAGAACGAGTTTTGGACAACTACCTTTCATTCTTGCCAAACACTTTGCAGAACTCCGTGAAAGCTTTAGAACAAGATTTTGGATGTTTTCTTTCCTGGCAGAGTTTCTCTTTGCAAGATATGGTGGAAAAGCTTTTTGCTGAGTGTTGAGCGGCAAGAAACGCAGAAGACGCAGATACGCAGCTCTCCGAAGCTAAGTGGCGGTCCCGGGCTTTGTTCGGCTGAAGCCGCTCTTCGGTGCTCACCGCGACCGGCCCAATGCTCTGTGTGCGAAGAAGCCGCTTCTTCGCCTCCGGGAGAATCGGCGAGCGGCAGCTTTCCAAAAGGCGAAGATGCAAGCTGCACCACACAGGCACAGTGTGGGCAGCATTCAGACTTAGAGAAAACAGTACTTTACCTCTCTCTCTTCCATTCTATTGTTATTACATTGGAAAAGAACGAGTTTTGGACAAGTAACTTTCATTCTTGCAAAACTCTTTGCAGACCTCCGTGCAAGCTTTAGAACAAGATTTTGGATGATTTCTTTCCTGGCAGAGTTTCTCTTTGCAAGATATGGTGGAAAAGCTTTTTGCTGAGTGTTGAGCGGCAAGACACGCAGAAGACGCAGATACGCAGCTCTCCGAAGCTAAGTGCCTGTCCCGGGCTTTGTTCGGCAGAAGCCGCTCTTAGGTGGTCACCGCGACCGGCCCAATGTTCTGTGTGCGAAGAAGCCGCTTCTTTCCCTCCGGGAGAATCGGCGAGCGGCAGCTTCCCAAAAGGCGATGATGCAAGCCCCACCACACAGGCACAGTGTGGGCAGCATTCAGACTTAGAGAAAATAGTACTTTACCTCTCTGTATTCCTTTTCCATTGTTATTATATTGGAAAAGAACGAGTTTTGGACAACTACCTTTCATTCTTGCCAAACTCTTTGCAGACCTCCGTGCAAGATTTAGAACAAGAGTTGGGATGTTTTCTTTCCTGGCAGAGATTCTCATTGCAAGATATGGTGGAAAAGCTTTTTGCTGAGTGTAGAGCGGCAAAACACGCAGAAGACGCAGATACGCAGCTCTCCGAAGCTAAGTGCTGGTCCTGGGCTTTGTTCGGCACAAACCGCTCTTAGGTGCTCACCGCGACCGGCCCAATGCTCTGTGTGCGAAGAAGCCGCTTCTTCGCCTCCGGGAGAATCGGCGAGCGGCAGCTTCCCAAAGGCGAAGATGCAAGCCGCACCACACAGGCACAGTGTGGGCAGCATTCAGACTTAGAGAAACCAGTACTTTACCACTCTCCTGCCTTTTCCATTGTTATTATATTGGAAAAGAACGAGTTTTGGACAAGTAACTTTCATTCTTGCAAAACTCTTTGCAGACCTCCATGCAAGCTTTAGAACAAGATTTTGGATGTTTTCTTTCCTGGCAGAGTTTCTCTTTGCAAGATATGGTGGAAAAGCTTTTTGCTGAGTGTTGAGCGGCAAGACACGCAGAAGACGCAGATACGCAGCTCTCCGAAGCTAAGTGCCTGTCCCGGGCTTTGTTCGGCACAAACCGCTCTTAGGTGCTCACCGCGGCCGGCCCAATGCTCTGTGTGCGAAGAAGCCGCTTCTTCGCCTCCGGGAGAATCGGCGAGCGGCAGCTTCCCAACGGCGAAGATGGAAGCCGCAACAGGCTGGCACAGTGTGGGCAGCATTCAGACTTAGAGAAACCAGTACTTTACCACTCTCCTGCCTTTTCCATTGTTATTATATTGGAAAAGAACGAGTTTTGGACAACTACCTTTCATTCTTGCCAAACTCTTTGCAGACCTTCGTGCAAGCCTTAGAACAAGATTTTGGATGTTTTCTTTCCTGGCAGAGTTTCTCTTTGCAAGATATGGTGGAAAAGCTTTTTGCTGAGTGTTGAGCGGCAAGACACGCAGAAGACGCAGATACGCAGCTCTCCGAAGCTAAGTGCCGGTCTCGGGCTTTGTTCGGCAGAAGCCGCTCTTAGGTGCTCACTGCGACCGGCCCAATGCTCTGTGTGCGAAGAAGCCACTTCTTCGCGTCCGGGAGGATCGGCGAGCGGCAGCTTCCCAAAAGGCGAAGATGCAAGGCGCACAATGCAGGCACAATGTGGGCAGCATTCAGACTTAGAGAAACCAGTACTTTACCACTCTCCTGCCTTTTCCATTGTTATTATATTGGAAAAGAACGAGTTTTGGACAACTACCATTCATTCTTGCCAAACCCTTTGCAGACCTCCGTGCAAGCTTTAGAACAAGATTTTGGATGTTTTCTTTCCTGGCAGAGTTTCTCTTTGCAAGATATGCTGGAAAAGCTTTTTGCTGAGTGTTGAGCGGCAAGACACGCAGAAGACGCAGATACGCAGCTCTCCGAAGCTAAGTGCCGGTCCCGGGCTTTGTTCGGCAGAAGCCGCTCTTAGGTGCTCACCGCGACCGGCCCAATGCTCTGTGTGTGAAGAAGCCGCTTCTTCGCCTCCAGGAGAATCGGCGAGCGGCAGCTTCCCAAAGGCGAAGATGCAAGGCGCACCACACAGGCACAGTGTGGGCAGCCTTCAAACTTAGAGAAAAAAGTACTTTACCTCTCTCTCTTCCTTTCCATTGTTATTACATTGGAAAAGAACGAGTTTTGGACAACTACCTTTCATTCCTGCAAAACTCTTTGCAGACCTCCGTGCACGCTTTAGAACAAGATTTTGGATGTTTTCTTTCCTGGCAGAGTTTCTCTATGCAAGATATGGTGGAAAAGCTTTTTGCTGAGTGTTGAGCAGGAAGACACGCAGAAGACGCAGATACGCAGCTCTCCGAAGCTAAGTGCCGGTCCCGGGCTTTGTTCGGCAGAAGCCGCTCTTAGGTGGTCACCGCGACCGGCCCAATGTTCTGTGTGTAAAGAAGCCGCTTCTTTGCCTCCGGGAGAAGCGGCGAGCGGCAGCTTCCCAAAAGGCGATGATGCAAGCCCCACCACACAGGCACAGTGTGGGCAGCATTCAGACTTAGAGAAACTAGTACTTTACCTCTCTGTATTCCTTTTCCATTGTTATTATATTGGAAAAGAACGAGTTTTGGACAACTACCTTTCATTCTTGCCAAACTCTTTGCAGACCTCCGTGCAAGCTTTAGAACAAGATTTTGGATGTTTTCTTTCCTGGCAGAGTTTCTCTTTGCAAGATATGGTGGAAAAGCTTTTTGCTGAGTGTTGAGCGGCAAGAAACGCAGAAGACGCAGATACGCAGCTCTCCGAAGCTAAGTGGCGGTCCCGGGCTTTGTTCGGTACAAACCGCTCTTCGGTGCTCACCGCGACCGGCCCAATGCTCTGTGTGCGAAGAAGCCGCTTCTTCGCCTCCGGGAGAATCGGCGAGCGGCAGCTTCCCAAAGGTGAAGATGCAACCTGCACCACACAGGCACAGTGTGGGCAGCATTCAGACTTAGAGAAAAAAGTACTTTACCTCTCTCTCTTCCTTTCCATTGTTATTACATTGGAAAAGAACGAGTTTTGGACAACTACCTTTCATTCTTGCCAAACTCTTTGCAGACCTCCGTGCAAGCTTTAGAACAAGATTTTGGACGTTTTCTTTCCTGGCAGAGTTTCTCCTTGCAAGATATGGTGGAAAAGCTTTTTGCTGAGTGTTGAGCGGCAAGACACGCAGAAGACGCAGATACGCAGCTCTCCGAAGCTAAGTGCCGGTCCCGGGCTTCTTTCTTCACAAACCGCTCTTAGGTGCTCACCGCGACCGGCCCAATGCTCTGTGTGCGAAGAAGCCGCTTCTTCGCCTCCGGGAGAATCGGCGAGCGGCAGCTTCCCAAAGGCGAAGATGCAAGCCGCACCACACAGGCACAGTGTGGGCAGCATTCAGACTTAGAGAAAACAGTACTTTACCTCTCTCTCTTCCTTTCCATTGTTACTACATTGGAAACGAACGAGTTTTAAACAACTACCTTTCATTCTTGCCAAACTCTTTGCAGACCTCCGTGCAAGCTTTAGAACAAGATTTTGGATGTTTTCTTTCCTGGCAGAGTTTCTCTTTGCAAGATATGGTGGAAAAGCTTTTTGCTGAGTGTTGAGCGGCAAGACACGCAGAAGACCCAGATACGCAGCTCTCCGAAGCTAAGTGCCGGTCCCGGGCTTTGTTCGGCAGAAGCCGCTCTTAGGTGCTCACCGCGACCGGCCCAATGCTCTGTGTGCGAAGAAGCCGCTTCTTCGCCTCCGGGAGAATCGGCGAGCGGCAGCTTCCCAAAGGCGAAGATGGAAGCCGCATCAGGCAGGCACAGTGTGGGCAGCATTCAGACTTAGAGAAACCAGTACTTTACCACTCTCCTGCCTTTTCCATTGTTATTACATTGGAAAAGAACGAGTTTTGGACAACTACCTTTCATTCTTGCCAAACTCTTTGCAGACCCCCGTGCAAGCTTTAGAACAAGATTTTGGATGTTTTCCTTCCTGGAAGAGTTTCTCTTTGCAAGATATGGTGGAAAAGCTTTTTGCTGAGTGTTGAGCGGCAAGACACGAAGAAGACGCAGATACGCAGCTCTCCGAAGCTAGAGTGCCGGTCCCGAGCTTTGTTCGGCAGAAGCCGCTCTTCGGTGCTCACCGCGACCGGCCCAATGCTCTGTGTGCGAAGAAGCCGCTTCTTCGCCTCCGGGAGAGTCGGCGAGCGGCAGCTTCCCAAAGGCGAAGATGCAAGCTGCACCACACAGGCACAGTGTGGGCAGCCTTCAGACTTAGAGAAACCAGTACTTTACTACTCTCCTTCCTTTTCCATGGTTATTATATTGGAAAAGAACGAGTTTTGGACAAGTAACTTTCTTTCTTGCCAAACTCTTTGCAGACCCCCGTGCAAGCTTTAGAACAAGATTTTGGATGTTTTCTTTCCTGGCAGTGTTTCTCTTTGCAAGATATGGTGGAAAAGCTATTTGCAGAGTGTTGAGCGGCAAGACACGCAGAAGACGCAGATACGCAGCTCTCCGAAGCTAAGTGCCGGTCCCGGGCAGCTTTCGGCAGAAGCCGCTCTTAGGTGCTCAATGCGACCGGCCCAATGCTCTGTGTGCGAAGAAGCCGCTTCTTCGCCTCCGGGAGAATCGGCGAGCGGCAGCTTCCCAAAAGGCGAAGATGCAAGCCCCACCACACAGGCACAGTGTGGGCAGCCTTCAGACTTAGAGAAAACAGTACTTTACCACTCTGTATTCCTTTTCCATTATTATTACATTGGAAAAGAACGAGTTTTGGACATCTACCTTTCATTCTTGCCAAACTCTTTGCAGACCTCCGTGCAAGCTTTAGAACAAGATTTTGGATGTTTTCTTTCCTGGCAGAGTTTCTCTTTGCAAGATATGGTGGAAAAGCTTTTTGCTGAGTGTAGAGCGGCAAGACACGCAGAAGACGCAGATACGCAGCTCTCCCAAGCTATGCGCCGGTCCCGAGCTTTGTTCGGCAGAAGCCGCTCTTCGGTGCTCACCGCGACCGGCCCAATGCTCTGTGTGCGAAGAAGCCGCTTCTTCGCCTCCGAGAGAATCGGCGAGCGGCAGCTTCCCAAAGGCGAAGATGCAAGCTGCACCACACCGGCACAGTGTGGGCAGCCTTCAGACTTAGAGAAACCAGTACTTTAACACTGTCCTGCCTTTTCCATTGTTATTTCATTGGAAAAGAACGAGTTTTGCACAACTACCTTTCATTCTTGCCAAACTCTTTGCAGACCTCCGTGCAAGCTTTAGAAAAAGAGTTGGGATGTTTTCTTTCCTGGCAGAGTTTCTCTTTGCAAGATATGGTGGAAAAGCTTTTTGCTGAGTGTTGAGCAGGAAGACACGCAGAAGACGCAGATACGCAGCTCTCCGAAGCTAAGTGCCGGTCCCGGGCTTTGTTCGGCAGAAGCCGCTCTTAGGTGCTCACCGCGACCGGCCCAATGCTCTGTGTGCGAAGAAGCCGCTTCTTCGCCTCCGGGAGAATCGGCGAGCGGCAGCTTCCCAAAGGCGAAGATGCAAGCTGCACCACACAGGCACAGTGTGGGCAGCATTCAGACTTAGAGAAAAAAGTACTTTACCTATCTCTCTTCCTTTCCATTGTTATTACATTGGAAAAGAACGAGTTTTGGACAACTACCTTTCATTCTTGCCAAACTCTTTGCAGACCTCCGTGCAAGCTTTAGAACAAGATTTTGGATGTTTTCTTTCCTGGCAGAGTTTCTCCTTGCAAGATATGGTGGAAAAGCTTTTTGCTGAGTGTAGAGCGGCAAGACACGCAGAAGACGCAGATACGCAGCTCTCCGAAGCTAAGTGCCGGTCCCGGGCTTTGTTCGGCACAAACTGCTCTTAGGTGCTCACCGCGACCGGCCCTATGCTCTGTGTGCGAAGAAGCCGCTTCTTCGCCTCCGGGAGAATCGGCGAGCGGCAGCTTCCCAAAAGGCGAAGATACAAGGCGCACCATGCAGGCACAGTGTGGGCAGCCTTCAGAGTTAGAGAAACCAGTACTTTACCACTCTCCTGCCTTTTCCATGGTTATTATATTGGAAAAGAACGAGTTTTGGACAACTACCTTTCATTCTTGCCAAACTCTTTGCAGACCTCCATGCAAGCTTTAGAACAAGATTTGGGATGTTTTCTTTCCTGGCAGAGTTTCTCATTGCAAGATATGGTGGAAAAGCTTTTTGCTGAGTGTTGAGCGGCAAGACACGAAGAAGACGCAGATACGCAGCTCTCCGAAGCTAGAGTGCCGGTCCCGAGCTTTGTTCGGCAGAAGCCGCTCTTCGGTGCTCACCGCGACCGGCCCAATTCTCTGTCTGTGAAGAAGCCACTTCTTCGCCTCCGGGAGAATCGGCGAGCGGCAGCTTCCCAAAGGCGAAGATGCAAGCTGCACCACACAGGCACAGTGTGGGCAGCCTTCAGACTTAGAGAAAACAGTACTTTACCACTCTCCTGCCTTTTCCATGGTTATTATATTGGAAAAGAACGAGTTTTGGACAAGTAACTTTCATTCTTGCCAAACTCTTTGCAGTCCTCCGTGCAAGCTTTAGAACAAGATTTTGGATGTTTTCTTTCCTGGCAGAGTTTCTCATTGCAAGATATGGTGGAAAAGCTTTTTGCTGAGTGTAGAGCGGCAAGACACGCAGAAGACACAGATACGCAGCTCTCCGAAGCTAAGTGCCGGTCCCGGGCTTTGTTCGGTACAAACCGCTCTTAGGTGCTCACCGCGACCGGCCCAATGCTCTGTGTGCGAAGAAGCCGCTTCTTCGCCTCCGGGAGAATCGGCGAGCGGCAGCTTCCCAAAGGCGAAGATGCAAGCTGCACCACACCGGCACAGTGTGGGCAGCCTTCAGACTTAGAGAAACCAGTACTTTAACACTCTCCTGCCTTTTCCATTGTTATTACATTGGAAAAGAACGAGTTTTGCACAATTACCTTTCATTCTTGCCAAACTCTTTGCAGACCTCCGTGCAAGCTTTAGAAAAAGAGTTGGGATGTTTTCTTTCCGGGCAGAGTTTCTCTTTGCAAGATATGGTGGAAAAGCTTTTTGCTGAGTGTTGAGCAGGAAGACACGCAGAAGACGCAGATACGCAGCTCTCCGAAGCTAAGTGCCGGTCCCGGGCAGCTTTCGGCACAAACCGCTCTCAGGAGCTCCCTGCGCTCGCCACAATGCTCTGTGTGCGAAGAAGCCGCTTCTTCGCCTCCGGGAGAATCGGCGAGCGGCAGCTTCCCAAAGGCGAAGATGCAAGCTGCACCACACAGGCACAGTGTGGGCAGCATTCAGACTTAGAGAAAAAAGTACTTTACCTATCTCTCTTCCTTTCCATTGTTATTACATTGGAAAAGAACGAGTTTTGGACAACTACCTTTCATTCTTGCCAAACTCTTTGCAGACCTCCGTGCAAGCTTTAGAACAAGATTTTGGATGTTTTCTTTCCTGGCAGAGTTTCTCCTTGCAAGATATGGTGGAAAAGCTTTTTGCTGAGTGTAGAGCGGCAAGACACGCAGAAGACGCAGATACGCAGCTCTCCGAAGCTAAGTGCCGGTCCCGGGCTTTGTTCGGCACAAACTGCTCTTAGGTGCTCACCGCGACCGGCCCTATGCTCTGTGTGCGAAGAAGCCGCTTCTTCGCCTCCGGGAGAATCGGCGAGCGGCAGCTTCCCAAAGGCGAAGATACAAGGCGCACCATGCAGGCACAGTGTGGGCAGCCTTCAGAGTTAGAGAAACCAGTACTTTACCACTCTCCTGCCTTTTCCATGGTTATTATATTGGAAAAGAACGAGTTTTGGACAACTACCCTTCATTCTTGCCAAACTCTTTGCAGTCCTCCGTGCAAGCTTTAGAACAAGATTTTGGATGTTTTCTTTCCTGGCAGAGTTTCTCATTGCAAGATATGGTGGAAAAGCTTTTTGCTGAGTGTAGAGCGGCAAGACACGCAGAAGACGCAGATACGCAGCTCTCCGAAGCTAAGTGCCGGTCCCGGGCTTTGTTCGGTACATACCGCTCTTAGGTGCTCACCGCGACCGGCCCAATGCTCTGTGTGCGAAGAAGCCGCTTCTTCGCCTCCGGGAGAATCGGCGAGCGGCAGCTTCCCAAAGGCGAAGATGCAAGCTGCACCACACCGGCACAGTGTGGGCAGCCTTCAGACTTAGAGAAACCAGTACTTTAACACTCTCCTGCCTTTTCCATTGTTATTACATTGGAAAAGAACGAGTTTTGCACAATTACCTTTCATTCTTGCCAAACTCTTTGCAGACCTCCGTGCAAGCTTTAGAAAAAGAGTTGGGATGTTTTCTTTCCGGGCAGAGTTTCTCTTTGCAAGATATGGTGGAAAAGCTTTTTGCTGAGTGTTGAGCAGGAAGACACGCAGAAGACGCAGATACGCAGCTCTCCGAAGCTAAGTGCCGGTCCCGGGCAGCTTTCGGCACAAACCGCTCTCAGGAGCTCCCTGCGCTCGCCACAATGCTCTGTGTGCGAAGAAGCCGCTTCTTCGCCTCCGGGAGAATCGGCGAGCGTCAGCTTCCCAAAGGCGAAGATGGAAGCCGCATCAGGCAGGCACAGTGTGGGCAGCATTCAGACTTAGAGAAACCAGTACTTTACCACTCTCCTGCCTTTTCCATTGTTATTACATTGGAAAAGAACGAGTTTTGGACAACTACCTTTCATTCTTCCAAACTCTTTGCAGACTTCCGTGCAAGCCTTAGAACAAGATTTTGGATGTTTTCTTTCCTGGCAGAGTTTCTCCTTGCAAGATATGGTGGAAAAGCTTTTTGCTGAGTGTTGAGCGGCAAGACACGCAGAAGACGCAGATACGCAGCTCTCCGAAGCTAAGTGCCGGTCCCGGGCTTTGTTCGGCAGAAGCCGCTCTTAGGTGCTCACCGCGACCGGCCCAATGCTCTGTGTGCGAAGAAGCCGCTTCTTCGCCTCTGGGAGAATCGGCGAGCGGCAGCTTCCCAAAGGCGAAGATGCAAGGCGCACCATGCAGGCACAGTGTGGGCAGCCTTCAGACTTAGAGAAAACATGACTTTACCACTCTCCTGCCTTTTCCATTGTTATTATATTGGAAAAGAACGAGTTTTGGACAAGTACCTTTCATTCTTGCCAAACTCTTTGCAGACCTCCGTGCAAGCTTTAGAACAAGATTTTGGATGTTTTCTTTCCTGGCAGAGTTTCTCATTGCAAGATATGGTGGAAAAGCATTTGCTGAGTGTTGAGCGGCAAGACACGCAGCAGACGCAGATACGCAGCTCTCCGAAGCTAAGTGCCGGTCCACAGCTTCTTTCGGCACAAACCGCTCTCAGGAGCTCCCTGCGCTCGCCACAATGTTCTGTGTGCGAAGAAGCCGCTTCTTCGCCTCCGGGAGAATCGGCGAGCGGCAGCTTCCCAAAGGTGAAGATGCAAGCCGCATCAGGCAGGCACAGTGTGGGAAGCATTCAGACTTAGAGAAACCAGTACTTTACCACTCTCCTGCCTTTTCCATGGTTATTATATTGGAAAAGAACGAGATTTGGACAACTACCTTTCATTCTTGCCAAACTCTTTGCAGACCTTCGTGCAAGCCTTAGAAAAAGATTTTGGATGTTTTCTTTCCTGGCAGTGTTTCTCTTTGCAAGATATGGTGGAAAAGCTTTTTGCTGAGTGTAGAGCGGCAAGACACGCAGAAGACGCAGATACGCAGCTCTCCGAAGCTAAGTGCCGGTCCCGGGCTTTGTTCGGCACAAACCGCTCTTAGGTGCTCACCGCGACCGGCCCAATGCTCTGTGTGCGAAGAAGCCGCTTCTTCGCCTCCGGGAGAATCGGCGAGCGGCAGCTTCCCAAAGGCGAAGATGCAAGCTGCACCACACCGGCACAGTGTGGGCAGCCTTCAGACTTAGAGAAACCAGTACTTTACCACTCTCCTGCCTTTTCCATTGTTATTACATTGGAAAAGAACGAGTTTTGCACAATTACCTTTCATTCTTGCCAAACTCTTTGCAGACCTCCGTGCAAGCTTTAGAAAAAGAGTTGGGATGTTTTCTTTCCTGGCAGAGTTTCTCTTTGCAAGATATGGTGGAAAAGCTTTTTGCTGAGTGTTGAGCAGGAAGACACGCAGAAGACGCAGATACGCAGCTCTCCGAAGCTAAGTGCCGGTCCCGGGCAGCTTTCGGCACAAACCGCTCTCAGGAGCTCCCTGCGCTCGCCACAATGTTCTGTGTGCGAAGAAGCCGCTTCTTCGCCTCCGGGAGAATCGGCGAGCGGCAGCTTCCCAAAGGCGAAGATGGAAGCCGCATCAGGCAGGCACAGTGTGGGCAGCATTCAGACTTAGAGAAACCAGTACTTTACCACTCTCCTGCCTTTTCCATTGTTATTACATTGGAAAAGAACGAGTTTTGGACAACTACCTTTCATTCTTCCAAACTCTTTGCAGACTTCCGTGCAAGCCTTAGAACAAGATTTTGGATGTTTTCTTTCCTGGCAGAGTTTCTCCTTGCAAGATATGGTGGAAAAGCTTTTTGCTGAGTGTTGAGCGGCAAGACACGCAGAAGACGCAGATACGCAGCTCTCCGAAGCTAAGTGCCGGTCCCGGGCTTTGTTCGGCAGAAGCCGCTCTTAGGTGCTCACCGCAACCGGCCCAATGCTCTGTGTGCGAAGAAGCCGCTTCTTCGCCTCCGGGAGAATCGGCGAGCGGCAGCTTCCCAAAGGCGAAGATGCAAGGCGCACCATGCAGGCACAGTGTGGGCAGCCTTCAGACTTAGAGAAAACATGACTTTACCACTCTCCTGCCTTTTCCATTGTTATTATATTGGAAAAGAACGAGTTTTGGACAAGTACCTTTCATTCTTGCCAAACTCTTTGCAGACCTCCGTGCAAGCTTTAGAACAAGATTTTGGATGTTTTCTTTCCTGGCAGAGTTTCTCATTGCAAGATATGGTGGAAAAGCTTTTTGCTGAGTGTTGAGCGGCAAGACACGCAGAAGACGCAGATACGCAGCTCTCCGAAGCTAAGTGCCGGTCCACAGCTTCTTTCGGCACAAACCGCTCTCAGGAGCTCCCTGCGCTCGCCACAATGTTCTGTGTGCGAAGAAGCCGCTTCTTCGCCTCCGGGAGAATCGGCGAGCGGCAGCTTCCCAAAGGTGAAGATGCAAGCCGCATCAGGCAGGCACAGTGTGGGCAGCATTCAGACTTAGAGAAACCAGTACTTTACCACTCTCCTGCCTTTTCCATGGTTATTATATTGGAAAAGAACGAGATTTGGACAACTACCTTTCATTCTTGCCAAACTCTTTGCAGACCTTCGTGCAAGCCTTAGAAAAAGATTTTGGATGTTTTCTTTCCTGGCAGAGTTTCTCATTGCAAGATATGGTGGAAAAGCTTTTTGCTGAGTGTAGAGCGGCAAGACACGCAGAAGACGCAGATACGCAGCTCTCCGAAGCTAAGTGCCGGTCCCGGGCTTTGTTCGGCACAAACCGCTCTTAGGTGCTCACCGCGACCGGACCAATGCTCTGTGTGCGAAGAAGCCGCTTCTTCGCCTCCGGGAGAATCGGCGAGCGGCAGCTTCCCAAAGGCGAAGATGCAAGCTGCAGCACACAGGCACAGTGTGGGCAGCATTCAGACTTAGAGAAAACAGTACTTTACCACTCTCCTGCCTTTTCCATTGTTATTATATTGGAAAAGAACGAGTTTTGGACAAGTAACTTTCATTCTTGCCAAACTCTTTGCAAACGTCCATGCAAGCTTTAGAACAAGATTTTGGATGTTTTCCTTCGTGGCAGAGTTTCTCTTTGCAAGATATGGTGGAAAAGCTTTTTGCTGAGTGTTGAGCGGCAAGACACGAAGAAGACGCAGATACGCAGCTCTCCGAAGCTAGAGTGCCGGTCCCGAGCTTTGTTCGGCAGAAGCCGCTCTTCGGTGCTCACCGCGACCGGCCCAATTCTCTGTCCGTGAAGAAGCCGATTCGTCGCCTCCGGGAGAATCGGCGAGCGGCAGCTTCCCAAAGGCGAAGATGCAAGCTGCACCACACAGGCACAGTGTGGGCAGCATTCAGACTTAGAGAAAACAGTACTTTACCACTCTCCTGCCTTTTCCATTGTTATTATATTGGAAAAGAACGAGTTTTGGACAACTACCTTTCATTCTTGCCAAACTCTTTGCAGACCTCCGTGCAAGCTTTAGAACAAGATTTTGGATGTTTTCTTTCCTGGCAGAGTTTCTCCTTGCAAGATATGGTGGAAAAGCTTTTTGCTGAGTGTAGAGCGGCAAGACACGCAGAAGACGCAGATACGCAGCTCTCCGAAGCTAAGTGCCGGTCCCGGGCTTTGTTCGGTACAAACCGCTCTTAGGTGCTCACCGCGACCGGCCCAATGCTCTGTGTGCGAAGAAGCCGCTTCTTCGCCTCCGGGAGAATCGGCGAGCGGCAGCTTCCCAAAGGCGAAGATGCAAGCTGCACCACACCGGCACAGTGTGGGCAGCCTTCAGACTTAGAGAAACCAGTACTTTACCACTCTCGTGCCTTTTCCATTGTTATTATATTGGAAAACAATGAGTTTTGGACAAGTAACTTTCATTCTTGCCAAACTCTTTGCAGACCTCCGTGCAAGCTTTAGAAAAAGAGTTGGGATGTTTTCTTTCCTGGCAGAGTTTCTCTTTGCAAGATATGCTGGAAAAGCTTTTTGCTGAGTGTTGAGCAGGAAGACACGCAGAAGACGCAGATACGCAGCTCTCCGAAGCTAAGTGCCGCTCCCGGGCTTCTTTCGGCACAAACCGCTCTCAGGAGCTCCCTGCGCTCGCCACAATGTTCTGTGTGCGAAGAAGCCGCTTCTTCGCCTCCGGGAGAATCGGCGAGCGGCAGCTTCCCAAAGGCGAAGATGGAAGCCGCATCAGGCAGGCACAGTGTGGGCAGCATTCAGACTTAGAGAAACCAGTACTTTACCACTCTCCTGCCTTTTCCATTGTTATTACATTGGAAAAGAACGAGTTTTGGACAACTACCTTTCATTCTTCCAAACTCTTTGCAGACTTCCGTGCAAGCCTTAGAACAAGATTTTGGATGTTTTCTTTCCTGGCAGAGTTTCTCCTTGCAAGATATGGTGGAAAAGCTTTTTGCTGAGTGTTGAGCGGCAAGACACGCAGAAGACGCAGATACGCAGCTCTCCCAAGCTAAGTGCCGGTCCCGGGCTTTGTTCGGCAGAAGCCGCTCTTAGGTGCTCACCGCGACCGGCCCAATGCTCTGTGTGCGAAGAAGCCGCTTCTTCGCCTCTGGGAGAATCGGCGAGCGGCAGCTTCCCAAAAGGCGAAGATGCAAGGCGCACCATGCAGGCACAGTGTGGGCAGCCTTCAGACTTAGAGAAAAAAGTACTTTACCTCCCTCTCTTCCTTTCCATTTTTATTACATTGGAAAAGAACGAGTTTTGGACAACTACATTTCATTCTTACCAAACTCTTTGCAGACCTCCGTGCAAGCTTTAGAACAAGATTTTGGATGTTTTCTTTCCTGGCAGAGTTTCTCTTTGCAAGATATGCTGGAAAAGATTTTTGCTGAGTGTTGAGCGGCAAGACACGCAGAAGACGCAGAAACGCAGCTCTCCGAAGCTAAGTGCCGGTCCCGGGCTTTGTTCGGCAGAAGCCGCTCTGCGGTGCTCACCGCGACCGGCCCAATGCTCTGTGTGCGAAGAAGCCGCTTCTTCGCCTGCGGGAGAATCGGCGAGCGGCAGCTTCCCAAAGGCGAAGATGCAAGCTTCAGCACACAGGCACAGTGTGGGCAGCATTCAGACTTAGAGAAAAAAGTACTTTACCTGTCTCTCTTCCTTTCCATTGTTATTACATTGGAAAAGAACGAGTTTTGGACAACTACCTTTCATTCTTGCCAAACTCTTTGCAGACCTCCGTGCAAGCTTTAGAACAAGATTTTGGATGTTTTCTTTCCTGGCAGAGTTTCTCCTTGCAAGATATGGTGGAAAAGCTTTTTGCTGAGTGTAGAGCGGCAAGACACGCAGAAGACGCAGATACGCAGCTCTCCGAAGCTAAGTGCCGGTCCCGGGCTTTGTTCGGCACAAACCGCTCTTAGGTGCTCACCGCGACCGGCCCTATGCTCTGTGTGCGAAGAAGCCGCTTCTTCGCCTCCGGGAGAATCGGCGAGCGGCAGCTTCCCAAAGGCGAAGATGCAAGCTGCACCACACAGGCACAGTGTGGGCAGCCTTCAGACTTAGAGAAACCAGTACTTTAACACTCTCCTGCCTTTTCCATTTTTATTACATTGGAAAAGAACGAGTTTTGCACAACTACCTTTCATTCTTGCCAAACTCTTTGCAGACCTCCGTGCAAGCTTTAGAACAAGAGTTGGGTTGTTTTCTTTCCTGGCAGAGTTTCTCTTTGCAAGATATGGTGGAAAAGCTTTTTGCTGAGTGTTGAGCAGGAAGACACGCAGAAGACGCAGATACGCAGCTCTCCGAAGCTAAGTGCCGGTCCCGGGCAGCTTTCGGCACAAACCGCTCTCAGGAGCTCCCTGCGCTCGCCACAATGTTCTGTGTGCGAAGAAGCCGCTTCTTCGCCTCCGGGAGAATCGGCGAGCGGCAGCTTCCCAAAGGCGAAGATGGAAGCCGCATCAGGCAGGCACAGTGTGGGCAGCCTTCAGACTTAGAGAAAACAGTACTTTACCACTCTCCTGCCTTTTCCATTGTTATTACATTGGAAAAGAACGAGTTTTGGACAACTACCTTTCATTCTTCCAAACTCTTTGCAGACTTCCGTGCAAGCCTTAGAACAAGATTTTGGATGTTTTCTTTCCTGGCAGAGTTTCTCCTTGCAAGATATGGTGGAAAAGCTTTTTGCTGAGTGTTGAGCGGCAAGACACGCAGAAGACGCAGATACTCAGCTCTCCGAAGCTAAGTGCCGGTCCCGGGCTTTGTTCGGCAGAAGCCGCTCTTAGGTGCTCACCGCGACCGGCCCAATGCTCTGTGTGCGAAGAAGCCACTTCTTCGCCTCCGAGAGAATCGGCGAGCGGCAGCTTCCCAAAAGGCGAAGATGCAAGGCGCACCATGCAGGCACAGTGTGGGCAGCCTTCAGACTTAGAGAAAACATGACTTTACCACTCTCCTGCCTTTTCCATTGTTATTATATTGGAAAAGAACGAGTTTTGGACAACTACCTTTCATTCTTGCCAAACTCTTTGCAGACCTCCGTGCAAGCTTTAGAACAAGATTTTGGATGTTTTCTTTCCTGGCAGAGTTTCTCTTTGCAAGATATGGTGGAAAAGCTTTTTGCTGAGTGTTGAGCGGCAAGACACGCAGAAGACGCAGATACGCAGCTCTCCGAAGCTAAGTGCCGGTCCACAGCTTCTTTCGGCACAAACCGCTCTCAGGAGCTCCCTGCGCTCGCCACAATGTTCTGTGTGCGAAGAAGCCGCTTCTTCGCCTCCGGGAGAATCGGCGAGCGGCAGCTTCCCGAAGGCGAAGATGGAAGCCGCATCAGGCAGGCACAGTGTGGGCAGCATTCAGACTTAGAGAAACCAGTACTTTACCACTCTCCTGCCTTTTCCATGGTTATTATATTGGAAAAGAACGAGTTTTGGACAACTACCTTTCATTCTTCCAAACTCTTTGCAGACTTCCGTGCAAGCCTTAGAACAAGATTTTGGATGTTTTCTTTCCTGGCAGAGTTTCTCCTTGCAAGATATGGTGGAAAAGCTTTTTGCTGAGTGTAGAGCGGCAAGACACGCAGAAGACGCAGATACGCAGCTCTCCGAAGCTAAGTGCCTGTCCCGGGCTTTGTTCGGCACAAACCGCTCTTAGGTGCTCACCGCGACCGGCCCTATGCTCTGTGTGAGAAGAAGCCGCTTCTTCGCCTCCGGGAGAATCGGCGAGCGGCAGCTTCCCAAAAGGCGAAGATACAAGGCGCACCATGCAGGCACAGTGTGGGCAGCCTTCAGACTTAGAGAAACCAGTACTTTACCACTCTCCTGCCTTTTCCATTGTTATTATATTGGAAAAGAACGAGTTTTGGACAACTACCTTTCATTCTTGCCAAACTCTTTGCAGACCTCCATGCAAGCTTTAGAACAAGATTTGGGATGTTTTCTTTCCTGGCAGAGTTTCTCATTGCAAGATATGGTGGAAAAGCTTTTTGCTGAGTGTTGAGCGGCAAGACACGAAGAAGACGCAGATACGCAGCTCTCCGAAGCTAGAGTGCTGGTCCCGAGCTTGGTTCGGCAGAAGCCGCTCTTCGGTGCTCACCGCGACCGGCCCAATTCTCTGTCTGTGAAGAAGCCGCTTCTTCGCCTCCGGGCGAATCGGCGAGCGGCAGCTTCCCAAAAGGCGAAGATGCAAGCTGCACCACACAGGCACAGTGTTTGCAGCCTTCAGACTTAGAGAAAACAGTACTTTACCACTCTCCTGCCTTTTCCATGGTTATTATATTGGAAAAGAACGAGTTTTGGACAAGTAACTTTCATTCTTGCCAAACTCTTTGCAGACCTCCGTGCAAGCTTTAGAACAAGATTTTGGATGTTTTCTTTCCTGGCAGAGTTTCTCCTTGCAAGATATGGTGGAAAAGCTTTTTGCTGAGTGTAGAGCGGCAAGACACGCAGAAGACGCAGATACGCAGCTCTCCGAAGCTAAGTGCCGGTCCCGGGCTTCTTTCTTCACAAACCGCTCTTAGGTGCTCACCGCGACCGGCCCAATGCTCTGTGTGCGAAGAAGCCGCTTCTTCGCCTCCGGGAGAATCGGCGAGCGGCAGCTTCCCAAAGGCGAAGATGCAAGCTGCACCACACAGGCACAGTGTGGGCAGCCTTCAGACTTAGAGAAACCAGTACTTTAACACTCTCCTGCCTTTTCCATTGTTATTACATTGGAAAAGAACGAGTTTTGCACAACTACCTTTCATTCTTGCCAAACTCTTTGCAGACCTCCGTGCAAGCTTTAGAACAAGAGTTGGGTTGTTTTCTTTCCTGGCAGAGTTTCTCTTTGCAAGATATGGTGGAAAAGCTTTTTGCTGAGTGTTGAGCAGGAAGACACGCAGAAGACGCAGATACGCAGCTCTCCGAAGCTAAGTGCCGGTCCCGGGCAGCTTTCGGCACAAACCGCTCTCAGGAGCTCCCTGCGCTCGCCACAATGTTCTGTGTGCGAAGAAGCCGCTTCTTCGCCTCCGGGAGAATCGGCGAGCGGCAGCTTCCCAAAGGCGAAGATGGAAGCCGCATCAGGCAGGCACAGTGTGGGCAGCCTTCAGACTTAGAGAAAACAGTACTTTACCACTCTCCTGCCTTTTCCATTGTTATTACATTGGAAAAGAACGAGTTTTGGACAACTACCTTTCATTCTTCCAAACTCTTTGCAGACTTCCGTGCAAGCCTTAGAACAAGATTTTGGATGTTTTCTTTCCTGGCAGAGTTTCTCCTTGCAAGATATGGTGGAAAAGCTTTTTGCTGAGTGTTGAGCGGCAAGACACGCAGAAGACGCAGATACGCAGCTCTCCGAAGCTAAGTGCCGGTCCCGGGCTTTGTTCGGCAGAAGCCGCTCTTAGGTGCTCCCTGCGACCGGCCCAATGCTCTGTGTGCGAAGAAGCCACTTCTTCGCCTCCGAGAGAATCGGCGAGCGGCAGCTTCCCAAAAGGCGAAGATGCAAGGCGCACCATGCAGGCACAGTGTGGGCAGCCTTCAGACTTAGAGAAAACATGACTTTACCACTCTCCTGCCTTTTCCATTGTTATTATATTGGAAAAGAACGAGTTTTGGACAACTACCTTTCATTCTTGCCAAACTCTTTGCAGACCTCCGTGCAAGCTTTAGAACAAGATTTTGGATGTTTTCTTTCCTGGCAGAGTTTCTCTTTGCAAGATATGGTGGAAAAGCTTTTTGCTGAGTGTTGAGCGGCAAGACACGCAGAAGACGCAGATACGCAGCTCTCCGAAGCTAAGTGCCGGTCCACAGCTTCTTTCGGCACAAACCGCTCTCAGGAGCTCCCTGCGCTCGCCACAATGTTCTGTGTGCGAAGAAGCCGCTTCTTCGCCTCCGGGAGAATCGGCGAGCGGCAGCTTCCCGAAGGCGAAGATGGAAGCCGCATCAGGCAGGCACAGTGTGGGCAGCATTCAGACTTAGAGAAACCAGTACTTTACCACTCTCCTGCCTTTTCCATGGTTATTATATTGGAAAAGAACGAGTTTTGGACAACTACCTTTCATTCTTCCAAACTCTTTGCAGACTTCCGTGCAAGCCTTAGAACAAGATTTTGGATGTTTTCTTTCCTGGCAGAGTTTCTCCTTGCAAGATATGGTGGAAAAGCTTTTTGCTGAGTGTAGAGCGGCAAGACACGCAGAAGACGCAGATACGCAGCTCTCCGAAGCTAAGTGCCTGTCCCGGGCTTTGTTCGGCACAAACCGCTCTTAGGTGCTCACCGCGACCGGCCCTATGCTCTGTGTGCGAAGAAGCCGCTTCTTCGCCTCCGGGAGAATCGGCGAGCGGCAGCTTCCCAAAAGGCGAAGATACAAGGCGCACCATGCAGGCACAGTGTGGGCAGCCTTCAGACTTAGAGAAACCAGTACTTTACCACTCTCCTGCCTTTTCCATTGTTATTATATTGGAAAAGAACGAGTTTTGGACAACTACCTTTCATTCTTGCCAAACTCTTTGCAGACCTCCATGCAAGCTTTAGAACAAGATTTGGGATGTTTTCTTTCCTGGCAGAGTTTCTCATTGCAAGATATGGTGGAAAAGCTTTTTGCTGAGTGTTGAGCGGCAAGACACGAAGAAGACGCAGATACGCAGCTCTCCGAAGCTAGAGTGCTGGTCCCGAGCTTGGTTCGGCAGAAGCCGCTCTTCGGTGCTCACCGCGACCGGCCCAATTCTCTGTCTGTGAAGAAGCCGCTTCTTCGCCTCCGGGCGAATCGGCGAGCGGCAGCTTCCCAAAAGGCGAAGATGCAAGCTGCACCACACAGGCACAGTGTTTGCAGCCTTCAGACTTAGAGAAAACAGTACTTTACCACTCTCCTGCCTTTTCCATGGTTATTATATTGGAAAAGAACGAGTTTTGGACAAGTAACTTTCATTCTTGCCAAACTCTTTGCAGACCTCCGTGCAAGCTTTAGAACAAGATTTTGGATGTTTTCTTTCCTGGCAGAGTTTCTCCTTGCAAGATATGGTGGAAAAGCTTTTTGCTGAGTGTAGAGCGGCAAGACACGCAGAAGACGCAGATACGCAGCTCTCCGAAGCTAAGTGCCGGTCCCGGGCTTCTTTCTTCACAAACCGCTCTTAGGTGCTCACCGCGACCGGCCCAATGCTCTGTGTGCGAAGAAGCCGCTTCTTCGCCTCCGGGAGAATCGGCGAGCGGCAGCTTCCCAAAGGCGAAGATGCAAGCCGCACCATGCAGGCACAGTGTGGGCAGCATTCAGACTTAGAGAAAACAGTACTTTACCTCTCTCTCTTCCTTTCCATTGTTATTACATTGGAAAAGAACGAGTTTTAGACAACTACCTTTCATTCTTGCAAAACTCTTTGCAGACCTCCGTGCAAGCTTTAGAACAAGATTTTGGATGTTTTCTTTCCTGGCAGAGTTTGTCTTTGCAAGATATGGTGGAAAAGCTTTCTGCTGAGTGTAGAGCGGCAAGACACGCAGAAGACGCAGAGACGCAGCTCTCCGAAGCTAAGTGCCTGTCCCGGGCTTTGTTCGGCACAAACCGCTCTTAGGTGCTCACCGCGACCGGCCCAATGCTCTGTGTGCGAAGAAGCCGCTTCTTCGCCTCCGGGAGAATCGGCGAGCGGCAGCTTCCCAAAGGCGAAGATGCAAGCTGCAGCACACAGGCACAGTGTGGGCAGCATTCAGACTTAGAGAAACCAGTACTTTACCACTCTCCTGCCTTTTCCCTTGTTATTATATTGGAAAAGAACGAGTTTTGGACAAGTAACTTTCATTCTTGCCAAACTCTTTGCAGACCTCCATGCAAGCTTTAGAGCAAGATTTTGGATGTTTTCCTTCCTGGCAGAGTTTCTCTTTGCAAGATATGGTGGAAAAGCTTTTTGCTGAGTGTTGAGCGGCAAGACACGAAGAAGACGCAGATACGCAGCTCTCCGAAGCTAAGTGCCGGTCCTGGGCTTTGTTCGGCAGAAGCCGCTCTTCGGTGCTCACCGCGACCGGCCCAATGCTCTGTGTGCGAAGAAGCCGCTTCGTCGCCTCCGGGAGAATCGGCGAGCGGCAGCTTCCCAAAGGCGAAGATGCAAGCTGCACCACACAGGCACAGTGTGGGCAGCCTTCAGACTTAGAGAAACCAGTACTTTACCACTCTCCTGCCTTTTCCATTGTTATTACATTGGAAAAGAACGAGTTTTG
Source organism: Molothrus aeneus (assembly GCF_037042795.1). Lineage (NCBI taxonomy): Eukaryota > Metazoa > Chordata > Aves > Passeriformes > Icteridae > Molothrus > Molothrus aeneus. The sequence goes on from NW_027098778.1 coordinate 188,926, forward strand.
GACAACTACCTTTCATTCTTGCCAAACTCTTTGCAGACCTCCGTGCAAGCTTTAGAACAAGATTTTGGATGTTTTCTTTCCTGGCAGAGTTTCTCTTTGCAAGATATGGTGGAAAAGCTTTATGCTGAGTGTAGAGCGGCAAGACACGCAGAAGACGCAGATACGCAGCTCTCCAAAGCTAAGTGCCGGTCCCGGGCTTTGTTCGGTACAAACCGCTCTTAGGTGCTCACCGCGACCGGCCCAATGCTCTGTGTGCGAAGAAGCCGCTTCTTCGCCTCCGGGAGAATCGGCGAGCGGCAGCTTCCCAAAGGCGAAGATGCAAGCTGCACCACACCGGCACAGTGTTGGCAGCCTTCAGACTTAGAGAAACCAGTACTTTACCACTCTCCTGCCTTTTCCATTGTTATTACATTGGAAAAGAACGAGTTTTGCACAACTACCTTTCATTCTTGCCAAACTCTTTGCAGACCTCCGTGCAAGCTTTAGAAAAAGAGTTGGGATGTTTTCTTTCCTGGCAGAGTTTCTCTTTGCAAGATATGGTGGAAAAGCTTTTTGCTGAGTGTTGAGCAGGAAGACACGCAGAAGACGCAGATACGCAGCTCTCCGAAGCTAAGTGCCGGTCCCGGGCAGCTTTCGGCACAAACCGCTCTCAGGAGCTCCCTGCGCTCGCCACAATGTTCTGTGTGCGAAGAAGCCGCTTCTTCGCCTCCGGGAGAATCGGCGAGCGGCAGCTTCCCAAAGGCAAAGATGGAAGCCGCATCAGGCAGGCACAGTGTGGGCAGCATTCAGACTTAGAGAAACCAGTACTTTACCACTCTCCTGCCTTTTCCATTGTTATTACATTGGAAAAGAACGAGTTTTGGACAACTACCTTTCATTCTTGCCAAACTCTTTGCAGACCTCCGTGCAAGCCTTAGAACAAGATTTTGGATGTTTTCTTTCCTGGCAGAGTTTCTCTTTGCAAGATATGGTGGAAAAGCTTTTTGCTGAGTGTTGAGCGGCAAGACACGCAGAAGACGCAGATACGCAGCTCTCCCAAGCTAAGTGCCGGTCCCGGGCTTTGTTCGGCAGAAGCCGCTCTTAGGTGCTCACCGCGACCGGCCCAATGCTCTGTGTGCGAAGAAGCCGCTTCTTCGCCTCTGGGAGAATCGGCGAGTGGCAGCTTCCCAAAAGGCGAAGATGCAAGCCGCATCAGGCAGGCACAGTGTGGGCAGCATTCAGACTTAGAGAAACCAGTACTTTACCACTCTCCTGCCTTTTCCATTGTTATTATATTGGAAAAGAACGAGTTTTGGACAAGTACCTTTCATTCTTGCCAAACTCTTTGCAGACCTCCGTGCAAGCTTTAGAACAAGATTTTGGATGTTTTCTTTCCTGGCAGAGTTTCTCTTTGCAAGATATGGTGGAAAAGCTTTTTGCTGAGTGTTGAGCGGCAAGACACGCAGAAGACGCAGATACGCAGCTCTCCGAAGCTAAGTGCCGGTCCACCGCTTCTTTCGGCACAAACCGCTCTCAGGAGCTCCCTGCGCTCGCCACAATGTTCTGTGTGCGAAGAACCCGCTTCTTCGCCTCCGGGAGAATCGGCGAGCGGCAGCTTCCCGAAGGCGAAGATGGAAGCCGCATCAGGCAGGCACAGTGTGGGCAGCATTCAGACTTAGAGAAACCAGTACTTTACCACTCTCCTGCCTTTTCCATGGTTATTATATTGGAAAAGAACGAGATTTGGACAACTACCTTTCATTCTTGCCAAACTCTTTGCAGACCTTCGTGCAAGCCTTAGAAAAGATTTTGGATGTTTTCTTTCCTGGCAGAGTTTCTCTTTGCAAGATATGGTGGAAAAGCTTTTTGCTGAGTGTTGAGCGGCAAGACACGCAGAAGACGCAGATACGCAGCTCTCCGAAGCTAAGTGCCGGTCCCGGGCTTTGTTCGGCAGAAGCCGCTCTTAGGTGCTCACTGCGACCGGCCCAATGCTCTGTGTGCGAAGAAGCCGCTTCTTCGCCTCCGGGAGAATCGGCAAGCGGCAGCTTCCCAAAGGCGAAGATGCAAGGCGCACCATGCAGGCACAATGTGGGCAGCCTTCAGACTTAGAGAAACCAGTACTTTACCACTCTCCTGCCTTTTCCATTGTTATTACATTGGAAAAGAACGAGTTTTGGACAACTACCTTTCATTCTTGCCAAACTCTTTGCAGACCTCCGTGCAAGCTTTTGAACAAGATTTTGGATGTTTTCTTTCCTGGCAGAGTTTCTCTTTGCAAGATATGGTGGAAAAGCTTTTTGCTGAGTGTAGAGCGGCAAGACACGCAGAAGACGCAGATACGCAGCTCTCCGAAGCTAAGTGCCGGTCCCGGGCTTTGTTCGGCAGAAGCCGCTCTTAGGTGCTCACCGCGACCGGCCCAATGCTCTGTGTGTGAAGAAGCCGCTTCTTCGCCTCCTGGAGAATCGGCGAGCGGCAGCTTCCCAAAGGCGAAGATGCAAGCTGCACCACACAAGCACAGTGTGGGCAGCCTTCAGACTTAGAGAAAAAAGTACTTTACCTCTCTCTCTTCCTTTCCATTTTTATTACATTGGAAAAGAACGAGTTTTGGACAACTACCTTTCATTCTTGCCAAACTCTTTGCAGACCTCCGTGCACGCTTTAGAACAAGATTTTGGATGTTTTCTTTCCTGGCAGAGTTTCTCCTTGCAAGATATGGTGGAAAAGCTTTTTGCTGAGTGTAGAGCGGCAAGACACGCAGAAGACGCAGATACGCAGCTCTCCGAAGCTAAGTGCCGGTCCCGGGCTTCTTTCTTCACAAACCGCTCTTAGGTGCTCACCGCGACCGGCCCAATGCTCTGTGTGCGAAGAAGCCGCTTCTTCGCCTCCGGGAGAATCGGCGAGCGGCAGCTTCCCAAAAGGCGAAGATGCAAGGCGCACCATGCAGGCACAGTGTGGGCAGCATTCAGACTTAGAGAAAACAGTACTTTACCTCTCTCTCTTCCTTTCCATTGTTATTACATTGGAAATGAACGAGTTTTAGACAAGTAACTTTCATTCTTGCAAAACTCTTTGCAGACCTCCGTGCAAGCTTTAGAACAAGATTTTGGATGTTTTCTTTCCTGGCAGAGTTTGTCTTTGCAAGATATGGTGGAAAAGCTTTTTGCTGAGTGTTGAGCGGCAAGACACGCAGAAGACGCAGAGACGCAGCTCTCCGAAGCTAAGTGCCGGTCCCGGGCTTTGTTCGGCAGAAGCCGCTCTTAGGTGCTCACTGCGACCGGCCCAATGCTCTGTGTGCAAAGAAGCCGCTTCTTCGCCTCCGGGAGAATCGGCGAGCGGCAGCTTCCCAAAAGGCGAAGATACAAGGCGCACCATGCAGGCACAGTGTGGGCAGCCTTCAGAGTTAGAGAAACCAGTACTTTACCACTCTCCTGCCTTTTCCATAGTTATTATATTGGAAAAGAACGAGTTTTGGACAACTACCTTTCATTCTTGCCAAACTCTTTGCAGACCTCCATGCAAGCTTTAGAACAAGATTTTGGATGTTTTCTTTCCTGGCAGAGTTTCTCATTGCAAGATATGGTGGAAAAGCTTTTTGCTGAGTGTTGAGCAGCAAGACACGCAGAAGACGCAGATACGCAGCTCTCCGAAGCTAAGTGCCGCTCCACGGCTTCTTTCGGAAGAAGCCGCTCTTAGGTGCTCACCGCGACCGGCACAATGCTCTGTGTGCGAAGAAGCCACATCTTCGCCTCCGGGAGAATCGGCGAGCGGCAGCTTCCCAAAGGCGAAGATGCAAGCTGCACCACACAGGCACAGTGTGGGCAGCCTTCAGACTTAGAGAAAAAAGTACTTTACCTCCCTCTCTTCCTTTCCATTGTTATTACATTGGAAAAGAACGAGTTTTGGACAACTACCTTTCATTCTTGCCAAACTCTTTGCAGACCTCCGTGCAAGATTTAGAACAAGAGTTGGGATGTTTTCTTTCCTGGCAGATTTTCTCATTGCAAGATATGGAGGAAAAGCTTTTGCTGAGTGTAGAGCGGCAAGACACGCAGAAGACGCAGATACGCAGCTCTCCGAAGCTAAGTGCCGGTCCTGGGCTTTGTTCGGCACAAACCGCTCTTAGGTGCTCACCGCGACCGGCCCAATGCTCTGTGTGCGAAGAAGCCGCTTCTTCGCCTCCGGGAGAATCGGCGAGCGGCAGCTTCCCAAAGGCGAAGATGCAAGCTGCAGCACACAGGCACAGTGTGGGCAGCATTCAGACTTAGAGAAAACAGTACTTTACCACTCTCCTGCCTTTTCCCTTGTTATTATATTGGAAAAGAACGAGTTTTGGACAACTACCTTTCATTCTTGCCAAACTCTTTGCAGACCTCCATGCAAGCTTTAGAACAAGATTTTGGATGTTTTCCTTCCTGGCAGAGTTTCTCTTTGCAAGATATGGTGGAAAAGCTTTTTGCTGAGTGTTGAGCGGCAAGACACGCAGAAGACGCAGATACGCAGCTCTCCGAAGCTAGAGTGCCGGTCCCGAGCTTTGTTCGGTAGAAGCCGCTCTTAGGTGCTCACCGCGACCGGCCCAATGCTCTGTGTGCGACGAAGCCGCTTCGTCGCCTCCGGGAGAATCGGCGAGCGGCAGCTTCCCAAAGGCGAAGATGCAAGCTGCACCACACAGGCACAGTGTGGGCAGCCTTCAGACTTAGAGAAACCAGTACTTTACCACTCTCCTGCCTTTTCCATGGTTATTATAATGGAAAAGAACGAGTTTTGGACAAGTAACTTTCATTCTTGCCAAACTCTTTGCAGACCTCCGTGCAAGCTTTAGAACAAGATTTTGGATGTTTTCTTTCCTGGCAGAGTTTCTCTTTGCAAGATATGGTGGAAAAGCTTTTTGCTGAGTGTAGAGCGGCAAGACACGCAGAAGACGCAGATACGCAGCTCTCCAAAGCTAACTGCCGGTCCCGGGCTTTGTTCGGTACAAACCGCTCTTAGGTGCTCACCGCGACCGGCCCAATGCTCTGTGTGCGAAGAAGCCGCTTCTTCGCCTCCGGGAGAATCGGCGAGCGGCAGCTTCCCAAAGGCGAAGATGCAAGCTGCACCACACCGGCACAGTGTTGGCAGCCTTCAGACTTAGAGAAACCAGTACTTTACCACTCTCCTGCCTTTTCCATTGTTATTACATTGGAAAAGAACGAGTTTTGCACAACTACCTTTCATTCTTGCCAAACTCTTTGCAGACCTCCGTGCAAGCTTTAGAACAAGATTTTGGATGTTTTCTTTCCTGGCAGAGTTTCTCTTTGCAAGATATGGTGGAAAAGCTTTTTGCTGAGTGTTGAGCGGCAAGACACGCAGAAGACGCAGATACGCAGCTCTCCGAAGCTAAGTGCCAGTCCTGGGCTTTGTTCGGCAGAAGCCGCTCTTAGGTGCTCACCGCAACCGGCCCAATGCTCTGTGTGCGAAGAAGCCGCTTCTTCGCCTCTGAGAGAGTCAGCGAGCGGCAGCTTCCCAAAGGCCAATATGCAAGCTGCACCACACAGGCATAGTGTGGGCAGCCTTCAGACTTAGAGAAAACAGTACTTTACCACTCTCCTGCCTTTTCCATGGTTATTCTATTGGAAAAGAACGAGTTTTGGACAACTACCTTTCATTCTTGCCAAACTCTTTGCAGACCCCCGTGCAAGCTTTAGAAGAAGATTTTGGATGTTTTCTTTCCTGGCAGAGTTTCTCTTTGCAAGATATGGTGGAAAAGCTTTTTGCTGAGTGTTGAGCGGCAAGACACGCAGAAGACGCAGATACGTAGCTCTCCGAAGCTAAGTGCCGGTCCCGGGCTTTGTTCGGCAGAAGCCGCTCTTCGGTGCTCACCGCGACCGGCCCAATGCTCTGTGTGTGAAGAAGCCGCTTCTTCGCCTCCTGGAGAATCGGCGAGCGGCAGCTTCCCAAAGGCGAAGATGCAAGCTGCAGCACACAGGCACAGTGTGGGCAGCCTTCAGACTTAGAGAAAACAGTACTTTACCTCTCTCTCTTCCTTTCCATTGTTATTACATTGGAAAAGAACGAGTTTTGGACAGCTACCTTTCATTCTTGCCAAACTCTTTGCAGACCTCCGTGCACGCTTTAGAACAAGATTTTGGATGTTTTCTTTCCTGGCAGAGTTTCTCTATGCAAGATATGGTGGAAAAGCTTTTTGCTGAGTGTTGAGCGGCAAGACACGCAGAAGACGCAGATACGTAGCTCTCCGAAGCTAAGTGCCGGTCCCGGGCTTTGTTCGGCAGAAGCCGCTCTTCAGTGCTCACCGCGACCGGCCCAATGCTCTGTGTGTGAAGAAGCCGCTTCTTCGCCTCCTGGAGAATCGGCGAGCGGCAGCTTCCCAAAGGCGAAGATGCAAGCTGCAGCACACAGGCACAGTGTGGGCAGCCTTCAGACTTAGAGAAAACAGTACATTACCTCTCTCTCTTCCTTTCCATTGTTATTACATTGGAAAAGAACGAGTTTTGGACAACTACCTTTCATTCTTGCCAAACTCTTTGCAGACCTCCGTGCACGCTTTAGAACAAGATTTTGGATGTTTTCTTTCCTGGCAGAGTTTCTCTTTGCAAGATATGGTGGAAAAGCTTTTTGCTGAGTGTTGAGCGGCAAGACACGCAGAAGACGCAGATACGCAGCTCTCCGAAGCTAAGTGCCGGTCCCGGGCTTTGTTCGGTAGAAGCCGCTCTTAGGTGCTCACCGCAACCGGCCCAATGTTCTGTGTGCGAAGAAGCCGCTTCTTCGCCTCTGGGAGAATCGGCGAGCGGCAGCTTCCCAAAAGGCGAAGATGCAAGCTGCACCACACAGGCACAGTGTGGGCAGCCTTCAGACCTAGAGAAAATAGTACTTTACCTCTCTGTATTCCTTTTCCATTGTTATTACATTGGAAAAGAACGAGTTTTGGACAACTACCTTTCATTCTTGCCAAACTCTTTGCAGACCTCCGTGCAAGGTTTAGAACAAGATTTTGGATGTTTTCTTTCCTGGCAGAGTTTCTCTTTGCAAGATATGGTGGAAAAGCTTTTTGCTGACTGTTGAGCGGCAAGAAACGCAGAAGACGCAGGTACGCAGCTCTCCGAAGCTAAGTGGCGGTCCCGGGCTTTGTTCGGCAGAAGCCGCTCTTCCGTGCTCACCGCGACCGGCCCAATGCTCTGTGTGCGAAGAAGCCGCTTCTTCGCCTCCGGGAGAATCGGCGAGCGGCAGCTTCCCAAAAGGCGAAGATGCAAGCTGCACCACACAGGCACAGTGTGGGCAGCATTCAGACTTAGAGAAAACAGTACTTTACGTCCCTCTATTCCTTTCCATTGTTATTACATTGGAAAAGAACGAGTTTTGGACAAGTAACTTTCATTCTTGCAAACCTCTTTGCAGACCTCCGTGCAAGCTTTAGAACAAGATTTTGGATGTTTTCTTTCCTGGCAGAGTTTCTCTTTGCAAGATATGGTGGAAAAGCTTTTTGCTGAGTGTTGAGCGGCAAGACACGCAGAAGACGCAGATACGCAGCTCTCCGAAGCTAAGTGCCGGTCCTGGGCTTTGTTCGGCAGAAGCCGCTCTTAGGTGCTCACCGCGACCGGACCAATGCTCTGTGTGCGAAGAAGCTGCTTCTTCGCCTCCGAGAGAATCTGAGAGTGGCAGCTTCCCAAATTCCAATATGCAAGCTGCACCACACAGGCACAGTGTGGGCAGCCTTCAGACTTAGAGAAAACAGTACTTTACCTCTCTCTCTTCCTTTCCATTGTTATTACATTGGAAAAGAACGAGTTTTGGACAGCTACCTTTCATTCTTGCCAAACTCTTTGCAGACCTCCGTGCACGCTTTAGAACAAGATTTTGGATGTTTTCTTTCCTGGCAGAGTTTCTCTATGCAAGATATGGTGGAAAAGCTTTTTGCTGAGTGTTGAGCGGCAAGACACGCAGAAGACGCAGATACGTAGCTCTCCGAAGCTAAGTGCCGGTCCCGGGCTTTGTTCGGCAGAAGCCGCTCTTCGGTGCTCACCGCGACCGGCCCAATGCTCTGTGTGTGAAGAAGCCGCTTCTTCGCCTCCTGGAGAATCGGCGAGCGGCAGCTTCCCAAAGGCGAAGATGCAAGCTGCAGCACACAGGCACAGTGTGGGCAGCCTTCAGACATAGAGAAAACAGTACATTACCTCTCTCTCTTCCTTTCCATTGTTATTACATTGGAAAAGAACGAGTTTTGGACAACTACCTTTCATTCTTGCCAAACTCTTTGCAGACCTCCGTGCACGCTTTAGAACAAGATTTTGGATGTTTTCTTTCCTGGCAGAGTTTCTCTTTGCAAGATATGGTGGAAAAGCTTTTTGCTGAGTGTTGAGCGGCAAGACACGCAGAAGACGCAGATACGCAGCTCTCCGAAGCTAAGTGCCGGTCCCGGGCTTTGTTCGGTAGAAGCCGCTCTTAGGTGCTCACCGCAACCGGCCCAATGTTCTGTGTGCGAAGAAGCCGCTTCTTCGCCTCTGGGAGAATCGGCGAGCGGCAGCTTCCCAAAAGGCGAAGATGCAAGCTGCACCACACAGGCACAGTGTGGGCAGCCTTCGGACCTAGAGAAAATAGTACTTTACCTCTCTGTATTCCTTTTCCATTGTTATTACATTGGAAAAGAACGAGTTTTGGACAACTACCTTTCATTCTTGCCAAACTCTTTGCAGACCTCCGTGCAAGCTTTAGAACAAGATTTTGGATGTTTTCTTTCCTGGCAGAGTTTCTCTTTGCAAGATATGGTGGAAAAGCTTTTTGCTGAGTGTTGAGCGGCAAGAAACGCAGAAGACGCAGGTACGCAGCTCTCCGAAGCTAAGTGCCGGTCCCGGGCTTTGTTCGGCAGAAGCCGCTCTTCCGTGCTCACCGCGACCGGCCCAATGCTCTGTGTGCGAAGAAGCCGCTTCTTCGCCTCCGGGAGAATCGGCGAGCGGCAGCTTCCCAAAAGGCGAAGATGCAAGCTGCACCACACAGGCACAGTGTGGGCAGCATTCAGACTTAGAGAAAACAGTACTTTACGTCCCTCTATTCCTTTCCATTGTTATTACATTGGAAAAGAACGAGTTTTGGACAAGTAACTTTCATTCTTGCAAACCTCTTTGCAGACCTCCGTGCAAGCTTTAGAACAAGATTTTGGATGTTTTCTTTCCTGGCAGAGTTTCTCTTTGCAAGATATGGTGGAAAAGCTTTTTGCTGAGTGTTGAGCGGCAAGACACGCAGAAGACGCAGATACGCAGCTCTCCGAAGCTAAGTGCCGGTCCTGGGCTTTGTTCGGCAGAAGCCGCTCTTAGGTGCTCACCGCAACCGGACCAATGCTCTGTGTGCGAAGAAGCCGCTTTTTCGCCTCCGGGAGAAACGGCGAGCGGCAGCTTCCCAAAGGCGAAGATGCAAGCTGCACCACACAGGCACAGTGTGGGCAGCCTTCAGACTTAGAGAAAAAAGTTCTTTACCTCCCTCTCTTCCTTTCCATTGTTATTACATTGGAAAAGAACGAGTTTTGGACAACTACCTTTCATTCTTGCCAAACTCTTTGCAGACTTCCGTGCACACTTTAGAACAAGATTTTGGATGTTTTCTTTCCTGGCAGAGTTTCTCTTTGCAAGATATGGTGGAAAAGATTTTTGCTGAGTGTTGAGCGGCAAGACACGCAGAAGACGCAGATACGCAGCTCTCCGAAGCTAAGTGCCGGTCCCGGGCTTTGTTCGGTAGAAGCCGCTCTTAGGTGCTCACCACGACCGGCCCAATGCTCTGTGTGCGAAGAAGCCGCTTCTTCGCCTCCGGGAGAATCGGCGAGCGGCAGCTTCCCAAAGGCGAAGATGGAAGCCGCATTAGGCAGGCACAGTGTGGGCAGCATTCAGACTTAGAGAAAACAGTACTTTACCACTCTCCTGCCTTTTCCATTGTTATTACATTGGAAAAGAACGAGTTTTGGACAAGTACCTTTCATTCTTGCCAAACTCTTTGCAGACCTCCGTGCAAGCCTTAGAACAAGATTTTGGATGTTTTCTTTCCTGGCAGAGTTTCTCCTTGCAAGATATGGTGGAAAAGCTTTTTGCTGAGTGTAGAGCGGCAAGACACGCAGAAGACGCAGATACGCAGCTCTCCGAAGCTAAGTGCCGGTCCCGGGCTTTGTTCGGCAGAAGCCGCTCTTAGGTGCTCACCGCAACCGGCCCAATGCTCTGTGTGCGAAGAAGCCGCTTCTTCGCCTCCGGGAGAATCGGCGAGCGGCAGCTTCCCAAAAGGCGAAGATGCAAGCTCCACACACAGGCACAGTGTGGGCAGCATTCAGACTTAGAGAAACCAGTACTTTACAACTCTCCTGCCTTTTCCATTGTTATTATATTGGAAAAGAACGAGTTTTGGACAACTACCTTTCATTCTTGCCAAACTCTTTGCAGACCTCCGTGCAAGCTTTAGAACAAGATTTTGGATGTTTTCTTTCCTGGCAGAGTTTCTCATTGCAAGATATGCTGGAAAAGCTTTTTGCTGAGTGTTGAGCGGCAAGACACGCAGAAGACGCAGATACGCAGCTCTCCGAAGCTAAGTGCCGGTCCCGGTCAGCTTTCGGCACAAACCGCTCTTCGGTGCTCACCGCGACCGGCCCAATGCTCTGTGTGCGAAGAAGCCGCTTCTTTGCCTCCGGGAGAAGCGGCGAGCGGCAGCTTCCCAAGGGCAAAGATTCAAGCCCCACCACACAGGCACAGTGTGGGCAGCCTTCAGACATAGAGAAAAAAGTACTTTACCTCTCTCTCTTCCTTTCCATTGTTATTATATTGGAAAAGAACGAGTTTTGGACAACTACCTTTCATTCTTGCCAAACTCTTTGCAGACCTCCGTGCAAGCTTTAGAACAAGAGTTGGGATGTTTTCTTTCCTGGCAGAGTTTCTCCTTGCAAGATATGGTGGAAAAGCTTTTTGCTGAGTGTTGAGCGGCAACACACGCAGAAGACGCAGATACGCAGCTCTCCGAAGCTAAGTGCCGGTCCCGGGCTTTGTTCGGCACAAACCGCTCTTAGGTGCTCACCGCGACCGGGCCAATGCTCTGTGTGCGAAGAAGCCGCTTCTTCGCCTCCGGGAGAATCGGCGAGCGGCAGCTTCCCAAAGGCGAAGATGGAAGCCGCACCACACAGGCACAGTGTGGGCAGCATTCAGACTTAGAGAAAACAGTACTTTACCACTCTCCTGCCTTTTCCATTGTTATTATATTGGAAAAGAACGAGTTTTGGACAACTACCTTTCATTCTTGCCAAACTCTTGGCAGACCTCCGTGCAAGCTTTAGAACAAGATTTTGGATGTTTTCTTTCCTGGCAGAGTTTCTCTTTGCAAGATATGGTGGAAAAGCTTTTTGCTGAGTGTTGAGCGGCAAGACACGCAGAAGACGCAGATTCGCAGCTTTCCCAAGCTAAGTGCCGGTCCCGAGCTTTGTTCGGCAGAAGCCGCTCTTAGGTGCTCACCGCGACCGGCCCAATGCTCTGTGTGCGAAGAAGCTGCTTCTTCGCCTCGGGGAGAATTGGCGAGCGGCAGCTTCCCAAAGGCGAAGATGCAAGCTGCAGCACACAGGCACAGTGTGGGCAGCATTCAGACTTAGAGAAAACAGTACTTTACCACTCTCCTGCCTTTTCCATGGTTATTCTATTGGAAAAGAACGAGTTTTGGACAACTACCTTTCATTCTTGCCAAACTCTTTGCAGACCTCCGTGCAAGCTTTAGAACAAGATTTGGGATGTTTTCTTTCCTGGCAGAGTTTCTCTTTGCAAGATATGGTGGAAAAGCTTTTTGCTGAGTGTTGAGCAGGCAAGACACGCAGAAGACGCAGATACGCAGCTCTCCGAAGCTAAGTGCCGGTCCCGGGCTTCTTTCGGCAGAAGCCGCTCTTAGGTGCTCACCGCAACCGGCCCAATGCTCTGTGTGCGAAGAAGCCGCTTCTTCGCCTCTGGGAGAATCGGCGAGCGGCAGCTTCCCAAAAGGCGAAGATTCAAGATGCACCACACAGGTACAGTGTGGGCAGCCTTCAGACTTAGAGAAAACAGTACTTTACCACTCTCCTGCCTTTTCCATTGTTATTATATTGGAAAAGAACGAGTTTTGGACAAGTAACTTTCATTCTTGCAAAACTCTTTGCAGACCTCCGTGCAAGCTTTAGAACAAGATTTTGGATGTTTTCTTTCCTGGCAGAGTTTCTCTTTGCAAGATATGGTGGAAAAGCTTTTTGCTGAGTGTTGAGCGGCAAGACACGCAGAAGACGCAGATACGCAGCTCTCCGAAGCTAAGTGCCGGTCCCGGGCAGCTTTCGGCACAAACCGCTCTTCGGTGCTCACCGCGACCGGCCCAATGCTCTGTGTGCGAAGAAGCCGCTTCTTTGCCTCCGGGAGAATCGGCGAGCGGCAGCTTCCCAAAAGGCGATGATGCAAGCCCCACCACACAGGCACAGTGTGGGCAGCATTCAGACTTAGAGAAAATAGTACTTTACCTCTCTGTATTCCTTTTCCATTGTTATTATATTGGAAAAGAACGAGTTTTGGACAACTACCTTTCATTCTTGCCAAACTCTTTGCAGACCTCCATGCAAGCTTTAGAACAAGATTTTGGATGTTTTCTTTCCTGGCAGAGTTTCTCTTTGCAAGATATGGTGGAAAAGCTTTTTGCTGAGTGTTGAGCGGCAAGACACGCAGAAGACGCAGATACGCAGCTCTCCGAAGCTAAGTGCCGGTCCCGGGCTTTGTTCGGTAGAAGCCGCTCTTAGGAGTTCACCGCAACCGCCCCAATGCTCTGTGTGCGAAGAAGCCGCTTCTTCGCCTCCGGGAGAAGCGGCGAGCAGCAGCTTCCCAAAGGCGAAGATGCAAGCTCCACACACAGGCACAGTGTGGGCAGCATTCAGACTTAGAGAAAACAGTACTTTACCTCTCTCTCTTCCTTTCCATTGTTATTACATTGGAAAAGAACGAGTTTTGGACAACTACCTTTCATTCTTGCCAAACTCTTTGCAGACCTCCTTGCAAGCTTTAGAACAAGATTTTGGATGTTTTCTTTCTGGAAGAGTTTGTCTTTGCAAGATATGGTGGAAAAGCTTTTTGCTGAGTGTTGAGCGGCAAGACACGCAGAAGACGCAGATACGCAGCTCTCCGAAGCTAAGTGCCGGTCCCGAGCTTTGTTCGGCAGAAGCCGCTCTTCGGTGCTCACCGCGACCGGCCCAATGCTCTGTGTGCGAAGAAGCCGCTTCTTCGCCTCTGGGAGAATCGGCGAGCGGCAGCTTCCCAAAGGCGAAGATGCAAGCTGCACCACACCGGCACAGTGTGGGCAGCCTTCAGACTTAGAGAAACCAGTACTTTACCACTCTCCTGCCTTTTCCATGGTTATTCTATTGGAAAAGAACGAGTTTTGGACAACTACCTTTCATTCTTGCCAAACTCTTTGCAGACCTCCGTGCACGCTTTAGAACAAGATTTTGGATGTTTTCTTTCCTGGCAGAGTTTCTCTTTGCAAGATATGGTGGAAAAGCTTTTTGCTGAGTGTTCAGCGGCAAGACACGCAGAAGACGCAGATACGCAGCTCTCCGAAGCTAAGTGCCGGTCCCGGGCTTTGTTCGGTAGAAGCCGCTCTTAGGTGCTCACCGCAACCGGCCCAATGTTCTGTGTGCGAAGAAGCCGCTTCTTCGCCTCTGGGAGAATCGGCGAGCGGCAGCTTCCCAAAAGGCGAAGATGCAAGCTGCACCACACAGGCACAGTGTGGGCAGCCTTCAGACCTAGAGAAAATAGTACTTTACCTCTCTGTATTCCTTTTCCATTGTTATTACATTGGAAAAGAACGAGTTTTGGACAACTACCTTTCATTCTTGCCAAACTCTTTGCAGACCTCCGTGCAAGCTTTAGAACAAGATTTTGGATGTTTTCTTTCCTGGCAGAGTTTCTCTTTGCAAGATATGGTGGAAAAGCTTTTTGCTGAGTGTTGAGCGGCAAGAAACGCAGAAGACGCAGGTACGCAGCTCTCCGAAGCTAAGTGGCGGTCCCGGGCTTTGTTCGGCAGAAGCCGCTCTTCCGTGCTCACCGCGACCGGCCCAATGCTCTGTGTGCGAAGAAGCCGCTTCTTCGCCTCCGGGAGAATCGGCGAGCGGCAGCTTCCCAAAAGGCGAAGATGCAAGCTGCACCACACAGGCACAGTGTGGGCAGCATTCAGACTTAGAGAAAACAGTACTTTACGTCCCTCTATTCCTTTCCATTGTTATTACATTGGAAAAGAACGAGTTTTGGACAAGTAACTTTCATTCTTGCAAACCTCTTTGCAGACCTCCGTGCAAGCTTTAGAACAAGATTTTGGATGTTTTCTTTCCTGGCAGAGTTTCTCTTTGCAAGATATGGTGGAAAAGCTTTTTGCTGAGTGTTGAGCGGCAAGACACGCAGAAGACGCAGATACGCAGCTCTCCGAAGCTAAGTGCCGGTCCTGGGCTTTGTTCGGCAGAAGCCGCTCTTAGGTGCTCACCGCAACCGGACCAATGCTCTGTGTGCGAAGAAGCCGCTTTTTCGCCTCCGGGAGAAACGGCGAGCGGCAGCTTCCCAAAGGCGAAGATGCAAGCTGCACCACACAGGCACAGTGTGGGCAGCCTTCAGACTTAGAGAAAAAAGTTCTTTACCTCCCTCTCTTCCTTTCCATTGTTATTACATTGGAAAAGAACGAGTTTTGGACAACTACCTTTCATTCTTGCCAAACTCTTTGCAGACTTCCGTGCACACTTTAGAACAAGATTTTGGATGTTTTCTTTCCTGGCAGAGTTTCTCTTTGCAAGATATGGTGGAAAAGATTTTTGCTGAGTGTTGAGCGGCAAGACACGCAGAAGACGCAGATACGCAGCTCTCCGAAGCTAAGTGCCGGTCCCGGGCTTTGTTCGGTAGAAGCCGCTCTTAGGTGCTCACCACGACCGGCCCAATGCTCTGTGTGCGAAGAAGCCGCTTCTTCGCCTCCGGGAGAATCGGCGAGCGGCAGCTTCCCAAAGGCGAAGATGGAAGCCGCATTAGGCAGGCACAGTGTGGGCAGCATTCAGACTTAGAGAAAACAGTACTTTACCACTCTCCTGCCTTTTCCATTGTTATTACATTGGAAAAGAACGAGTTTTGGACAAGTACCTTTCATTCTTGCCAAACTCTTTGCAGACCTCCGTGCAAGCCTTAGAACAAGATTTTGGATGTTTTCTTTCCTGGCAGAGTTTCTCCTTGCAAGATATGGTGGAAAAGCTTTTTGCTGAGTGTAGAGCGGCAAGACACGCAGAAGACGCAGATACGCAGCTCTCCGAAGCTAAGTGCCGGTCCCGGGCTTTGTTCGGCAGAAGCCGCTCTTAGGTGCTCACCGCAACCGGCCCAATGCTCTGTGTGCGAAGAAGCCGCTTCTTCGCCTCCGGGAGAATCGGCGAGCGGCAGCTTCCCAAAAGGCGAAGATGCAAGCTCCACACACAGGCACAGTGTGGGCAGCATTCAGACTTAGAGAAACCAGTACTTTACAACTCTCCTGCCTTTTCCATTGTTATTATATTGGAAAAGAACGAGTTTTGGACAACTACCTTTCATTCTTGCCAAACTCTTTGCAGACCTCCGTGCAAGCTTTAGAACAAGATTTTGGATGTTTTCTTTCCTGGCAGAGTTTCTCATTGCAAGATATGCTGGAAAAGCTTTTTGCTGAGTGTTGAGCGGCAAGACACGCAGAAGACGCAGATACGCAGCTCTCCGAAGCTAAGTGCCGGTCCCGGTCAGCTTTCGGCACAAACCGCTCTTCGGTGCTCACCGCGACCGGCCCAATGCTCTGTGTGCGAAGAAGCCGCTTCTTTGCCTCCGGGAGAAGCGGCGAGCGGCAGCTTCCCAAGGGCAAAGATTCAAGCCCCACCACACAGGCACAGTGTGGGCAGCCTTCAGACATAGAGAAAAAAGTACTTTACCTCTCTCTCTTCCTTTCCATTGTTATTACATTGGAAAAGAACGAGTTTTGGACAACTACCTTTCATTCTTGCCAAACTCTTTGCAGACCTCCGTGCAAGCTTTAGAACAAGATTTTGGATGTTTTCTTTCCTGGCAGAGTTTCTCTTTGCAAGATATGGTGGAAAAGCTTTTTGCTGAGTGTTGAGCGGCAAGACACGCAGAAGACGCAGATACGCAGCTCTCCGAAGCTAAGTGCCGGTCCCGGGCTTTGTTCGGCAGAAGCCGCTCTTAGGAGTTCACCGCAACCGCCCCAATGCTCTGTGTGCGAAGAAGCCGCTTCTTCGCCTCCGGGAGAAGCGGCGAGCAGCAGCTTCCCAAAGGCGAAGATGCAAGCTCCACACACAGGCACAGTGTGGGCAGCATTCAGACTTAGAGAAAACAGTACTTTACCTCTCTCTCTTCCTTTCCATTGTTATTACATTGGAAAAGAACGAGTTTTGGACAACTACCTTTCATTCTTGCCAAACTCTTTGCAGACCTCCTTGCAAGCTTTAGAACAAGATTTTGGATGTTTTCTTTCTGGAAGAGTTTGTCTTTGCAAGATATGGTGGAAAAGCTTTTTGCTGAGTGTTGAGCGGCAAGACACGCAGAAGACGCAGATACGCAGCTCTCCGAAGCTAAGTGCCGGTCCCGAGCTTTGTTCGGCAGAAGCCGCTCTTCGGTGCTCACCGCGACCGGCCCAATGCTCTGTGTGCGAAGAAGCCGCTTCTTCGCCTCTGGGAGAATCGGCGAGCGGCAGCTTCCCAAAGGCGAAGATGCAAGCTGCACCACACCGGCACAGTGTGGGCAGCCTTCAGACTTAGAGAAACCAGTACTTTACCACTCTCCTGCCTTTTCCATGGTTATTCTATTGGAAAAGAACGAGTTTTGGACAAGTAACTTTCATTCTTGCCAAACTCTTTGCAGACCTCCGTGCAAGATTTAGAACAAGAGTTGGGATGTTTTCTTTCCTGGCAGAGTTTCTCATTGCAAGATATGGTGGAAAAGCTTTTTGCTGAGTGTAGAGCGGCAAGACACGCAGAAGACGCAGATACGCAGCTCTCCGAAGCTAAGTGCCGGTCCCGGGCTTTGTTCGGAAGAAACCGCTCTTAGGTGCTCACCGCAACCGGCCCAATGCTCTGTGTGCGAAGAAGCCGCTTCTTCTCCTCCGGGAGAATCGGCGAGCGGCAGCTTCCCAAAGGCGAAGATGCAAGCCGCACCACACAGGCACAGTGTGGGCAGCATTCAGACTTAGAGAAAACAGTACTTTACCACTCTCCTGCCTTTTCCATTGTTATTATATTGGAAAAGAACGAGTTTTGGACAACTACCTTTCATTCTTGCCAAACTCTTTGCAGACCTCCGTGCAAGCTTTAGAACAAGATTTTGGATGTTTTCTTTCCTGGCAGAGTTTCTCTTTGCAAGATATGGTGGAAAAGCTTTTTGCTGAGTGTTGAGCAGGAAGACACGCAGAAGACGCAGATACGCAGCTCTCCGAAGCTAAGTGCCGGTCCCGGGCAGCTTTCGGCACAAACCGCTCTCAGGAGCTCCCTGCGCTCGCCACAATGCTCTGTGTGCGAAGAAGCCGCTTCTTCGCCTCCGGGAGAATCGGCGAGCGGCAGCTTCCCAAAGGCGAAGATGGAAGCTGCATCAGGCAGGCACAGTGTGGGCAGCCTTCAGACTTAGAGAAACCAGGACTTTACCACTCTCCTGCCTTTTCCATTGTTATTAGATTGGAAAAGAACGAGTTTTGGACAACTACCTTTCATTCTTGCCAAACTCTTTGCAGACCTCCGTGCAAGCCTTAGAACAAGATTTTGGATGTTTTCTTTCCTGGCAGAGTTTCTCTTTGCAAGATATGGTGGAAAAGCTTTTTGCTGAGTGTTGAGCGGCAATACACGCAGAAGACGCAGAGACGCAGCTCTCCGAAGCTAAGTGCCGGTCCCGGGCTTCGTTCGGCACAAACCGCTCTCAGGAGCTCCCTGCGCTCGCCACAATGTTCTGTGTGCGAAGAAGCCGCTTCTTCGCCTCCGGGAGAATCGGCGAGCGGCAGCTTCCCAAAGGCGAAGATGGAAGCCGCATCAGGCAGGCACAGTGTGGGGAGCATTCAGACGTAGAGAAACCAGTACTTTACCACTCTCCTGCCTTTTCCATTGTTATTATATTGGAAAAGAACGAGTTTTGGACAACTACCTTTCATTCTTGCCAAACTTTTTGCAGACCTCCGTGCAAGCCTTAGAACAAGATTTTGGATGTTTTCTTTCCTGGCAGAGTTTCTCATTGCAAGATATGGTGGAAAAGCTTTTTGCTGAGTGTTGAGCGGCAAGACACGCAGAAGACGCAGATACGCAGCTCTCCGAAGCTAAGTGCCGGTCCCGGGCTTTGTTCGGCAGAAGCCGCTCTTAGGTGCTCACCGCGACCGGCCCAATGCTCTGTGTGCGAAGAAGCCGCTTCTTCGCCTCCGGGAGAATCGGCGAGCGGCAGCTTCCCAAAGGTGAAGATGCAAGCTGCAGCACACAGGCACAGTGTGGGCAGCCTTCAGACTTAGAGAAAACAGTACTTTACCACTCTCCTGCCTTTTCCATGGTTATTCTATTGGAAAAGAACAAGTTTTGGACAACTACCTTTCATTCTTGCCAAACTCTTTGCAGACCTCCGTGCAAGATTTAGAACAAGAGTTGGGATGTTTTCTTTCCTGGCAGAGTTTCTCATTGCAAGATATGGTGGAAAAGCTCTTTGCTGAGTATTGAGCGGCAAGACACGCAGAAGACGCAGATACGCAGCTCTCCGAAGCTAAGTGCCGGTCCCGGGCTTTGTTCGGAACTAACCGCTCTTAGGTGCTCACCGCGACCGGCCCAATGCTCTGTGTGCAAAGAAGCCGCTTCTTCGCCTCCGGGAGAATCGGCGAGCGGCAGCTTCCCAAAGGCGAAGATGCAAGCCGCACCACACAGGCACAGTGTGGGTAGCATTCAGACTTAGAGAAAACAGTACTTTACCACTCTCCTGCCTTTTCCATTGTTATTATATTGGAAAAGAACGAGTTTTGGACAACTACCTTTCATTCTTGCCAAACTCTTTGCAGACCTCCGTGCAAGCTTTATAACAAGAGTTGGGATGTTTTCTTTCCTGGCAGAGTTTCTCTTTGCAAGATATGGTGGAAAAGCTTTTTGCTGAGTGTTGAGCAGGAAGACACGCAGAAGACGCAGATACGCAGCTCTCCGAAGCTAAGTGCCGGTCCCGGGCAGCTTTCGGCACAAACCGCTCTCAGGAGCTCCCTGCGCTCGCCACAATGCTCTGTGTGCGAAGAAGCCGCTTCTTCGCCTCCGGGAGAATCGGCGAGCGGCAGCTTCCCAAAGACAAAGATGCAAGCCGCACCACACAGTCACAGTGTGGGCAGCATTCAGACTTAGAGAAAACAGTACTTTACCACTCTCCTGCCTTTTCCATTGTTATTAGATTGGAAAAGAACGAGTTTTGGACAACTACCTTTCATTCTTGCCAAACTCTTTGCAGACCTCCGTGCAAGCCTTAGAACAAGATTTTGGATGTTTTCTTTCCTGGCAGAGTTTCTCTTTGCAAGATATGGTGGAAAAGCTTTTAGCTGAGTGTAGAGCGGCAAGACACGCAGAAGACGCAGAGACGCAGCTCTCCGAAGCTAAGTGCCGGTCCCGGGCTTCGTTCGGCACAAACCGCTCTCAGGAGCTCCCTGCGCTCGCCACAATGTTCTGTGTGCGAAGAAGCCGCTTCTTCGCCTCCGGGAGAATCGGCGAGCGGCAGCTTCCCAAAGGCGAAGATGGAAGCCGCATCAGGCAGGCACAGTGTGGGGAGCATTCAGACTTAGAGAAACCAGTACTTTACCACTCTCCTGCCTTTTCCATTGTTATTACATTGGAAAAGAACGAGTTTTGGACAACTACCTTTCATTCTTGCCAAACTCTTTGCAGACCTCCGTGCAAGCCTTAGAAAAAGATTTTGGATGTTTTCTTTCCTGGCAGAGTTTCTCATTGCAAGATATGGTGGAAAAGCTTTTTGCTGAGTGTTGAGCGGCAAGACACGCAGAAGACGCAGATACGCAGCTCTCCGAAGCTAAGTGCCGGTCCCGGGCTTTGTTCGGCAGAAGCCGCTCTTAGGTGCTCACCGCGACCGGCCCAATGCTCTGTGTGCGAAGAAGCCGCTTCTTCGCCTCCGGGAGAATCGGCGAGCGGCAGTTTCCCAAAGGCGAAGATGCAAGCCGCACCACACAGGCACAGTGTGGGCAGCCTTCAGACTTAGAGAAAACAGTACTTTACCACTCTCCTGCCTTTTCTATGGTTATTCTATTGGAAAAGAACGAGTTTTGGACAACTACCTTTCATTCTTGCCAAACTCTTTGCAGACCTCCGTGCAAGCTTTAGAACAAGATTTTGGATGTTTTCTTTCCTGGCAGAGTTTCTCTTTGCAAGATATGGTGGAAAAGCTTTTTGCTGAGTGTAGAGCGGCAAGACACGCAGAAGACGCAGAGACGCAGCTCTCCGAAGCTAAGTGCTGGTCCCGGGCTTTGTTCGGTAGAGGCCGCTCTTAGGTGCTCACCGCAACCGGCCCAATGCTCTGTGTGCGAAGAAGCCGCTTCTTCGCCTCCGGGAGAATCGGCGAGCGGCAGCTTCCCAAAAGGCGAAGATGCAAGCTGCACCACACAGGCACAGTGTGGGCAGCCTTCAGACTTAGAGAAACCAGTACTTTACCACTCTCCTGCCTTTTCCATGGTTATTATATTGGAAAAGAACGTGTTTTGGACAACTACCTTTCATTCTTGCCAAACTCTTTGCAGACCTCCGTGCAAGCTTTAGAACAAGATTTTGGATGTTTTCTTTCCTGGCAGAGTTTCTCTTTGCAAGATATGGTGGAAAAGCTTTTTGCTGAGTGTTGAGCGGCAAGACACGCAGAAGACGCAGATACGCAGCTCTCCGAAGCTAAGTGCCGGTCCCGGGCTTCTTTCGGCAGAAGCCGCTCTTAGGTGCTCACCGCGACCGGCCCAATGCTCTGTGTGCGAAGAAGCCGCTTCTTCGCCTCCGGGAGAATCGGGGAGCGGCAGCTTCCCAAAGGCGAAGATGCAAGCTGCACCACACAGGCACAGTGTGGGCAGCATTCAGACTTAGAGAAAACAGTACTTTACCACTCTCTCTTCCTTTCCATTGTTATTACATTGGAAAAGAACGAGTTTTGGACAACTACCTTTCATTCTTGCCAAACTCTTTGCAGACCTCCGTGCAAGCTTTAGAACAAGATTTTGGATGTTTTCTTTCCTGGCAGAGTTTCTCTTTGCAAGATATGGTGGAAAAGCTTTTTGCTGAGTGTTGAGCGGCAAGAAACGCAGAAGACGCAGGTACGCAGCTCTCCGAAGCTAAGTGGCGGTCCCGGGCTTTGTTCGGCAGAAGCCGCTCTTCCGTGCTCACCGCGACCGGCCCAATGCTCTGTGTGCGAAGAAGCCGCTTCTTCGCCTCCGGGAGAATCGGCGAGCGGCAGCTTCCCAAAAGGCGAAGATGCAAGCTGCACCACACAGGCACAGTGTGGGCAGCATTCAGACTTAGAGAAAACAGTACTTTACGTCCCTCTATTCCTTTCCATTGTTATTACATTGGAAAAGAACGAGTTTTGGACAAGTAACTTTCATTCTTGCAAACCTCTTTGCAGACCTCCGTGCAAGCTTTAGAACAAGATTTTGGATGTTTTCTTTCCTGGCAGAGTTTCTCTTTGCAAGATATGGTGGAAAAGCTTTTTGCTGAGTGTTGAGCGGCAAGACACGCAGAAGACGCAGATACGCAGCTCTCCGAAGCTAAGTGCCGGTCCCGGGCTTTGTTCGGTAGAAGCCGCTCTTAGGTGCTCACCGCAACCGGACCAATGCTCTGTGTGCGAAGAAGCCGCTTTTTCGCCTCCGGGAGAAACGGCGAGCGGCAGCTTCCCAAAGGCGAAGATGCAAGCTGCACCACACAGGCACAGTGTGGGCAGCCTTCAGACTTAGAGAAAAAAGTTCTTTACCTCCCTCTCTTCCTTTCCATTGTTATTACATTGGAAAAGAACGAGTTTTGGACAACTACCTTTCATTCTTGCCAAACTCTTTGCAGACTTCCGTGCACACTTTAGAACAAGATTTTGGATGTTTTCTTTCCTGGCAGAGTTTCTCTTTGCAAGATATGGTGGAAAAGATTTTTGCTGAGTGTTGAGCGGCAAGACACGCAGAAGACGCAGATACGCAGCTCTCCGAAGCTAAGTGCCGGTCCCGGGCTTTGTTCGGTAGAAGCCGCTCTTAGGTGCTCACCACGACCGGCCCAATGCTCTGTGTGCGAAGAAGCCGCTTCTTCGCCTCCGGGAGAATCGGCGAGCGGCAGCTTCCCAAAGGCGAAGATGGAAGCCGCATTAGGCAGGCACAGTGTGGGCAGCATTCAGACTTAGAGAAAACAGTACTTTACCACTCTCCTGCCTTTTCCATTGTTATTACATTGGAAAAGAACGAGTTTTGGACAAGTACCTTTCATTCTTGCCAAACTCTTTGCAGACCTCCGTGCAAGCCTTAGAACAAGATTTTGGATGTTTTCTTTCCTGGCAGAGTTTCTCCTTGCAAGATATGGTGGAAAAGCTTTTTGCTGAGTGTAGAGCGGCAAGACACGCAGAAGACGCAGATACGCAGCTCTCCGAAGCTAAGTGCCGGTCCCGGGCTTTGTTCGGCAGAAGCCGCTCTTAGGTGCTCACCGCAACCGGCCCAATGCTCTGTGTGCGAAGAAGCCGCTTCTTCGCCTCCGGGAGAATCGGCGAGCGGCAGCTTCCCAAAAGGCGAAGATGCAAGCTCCACACACAGGCACAGTGTGGGCAGCATTCAGACTTAGAGAAACCAGTACTTTACAACTCTCCTGCCTTTTCCATTGTTATTATATTGGAAAAGAACGAGTTTTGGACAACTACCTTTCATTCTTGCCAAACTCTTTGCAGACCTCCGTGCAAGCTTTAGAACAAGATTTTGGATGTTTTCTTTCCTGGCAGAGTTTCTCATTGCAAGATATGCTGGAAAAGCTTTTTGCTGAGTGTTGAGCGGCAAGACACGCAGAAGACGCAGATACGCAGCTCTCCGAAGCTAAGTGCCGGTCCCGGTCAGCTTTCGGCACAAACCGCTCTTCGGTGCTCACCGCGACCGGCCCAATGCTCTGTGTGCGAAGAAGCCGCTTCTTTGCCTCCGGGAGAAGCGGCGAGCGGCAGCTTCCCAAGGGCAAAGATTCAAGCCCCACCACACAGGCACAGTGTGGGCAGCCTTCAGACATAGAGAAAAAAGTACTTTACCTCTCTCTCTTCCTTTCCATTGTTATTATATTGGAAAAGAACGAGTTTTGGACAACTACCTTTCATTCTTGCCAAACTCTTTGCAGACCTCCGTGCAAGCTTTAGAACAAGATTTTGGATGTTTTCTTTCCTGGCAGAGTTTCTCTTTGCAAGATATGGTGGAAAAGCTTTTTGCTGAGTGTTGAGCGGCAAGACACGCAGAAGACGCAGATACGCAGCTCTCCGAAGCTAAGTGCCGGTCCCGGGCTTTGTTCGGCAGAAGCCGCTCTTAGGAGTTCACCGCAACCGCCCCAATGCTCTGTGTGCGAAGAAGCCGCTTCTTCGCCTCCGGGAGAAGCGGCGAGCAGCAGCTTCCCAAAGGCGAAGATGCAAGCTCCACACACAGGCACAGTGTGGGCAGCATTCAGACTTAGAGAAAACAGTACTTTACCTCTCTCTCTTCCTTTCCATTGTTATTACATTGGAAAAGAACGAGTTTTGGACAACTACCTTTCATTCTTGCCAAACTCTTTGCAGACCTCCTTGCAAGCTTTAGAACAAGATTTTGGATGTTTTCTTTCTGGAAGAGTTTGTCTTTGCAAGATATGGTGGAAAAGCTTTTTGCTGAGTGTTGAGCGGCAAGACACGCAGAAGACGCAGATACGCAGCTCTCCGAAGCTAAGTGCCGGTCCCGAGCTTTGTTCGGCAGAAGCCGCTCTTCGGTGCTCACCGCGACCGGCCCAATGCTCTGTGTGCGAAGAAGCCGCTTCTTCGCCTCTGGGAGAATCGGCGAGCGGCAGCTTCCCAAAGGCGAAGATGCAAGCTGCACCACACCGGCACAGTGTGGGCAGCCTTCAGACTTAGAGAAACCAGTACTTTACCACTCTCCTGCCTTTTCCATGGTTATTCTATTGGAAAAGAACGAGTTTTGGACAACTACCTTTCATTCTTGCCAAACTCTTTGCAGACCTCCGTGCAAGATTTAGAACAAGAGTTGGGATGTTTTCTTTCCTGGCAGAGTTTCTCATTGCAAGATATGGTGGAAAAGCTTTTTGCTGAGTGTAGAGCGGCAAGACACGCAGAAGACGCAGATACGCAGCTCTCCGAAGCTAAGTGCCGGTCCCGGGCTTTGTTCGGAAGAAACCGCTCTTAGGTGCTCACCGCAACCGGCCCAATGCTCTGTGTGCGAAGAAGCCGCTTCTTCTCCTCCGGGAGAATCGGCGAGCGGCAGCTTCCCAAAGGCGAAGATGCAAGCCGCACCACACAGGCACAGTGTGGGCAGCCTTCAGACTTAGAGAAAACAGTACTTTACCACTCTCCTGCCTTTTCCATTGTTATTATATTGGAAAAGAACGAGTTTTGGACAACTACCTTTCATTCTTGCCAAACTCTTTGCAGACCTCCGTGCAAGCTTTAGAACAAGATTTTGGATGTTTTCTTTCCTGGCAGAGTTTCTCTTTGCAAGATATGGTGGAAAAGCTTTTTGCTGAGTGTTGAGCAGGAAGACACGCAGAAGACGCAGATACGCAGCTCTCCGAAGCTAAGTGCCGGTCCCGGGCAGCTTTCGGCACAAACCGCTCTCAGGAGCTCCCTGCGCTCGCCACAATGCTCTGTGTGCGAAGAAGCCGCTTCTTCGCCTCCGGGAGAATCGGCGAGCGGCAGCTTCCCAAAGGCGAAGATGGAAGCTGCATCAGGCAGGCACAGTGTGGGCAGCCTTCAGACTTAGAGAAACCAGGACTTTACCACTCTCCTGCCTTTTCCATTGTTATTAGATTGGAAAAGAACGAGTTTTGGACAACTACCTTTCATTCTTGCCAAACTCTTTGCAGACCTCCGTGCAAGCCTTAGAACAAGATTTTGGATGTTTTCTTTCCTGGCAGAGTTTCTCTTTGCAAGATATGGTGGAAAAGCTTTTTGCTGAGTGTTGAGCGGCAATACACGCAGAAGACGCAGAGACGCAGCTCTCCGAAGCTAAGTGCCGGTCCCGGGCTTCGTTCGGCACAAACCGCTCTCAGGAGCTCCCTGCGCTCGCCACAATGTTCTGTGTGCGAAGAAGCCGCTTCTTCGCCTCCGGGAGAATCGGCGAGCGGCAGCTTCCCAAAGGCGAAGATGGAAGCCGCATCAGGCAGGCACAGTGTGGGGAGCATTCAGACGTAGAGAAACCAGTACTTTACCACTCTCCTGCCTTTTCCATTGTTATTATATTGGAAAAGAACGAGTTTTGGACAACTACCTTTCATTCTTGCCAAACTTTTTGCAGACCTCCGTGCAAGCTTTAGAACAAGATTTTGGATGTTTTCTTTCCTGGCAGAGTTTCTCATTGCAAGATATGGTGGAAAAGCTTTTTGCTGAGTGTTGAGCGGCAAGACACGCAGAAGACGCAGATACGCAGCTCTCCGAAGCTAAGTGCCGGTCCCGGGCTTTGTTCGGCAGAAGCCGCTCTTAGGTGCTCACCGCGACCGGCCCAATGCTCTGTGTGCGAAGAAGCCGCTTCTTCGCCTCCGGGAGAATCGGCGAGCGGCAGCTTCCCAAAGGTGAAGATGCAAGCTGCAGCACACAGGCACAGTGTGGGCAGCCTTCAGACTTAGAGAAAACAGTACTTTACCACTCTCCTGCCTTTTCCATGGTTATTCTATTGGAAAAGAACAAGTTTTGGACAACTACCTTTCATTCTTGCCAAACTCTTTGCAGACCTCCGTGCAAGATTTAGAACAAGAGTTGGGATGTTTTCTTTCCTGGCAGAGTTTCTCATTGCAAGATATGGTGGAAAAGCTCTTTGCTGAGTATTGAGCGGCAAGACACGCAGAAGACGCAGATACGCAGCTCTCCGAAGCTAAGTGCCGGTCCCGGGCTTTGTTCGGAACTAACCGCTCTTAGGTGCTCACCGCGACCGGCCCAATGCTCTGTGTGCAAAGAAGCCGCTTCTTCGCCTCCGGGAGAATCGGCGAGCGGCAGCTTCCCAAAGGCGAAGATGCAAGCCGCACCACACAGGCACAGTGTGGGTAGCATTCAGACTTAGAGAAAACAGTACTTTACCACTCTCCTGCCTTTTCCATTGTTATTATATTGGAAAAGAACGAGTTTTGGACAACTACCTTTCATTCTTGCCAAACTCTTTGCAGACCTCCGTGCAAGCTTTATAACAAGAGTTGGGATGTTTTCTTTCCTGGCAGAGTTTCTCTTTGCAAGATATGGTGGAAAAGCTTTTTGCTGAGTGTTGAGCAGGAAGACACGCAGAAGACGCAGATACGCAGCTCTCCGAAGCTAAGTGCCGGTCCCGGGCAGCTTTCGGCACAAACCGCTCTCAGGAGCTCCCTGCGCTCGCCACAATGCTCTGTGTGCGAAGAAGCCGCTTCTTCGCCTCCGGGAGAATCGGCGAGCGGCAGCTTCCCAAAGACAAAGATGCAAGCCGCACCACACAGTCACAGTGTGGGCAGCATTCAGACTTAGAGAAAACAGTACTTTACCACTCTCCTGCCTTTTCCATTGTTATTAGATTGGAAAAGAACGAGTTTTGGACAACTACCTTTCATTCTTGCCAAACTCTTTGCAGACCTCCGTGCAAGCCTTAGAACAAGATTTTGGATGTTTTCTTTCCTGGCAGAGTTTCTCTTTGCAAGATATGGTGGAAAAGCTTTTAGCTGAGTGTAGAGCGGCAAGACACGCAGAAGACGCAGAGACGCAGCTCTCCGAAGCTAAGTGCCGGTCCCGGGCTTCGTTCGGCACAAACCGCTCTCAGGAGCTCCCTGCGCTCGCCACAATGTTCTGTGTGCGAAGAAGCCGCTTCTTCGCCTCCGGGAGAATCGGCGAGCGGCAGCTTCCCAAAGGCGAAGATGGAAGCCGCATCAGGCAGGCACAGTGTGGGGAGCATTCAGACTTAGAGAAACCAGTACTTTACCACTCTCCTGCCTTTTCCATTGTTATTACATTGGAAAAGAACGAGTTTTGGACAACTACCTTTCATTCTTGCCAAACTCTTTGCAGACCTCCGTGCAAGCCTTAGAAAAAGATTTTGGATGTTTTCTTTCCTGGCAGAGTTTCTCATTGCAAGATATGGTGGAAAAGCTTTTTGCTGAGTGTTGAGCGGCAAGACACGCAGAAGACGCAGATACGCAGCTCTCCGAAGCTAAGTGCCGGTCCCGGGCTTTGTTCGGCAGAAGCCGCTCTTAGGTGCTCACCGCGACCGGCCCAATGCTCTGTGTGCGAAGAAGCCGCTTCTTCGCCTCCGGGAGAATCGGCGAGCGGCAGTTTCCCAAAGGCGAAGATGCAAGCCGCACCACACAGGCACAGTGTGGGCAGCCTTCAGACTTAGAGAAAACAGTACTTTACCACTCTCCTGCCTTTTCTATGGTTATTCTATTGGAAAAGAACGAGTTTTGGACAACTACCTTTCATTCTTGCCAAACTCTTTGCAGACCTCCGTGCAAGCTTTAGAACAAGATTTTGGATGTTTTCTTTCCTGGCAGAGTTTCTCTTTGCAAGATATGGTGGAAAAGCTTTTTGCTGAGTGTAGAGCGGCAAGACACGCAGAAGACGCAGAGACGCAGCTCTCCGAAGCTAAGTGCTGGTCCCGGGCTTTGTTCGGTAGAGGCCGCTCTTAGGTGCTCACCGCAACCGGCCCAATGCTCTGTGTGCGAAGAAGCCGCTTCTTCGCCTCCGGGAGAATCGGCGAGCGGCAGCTTCCCAAAAGGCGAAGATGCAAGCTGCACCACACAGGCACAGTGTGGGCAGCCTTCAGACTTAGAGAAACCAGTACTTTACCACTCTCCTGCCTTTTCCATGGTTATTATATTGGAAAAGAACGTGTTTTGGACAACTACCTTTCATTCTTGCCAAACTCTTTGCAGACCTCCGTGCAAGCTTTAGAACAAGATTTTGGATGTTTTCTTTCCTGGCAGAGTTTCTCTTTGCAAGATATGGTGGAAAAGCTTTTTGCTGAGTGTTGAGCGGCAAGACACGCAGAAGACGCAGATACGCAGCTCTCCGAAGCTAAGTGCCGGTCCCGGGCTTCTTTCGGCAGAAGCCGCTCTTAGGTGCTCACCGCGACCGGCCCAATGCTCTGTGTGCGAAGAAGCCGCTTCTTCGCCTCCGGGAGAATCGGCGAGCGGCAGCTTCCCAAAGGCGAAGATGCAAGCTGCACCACACAGGCACAGTGTGGGCAGCATTCAGACTTAGAGAAAACAGTACTTTACCACTCTCTCTTCCTTTCCATTGTTATTACATTGGAAAAGAACGAGTTTTGGACAACTACCTTTCATTCTTGCCAAACTCTTTGCAGACCTCCGTGCAAGCTTTAGAACAAGATTTTGGATGTTTTGTTTCTGGAAGAGTTTGTCTTTGCAAGATATGGTGGAAAAGCTTTTTGCTGAGTGTTGAGCGGCAAGACACGCAGAAGACGCAGATACGCAGCTCTCCGAAGCTAGAGTGCCGGTCCCGGGCTTTGTTCGGCAGAAGCCGCTCTTCGGTGCTCACCGCGACCGGCCCAATGCTCTGTGTGCGAAGAAGCCGCTTCTTCGCCTCCGGGAGAATCGGCGAGCGGCAGCTTCCCAAAGGCGAAGATGCAAGCTGCACCACACAGGCACAGTGTGGGCAGCCTTCAGACTTAGAGAAAACAGTACTTTACCACTCTCCTGCCTTTTCCATGCTTATTATATTGGAAAAGAACGAGTTTTGGACAACTACCTTTCATTCTTGCCAAACTCTTTGCAGACCTCCGTGCAAGCTTTAGAACAAGAGTTGGGATGTTTTCTTTCCTGGCAGAGTTTCTCTTTGCAAGATATGGTGGAAAAGCTTTTTGCTGAGTGTTGAGCAGGAAGACACGCAGAAGACGCAGATACGCAGCTCTCCGAAGCTAAGTGCCGGTCCCGGGCAGCTTTCGGCACAGACCGCTCTCAGGAGCTCCCTGCGCTCGCCACAATCTTCTGTGTGCGAAGAAGCCGCTTCTTCGCCTCCGGGAGAATCGGCGAGCGGCAGCTTCCCAAAGGCGAAGATGGAAGCCGCATCAGGCAGGCACAGTGTGGGCAGCATTCAGACTTAGAGAAACCAGTACTTTACCACTCTCCTGCCTTTTCCATTGTTATTAGATTGGAAAAGAACGAGTTTTGGACAACTACCTTTCATTCTTGCCAAACTCTTTGCAGACCTCCGTGCAAGCCTTAGAACAAGATTTTGGATGTTTTCTTTCCTGGCAGAGTTTCTCTTTGCAAGATATGGTGGAAAAGCTTTTTGCTGAGTGTAGAGCGGCAAGACACGCAGAAGACGCAGATACGCAGCTCTCCGAAGCTATGTGCCGGTCCAGGGCTTTGTTCGGCAGAAGCCGCTCTTAGGTGCTCACCGCGACCGGCCCAATGCTCTGTGTGCGAAGAAGCCGCTTCTTCGCCTCCGGGAGAATCGGCGAGCGGCAGCTTCCCAAAAAGCGAAGATGCAAGGCGCACCATGCAGGCACAGTGTGGGCAGCCTTCAGACTTAGAGAAACCAGTACTTTACCACTCTCCTGCCTTTTCCATTGTTATTGTATTGGAAAAGAACGAGTTTTGGACAACTACCTTTCATTCTTGCCAAACTCTTTGCAGACCTCCGTGCAAGCTTTAGAACAAGATTTTGGATGTTTTCTTTCCTGGCAGAGTTTCTCCTTGCAAAATATTTTGGAAAAGCTTTTTGCTGAGTGTAGAGCGGCAAGACACGCAGAAGACGCAGATACGCAGCTCTCCGAAGCTAAGTGCCGGTCCCGGGCTTCTTTCGGCACAAATCGCTCTTACGTGCTCACCGCGACCGGCCCAATGCTCTGTGTGCGAAGAAGCCGCTTCTTCGCCTCCGGGAGAATCGGCGAGCAGCAGCTTCCCAAAGGCGAAGATGCAAGCCGCACCACACAGGCACAGTGTGGGCAGCATTCAGACTTAGAGAAAACAGTACTTTACCACTCTCCTGCATTTTCCATGGTTATTATATTGGAAAAGAACGAGTTTTGGACAACTACCTTTCATTCTTGCAAAACTCTTTGCAGACCTCCGTGCAAGCTTTAGAACAAGATTTTGGATGTTTTCTTTCCTGGCAGAGTTTCTCTTTGCAAGATATGCTGGAAAAGCTTTTTGCTGAATGTTGAGCAGGAAGACACGCAGAAGACGCAGATACGCAGCTCTCCGAAGCTAAGTGCCGGTCCCGGGCTTTGTTCGGCAGAAGCCGCTCTTAGGTGCTCACCGCGACCGGCCCAATGCTCTGTGTGCGAAGAAGCCGCTTCTTCGCCTCCGGGAGAAGCGGTGAGCGGCAGCTTCCCAAAGGCGAAGATGCAAGCTGCAGCACACAGGCACAGTGTGGGCAGCATTCAGACTTAGAGAAAACAGTACTTTACCTCTCTCTCTTCCTTGCCATTGTTATTACATTGGAAAAGAACGAGTTTTGGACAACTACCTTTCATTCTTGCAAAACTCTTTGCAGACCTCCGTGCAAGCTTTAGAACAAGATTTTGGATGTTTTCTTTCCTGGCAGAGTTTCTCTTTGCAAGATATGGTGGAAAAGCTTTTTGCTGAGTGTTGAGCGGCAAGACACGCAGAAGACGCAGATACGCAGCTCTCCGAAGCTAAGTGCCGGTCCCGGGCTTTGTTCGGCACAAACCGCTCTCAGGAGCTCCCTGCGCTCGCCACAATGTTCTGTGTGCGAAGAAGCTGCTTCTTCGCCTCCGGGAGAACCGGCGAGCGGCAGCTTCCCAAAGGCGAAGATGGAAGCCGCATCAGGCAGGCACAGTGTGGGCAGCATTCAGACTTAGAGAAACCAGTACTTTACCACTCTCCTGCCTTTTCCATTGTTATTACATTGGAAAAGAACGAGTTTTGGACAACTACCTTTCATTCTTGCCAAACTCTTTGCAGACCTCCGTGCAAGCCTTAGAACAAGAGTTGGGATGTTTTCTTTCCTGGCAGAGTTTCTCTTTGCAAGATATGGTGGAAAAGCTTTTTGCTGAGTGTTGAGCGGCAAGACACGCAGAAGACGCAGATACGCAGCTCTCCGAAGCTAAGTGCCGGTCCCGGGCTTTGTTCGGCAGAAGCCGCTCTTAGGTGCTCACCGCGACCGGCCCAATGCTCTGTGTGCGAAGAAGCCGCTTCTTCGCCTCCGGGAGAATCGGCGAGCGGCAGCTTCCCAAAAGGCGAAGATGCAAGCCGCACCACACAGGCACAGTGTGGGCAGCCTTCAGACTTAGAGAAACCAGTACTTTACCTCTCTCCTGCCTTTTCCATTGTTATTACATTGGAAAAGAACGAGTTTTGGACAACTACCTTTCATTCTTGCCAAACTCTTTGCAGACCTCCGTGAAAGCTTTAGAACAAGATTTTGGATGTTTTCTTTCCTGGCAGAGTTTCTCTTTGCAAGATATGCTGGAAAAGCTTTTTGCTGAGTGTTGAGCGGCAAGACACGCAGAAGACGTAGATACGCAGCTCTCCGAAGCTAAGTGCCAGTCCCGCGCTTCTTTCGGCACAAATCGCTCTTAGGTGCTCACCGCGACCGGCCCAATGCTCTGTGTGCGAAGAAGCCGCTTCGTCGCCTCCGGGAGAATCGGCGAGCGGCAGCTTCCCAAAGGCAAAGATGTAAGCTGCAGCACACAGGCACAGTGTGGGCAGCCTTCAGACTTAGAGAAACCAGTACTTTACGACTCTCCTGCCTTTTCCATTGTTATTATATTGGAAAAGAACGAGTTTTGGACAACTACCTTTCATTCTTGCAAAACTCTTTGCAGACCTCCGTGCAAATTTTAGAACAAGATTTTGGATGTTTTCTTTCCTGGCAGAGTTTCTCTTTGCAAGATATGGTGGAAAAGCTTTTTGCTGAGTGTTGAGCGGCAAGACACGCAGAAGACGCAGATACGCAGCTCTCCGAAGCTAAGTGCCGGTCCCGGGCTTTGTTCGGCAGAAGCCGCTCTTAGGTGCTCACCGCGACCGGCCCAATGCTCTGTGTGTGAAGAAGCCGCTTCTTCGCCTCCGGGAGAAGCGGCGAGCGGCAGCTTCCCAAAGGCGAAGATGCAAGCTCCACACACAGGCACAGTGTGGGCAGCATTCAGACTTAGAGAAACCAGTACTTTACCTCTCTCTCTTCCTTTCCATTGTTATTACATTGGAAAAGAACGAGTTTTGGACAACTACCTTTCATTCTTGCCAAACTCTTTGCAGACCTCCGTGCAAGCTTTAGAACAAGATTTTGGATGTTTTCTTTCCTGGCAGAGTTTCTCTTTGCAAGATATGGTGGAAAAGCTTTTTGCTGAGTGTTGAGCGGCAAGACACGCAGAAGACGCAGATACGCAGCTCTCCGAAGCTAGAGTGCCGGTCCCGGGCTTTGTTCGGCAGAAGCCGCTCTTAAGTGCTCACCGCGACCGGCCCAATGCTCTGTGTGCGAAGAAGCCGCTTCTTCGCCTCCGAGAGAATCGGCGAGCGGCAGCTTCCCAAAGGCGAAGATGCAAGCTGCACCACACAGGCACAGTGTGGGCAGCCTTCAGACTTAGAGAAAACATGACTTTACCACTCTCCTGCCTTTTCCATGCTTATTATATTGGAAAAGAACGAGTTTTGGACAACTACCTTTCATTCTTGCAAAACTCTTTGCAGACCTCCGTGCAAGCTTTAGAACAAGATTTTGGATGTTTTCTTTCCTGGCAGAGTTTCTCTTTGCAAGATATGCTGGAAAAGCTTTTTGCTGATTGTTGAGCGGCAAGACACGCAGAAGACGCAGATACGCAGCTCTCCGAAGCTAAGTGCCGGTCCCGGGCTTTGTTCGGCAGAAGCCGCTCTTAGGTGCTCACCGCGACCGGCCCAATGCTCTGTGTGCGAAGAAGCCGCTTCTTCGCCTCCGGGAGAATCGGCGAGCGGCAGCTTCCCAAAGGCGAAGACGGAAGCTGCACCACACCGGCGCAGTGTGGGCAGCCTTCAGACTTAGAGAAACCAGTACTTTACCACTCTCCTGCCTTTTCCATTGTTATTAGATTGGAAAAGAACGAGTTTTGGACAACTACCTTTCATTCTTGCCAAACTCTTTGCAGACCTCCGTGCAAGCTTTAGAACAAGAGTTGGGATGTTTTCTTTCCTGGCAGAGTTTCTCTTTGCAAGATATGGTGGAAAAGGTTTTTGCTGAGTGTTGAGCAGGAAGACACGCAGAAGACGCAGATATGCAGCTCTCCGAAGCTAAGTGCCGGTCCCGGGCAGCTTTCGGCACAGACCGCTCTCAGGAGCTCCCTGCGCTCGCCACAATGTTCTGTGTGCGAAGAAGCCGCTTCTTCGCCTCCGGGAGAATCGGCGAGCGGCAGCTTCCCAAAAGGCGAAGATGCAAGCTGCACCACACAGGCACAGTGTGGGCAGCATTCAGACTTAGACAAAACAGTACTTTACCTCTCTCTATTCCTTTTCCATTGTTATTATATTGGAAAAGAACGAGTTTTGGACAACTACCTTTCATTCTTGCCAAACTCTTTGCAGACCTCCGTGCAAGCCTTAGAACAAGATTTTGGATGTTTTCTTTCCTGGCAGAGTTTCTCATTGCAAGATATGGTGGAAAAGATTTCTGCTGAGTGTTGAGCGGCAAGACACGCAGAAGACGCAGATACGCAGCTGTCCGAAGCTAAGTGCCAGTCCCGGGCTTTGTTCGGCAGAAGCCGCTCTTAGGTGCTCACCGCGACCGGCCCAATGCTCTGTGTGCGAAGAAGCCGCTTCTTCGCCTCCGGGAGAATCGGCGAGCGGCAGCTTCCCAAAAGGCGAACATGCAAGCTCCTCACACAGGCACAGTGTGGGCAGCATTCAGACTTAGAGAAACCAGTACTTTACCTCTCTCTCTTCCTTTCCATTGTTATTACACTGGAAAAGAACGAGTTTTGGACAACTACCTTTCATTCTTGCAAAACTCTTTGCAGACCTCCGTGCAAGCTTTAGAACAAGATTTTGGATGTTTTCTTTCCTGGCAGAGTTTCTCTTTGCGAGATATGGTGGAAAAGCTTTTTGCTGAGTGTTGAGCGGCAAGACACGCAGAAGACGCAGATACGCAGCTCTCCGAAGCTAAGTGCCGGTCCCAGGCAGCTTTCGGCACAAACCGCTCTTCGGTGCTCACCGCGACCGGCCCAATGCTCTGTGTGCGAAGAAGCCGCTTCTTCGCCTCCGGGAGAAT
Source organism: Molothrus aeneus (assembly GCF_037042795.1). Lineage (NCBI taxonomy): Eukaryota > Metazoa > Chordata > Aves > Passeriformes > Icteridae > Molothrus > Molothrus aeneus. The sequence continues at coordinate 223,278 of NW_027098778.1, forward strand.
CGGCGAGCGGCAGCTTCCCAAAAGGCGAAGATGCAAGCCGCACCATGGAGGCACAGTGTGGGCAGCATTCAGACTTAGAGAAACCAGTACTTTACCACTCTCCTGCCTTTTCCATGGTTATTCTATTGGAAAAGAACGAGTTTTGGACAACTACCTTTCATTCTTGCCAAACTCTTTGCAGACCTCCGTGCAAGCTTTAGAACAAGATTTTGGATGTTTTCTTTCCTGGCAGAGTTTCTCATTGCAAGATATGGTGGAAAAGCTTTTTGCTGAGTGTTGAGCGGCAAGACACGCAGAAGACGCAGATACACAGCTCTCCGAAGCTAAGTGCCGGCCCACGGCTTCTTTCGGAAGAAGCCGCTCTTCGGTGCTCACCGCGACCGGCCCAATGCTCTGTGTGCGAAGAAGCCGCTTCTTCGCCTCCGGGAGAATCGGCGAGCGGCAGCTTCCCAAAAGGCGAAGATGCAAGCTGCACCACACAGGCACAGTGTGGGCAGCATTCAGACTTAGACAAAACAGTACTTTACCTCTCTCTATTTCTTTTCCATTGTTATTATATTGGAAAAGAACGAGTTTTGGACAACTACCTTTCATTCTTGCCAAACTCTTTGCAGACCTCCGTGCAAGCCTTAGAACAAGAGTTGGGATGTTTTCTTTCCTGGCAGAGTTTCTCTTTGCAAGATATGGTGGAAAAGCTTTTTGCTGAGTGTTGAGCGGCAAGACACGCAGAAGACGCAGATACGCAGCTCTCCGAAGCTAAGTGCCGGTCCCGGGATTTGTTCGGCAGAAGTCGCTCTTAGGTGCTTACCGCGACCGGCCCAATGCTCTGTGTGCGAAGAAGCCGCTTCTTCGCCTCCGGGAGAATCGGCGAGCGGCAGCTTCCCAAAAGGCGAAGATGCAAGCTCCACACCCAGGCACAGTGTGGGCAGCATTCAGACTTAGAGAAAACAGTACTTTACCTCTCTCTCTTCCTTTCCATTGTTATTACACTGGAAAAGAACGAGTTTTGGACAACTACCTTTCATTCTTGCAAAACTCTTTGCAGACCTCCGTGCAAGCTTTAGAACAAGATTTTGGATGTTTTCTTTCCTGGCAGAGTTTCTCTTTGCAAGATATGGTGGAAAAGCTTTTTGCTGAGTGTTGAGCGGCAAGACACGCAGAAGACGCAGATACGCAGCTCTCCGAAGCTAGAGTGCCGGTCCCGGGCTTTGTTCGGCAGAAGCCGCTCTTCGGTGCTCACCGCGACGGGCACAATGCTCTGTGTGCGAAGAAGCCGCTTCTTCGCCTCCGGGAGAATCGGCGAGCGGCAGCTTCCCAAAAGGCGAAGATGCAAGCTGCACCACACAGGCACAGTGTGGGCAGCATTCAGACTTAGACAAAACAGTACTTTACCTCTCTCTATTCCTTTTCCATTGTTATTATATTGGAAAAGAACGAGTTTTGGACAACTACCTTTCATTCTTGCCAAACTCTTTGCAGACCTCCGTGCAAGCTTTAGAACAAGAGTTGGGATGTTTTCTTTCCTTGCAGAGTTTCTCTTTGCAAGATATGGTGGAAAAGCTTTTTGCTGAGTGTTGAGCAGGAAGACACGCAGAAGACGCAGATACGCAGCTCTCCGAAGCTAAGTGCCGGTCCCAGGCAGATTTCGGCACAAACCGCTCTTCGGTGCTCACCGCGACCGGCCCAATGCTCTGTGTGCGAAGAAGCCGCTTCTTCGCCTCTGGGAGAATCGGCGAGCGGCAGCTTCCCAAAAGGCGAAGATGCAAGGCGCACCATGGAGGCACAGTGTGGGCAGCATTCAGACTAAGAGAAACCAGTACTTTACCACTCTCCTGCCTTTTCCATTGTTATTATATTGGAAAAGAACGAGTTTTGGACAACTACCTTTCATTCTTGCCAAACTCTTTGCAGACCTCCGTGCAAGCTTTAGAACAAGATTTTGGATGTTTTCTTTCCTGGCAGAGTTTCTCCTTGCAAAATATGGTGGAAAAGCTTTTTGCTGAGTGTTGAGCAGGAAGACACGCAGAAGACGCAGATACGCAGCTCTCCGAAGCTAAGTGCCGGTCCACGGCTTCTTTCGGAAGAAGCCGCTCTTCGGTGCTCACCGCGACCAGCCCAATGCTCTGTATGCGAAGAAGCCGCTTCTTCGCCTCCGGGAGAATCGGCGAGCGGCAGCTTCCCAAAGGCGAAGATGCAAGCCGCACCACACAGGCACAGTGTGGGCAGCATTCAGACTTAGAGAAAACAGTACTTTACCACTCTCCTGCCTTTTCCATTGTTATTATATTGGAAAAGAACGAGTTTTGGACAACTACCTTTCATTCTTGCCAAACTCTTTGCAGACCTCCGTGCAAGCTTTAGAACAAGATTTTGGATGTTTTCTTTCCTGGCAGAGTTTCTCTTTGCAAGATATGGTGGAAAAGCTTTTTGCTGAGTGTTGAGTAGGAAGCCATGCAGAAGACGCAGATACGCAGCTCTCCGAAGCTAAGTGCCGGTCCCGGGCTTTGTTCAGTAGAAGCCGCTCTTAGGTGCGCACAGCAACCGGCCCAATGCTCTGTGTGCGAAGAAGCCGCTTCTTTGCCTCCGGGAGAATCGGCGAGCGGCAGCTTCCCAAAGGCGAAGATGGAAGCCGCATCAGGCAGGCACAGTGTGGGCAGCATTCAGACTTAGAGAAAACAGTACTTTACCACTCTCCTGCCTTTTCCATTGTTATTACATTGGAAAAGAACGAGTTTTGGACAACTACCTTTCATTCTTGCCAAACTCTTTGCAGACCTCCGTGCAAGCCTTAGAACAAGATTTTGGATGTTTTCTTTCCTGGCAGAGTTTCTCTTTGCAAGATATGGTGGAAAAGCTTTTTGCTGAGTGTTGAGCGGCAAGACACGCAGAAGACGCAGATACGCAGCTCTCCGAAGCTAAGTGCCGGTCCACCTCTTCTTTCGGAAGAAGCCGCTCTTCGGTGCTCACCGCGACCGGCCCAATGCTCTGTGTGCGAAGAAGCCGCTTCTTCGCCTCGGGGAGAATTGGCGAGCGGCAGCTTCCCAAAGGCGAAGATGCAAGCTGCACCACACAGGCACAGTGTGGGCAGCCTTCAGACTTAGAGAAACCAGTACTTTACCACTCTCCTGCCTTTTCCATTGTTATTATATTGGAAAAGAACGAGTTTTGGACAACTACCTTTCATTCTTGCCAAACTCTTTGCAGACCTCCATGCAAGCTTTAGAACAAGAGTTGGGATGTTTTCTTTCCTGGCAGAGTTTCTCTTTGCAAGATATGGTGGAAAAGCTTTTTGCTGAGTGTTGAGCAGGACGACACGCAGAAGACGCAGATACGCAGCTCTCCGAAGCTAAGTGCCGGTCCTGGGCATCTTTCGGCACAAACCACTCTCAGGAGCTCCCTGCGCTCGCCACAATGCCCTGTGTGCGAAGAAGCCGCTTCGTTGCCTCCGGGAGAATCGGCGAGCGGCAGCTTCCCAAAGGCGAAGATGCAAGCCTCACCACACAGGCACAGTGTGGGCAGCATTCAGACTTAGAGAAAACAGTACTTTACCACTCTCCTGCCTTTTCCATTGTTATTATATTGGAAAAGAACGAGTTTTGGACGACTACCTTTCATTCTTGCAAAACTCTTTGCAGACCTCCGTGCAAGCTTTAGAACAAGATTTTGGATGTTTTCTTTCCTGGCAGAGTTTCTCTTTGCAAGATATGGTGGAAAAGCTTTTTGCTGAGTGTTGAGCAATAAGACACGCAGAAGACGCAGATACGCAGCTCTCCGAAGCTAAGCGCCGGTCCCGGGCAGCTTTCGGCACAAACCGCTCTCAGGAGCTCCCTGGGCTCCCCACAATGCTCTGTGTGCGAAGAAGCCGCTTCTTCGCCTCTGGGAGAATCGGCGAGCGGCAGCTTCCCAAAAGGCGAAGATGGAAGCCGCATCAGGCAGGCACAGTGTGGGCAGCATTCAGACTTAGAGAAACCAGTACTTTACCACTCTCCTGCCTTTTCCATTGTTATTAGATTGGAAAAGAACGAGTTTTGGACAACTAACTTTCATTCTTGCCAAACTCTTTGCAGACCTCCGTGCAAGCCTTAGAACAAGATTTTGGATGTTTTCTTTCCTGGCAGAGTTTCTCATTGCAAGATATGGTGGAAAAGCTTTTTGCTGAGTGTTGAGCGGCAAGACACGCAGAAGACGCAGATACGCAGCTCTCCGAAGCTAAGTGCCGGTCCTGGGGTTTGTTCGGCAGAAGCCGCTCTTAGGTGCTCACTGCGACAGGCCCAATGCTCTGTGTGCAAAGAAGCCGCTTCTTCGCCTCTGGGAGAATCGGCGAGCGGCAGCTTCCCAAAAGGCGAAGATGCAAGCCGCACCACAAAGGCACAGTGTGGGCAGCCTTCAGACTTAGAGAAACCAGTACTTTACCACTCTCCTGCCTTTTCCATTGTTATTATATTGGAAAAGAACGAGTTTTGGACAAGTAACTTTCATCCGTGCCAAACTCTTTGCAGACCTCCGTGCAAGCTTTAGAACAAGATTTTGGATGTTTTCTTTCCTGGCAGAGTTTCTCATTGCAAGATATGGTGGAAAAGCTTTTTGCTGAGTGTTGAGCGGCAAGACACACAGAAGATGCAGATACGCAGCTCTCCGAAGCTAAGTGCCGGTCCACGGATTCTTTCGGCAGAAGCCGCTCTTAGGTGCTCACCGCAACCGGCCCAATGCTCTGTGTGCGAAGAAGCCGCTTCTTCGCCTCCGGGAGAATCGGCGAGCGGCAGCTTCCCAAAAGGCGAAGATGCAAGCTCCACACACAGGCACAGTGTGGGCAGCATTCAGACTTAGAGAAAACAGTACTTTACCACTCTCCTGCCTTTTCCATGGTTATTATATTGGAAAAGAACGAGTTTTGGACAACTACCTTTCATTCTTGCCAAACTCTTTGCAGACCTCCGTGCAAGCTCTAGAACAAGATTTTGGATGTTTTCTTTCCTGGCAGAGTTTCTCTTTGCAAGATATGGTGGAAAAGCTTTTTGCTGAGTGTTGAGCAGGAAGACACGCAGAAGACGCAGATACGCAGCTCTCCGAAGCTAAGTGCCGGTCCCGGGCTTTGTTCGGTAGAAGCCGCTCTTAGGTGCTCACCGGGACCGGCCCAATGCTCTGTGTGCGAAGAAGCCGCTTCTTCGCCTCCGGGAGAATCGGCGAGCGGCAGCTTCCCAAAAGGCGAAGATGCAAGGCGCACCATGCAGGCACAGTGTGGGCAGCCTTCAGACTTAGAGAAACCAGTACTTTACCACTCTCCTGCCTTTCCCATTGTTATTATATTGGAAAAGAACGAGTTTTGGACAACTACCTTTCATTCTTGCCAAACTCTTTGCAGACCTCCGTGCAAGCCTTAGAACAAGATTTTGGATGTTTTCTTTCCTGGCAGAGTTTCTCTTTGCAAGATATGGTGGAAAAGCTTTTTGCTGAGTGTTGAGCGGCAAGACACGCAGAAGACGCAGATACGCAGCTCTCCGAAGCTAAGTGCCGGTCCACCTCTTATTTCGGAAGAAGCCGCTCTTCGGTGCTCACCGCGACCGGCCCAATGGTCTGTGTGCGAAGAAGCCGCTTCTTCGCCTCGGGGAGAATTGGCGAGCGGCAGCTTCCCAAAGGCGAAGATGCAAGCTGCACCACACAGGCACAGTGTGGGCAGCCTTCAGACTTAGAGAAACCAGTACTTTACCACTCTCCTGCCTTTTCCATTGTTATTATATTGGAAAAGAACGAGTTTTGGACAACTACCTTTCATTCTTGCCAAACTCTTTGCAGACCTCCGTGCAAGCTTTAGAACAAGAGTTGGGATGTTTTCTTTCCTGGCAGAGTTTCTCTTTGCAAGATATGGTGGAAAAGCTTTTTGCTGAGTGTTGAGCAGGACGACACGCAGAAGACGCAGATACGCAGCTCTCCGAAGCTAAGTGCCGGTCCCGGGCATCTTTCGGCACAAACCGCTCTCAGGAGCTCCCTGCGCTCGCCACAATGCCCTGTGTGCGAAGAAGCCGCTTCTTCGCCTCCGGGAGAATCGGCAAGCGGTAGCTTCCCAAAGGCGGAGATGGAAGCCGCATCAGGCAGGCACAGTGTGGGCAGCATTCAGACTTAGAGAAAACAGTACTTTACCACTCTCCTGCCTTTTCCATTGTTATTATATTGGAAAAGAACGAGTTTTGGACAACTACCTTTCATTCTTGCAAAACTCTTTGCAGACCTCCGTGCAAGCTTTAGAACAAGATTTTGGATGTTTTCTTTCCTGGCAGAGTTTGTCTTTGCAAGATATGGTGGAAAAGCTTTTTGCTGAGTGTTGAGCAGGAAGACACGCAGAAGACGCAGATACGCAGCTCTCCGAAGCTAAGTGCCGGTCCCGGGCTTCTTTCGGCACAAATCGCTCTTACGTGCTCACCGCGACCGGCCCAATGCTCTGTGTGCGAAGAAGCCGCTTCTTCGCCTCCGGGAGAATCGGTGAGCGGCAGCTTCCCAAAGGCGAAGATGCAAGCCGCACCACACAGGCACAGTGTGGGCAGCATTCAGACTTAGAGAAAACAGTACTTTACCACTCTCCTGCCTTTTCCATGGTTATTATATTGGAAAAGAATGAGTTTTGGACAACTACCTTTCATTCTTGCCAAACCCTTTGCAGACCTCCGTGCAAGCTTTAGAACAAGATTTTGGATGTTTTCTTTCCTGGCAGAGTTTCTCTTTGCAAGATATGCTGGAAAAGCTTTTTGATGAATGTTGAGCAGGAAGACACGCAGAAGACGCAGATACGCAGCTCTCCGAAGCTAAGTGCCGGTCCCGGGCTTTGTTCGGTAGAAGCCCCTCTTAGGTGCTCACCGCGACCGGCCCAATGCTCTGTGTGCGAAGAAGCTGCTTCTTCGCCTCCGGGAGAAGCGGCGAGCGGCAGCTTCCCAAAGGCGAAGATGCAAGCTCCACACACAGGCACAGTGTGGGCAGCATTCAGACTTAGAGAAAACAGTACTTTACCTCTCTATCTTCCTTGCCATTGTTATTACATTGGAAAAGAACGAGTTTTGGACAAGTAACTTTCATCCGTGCCAAACTCTTTGCAGACCTCCGTGCAAGCTTTAGAACAAGATTTTGGATGTTTTCTTTCCTGGCAGAGTTTCTCTTTGCAAGATATGGTGGAAAAGCTTTTTGCTGAGTGTTGAGCGGCAAGACACGCAGAAGACGCAGATACGCAGCTCTCCGAAGCTAAGTGCCGGTCCCGGGCAGCTTTCGGCACAAACAGCTCTCAGGAGCTCCCTACGCTCGCCACAATGTTCTGTGTGCGAAGAAGCTGCTTCTTCGCCTCCGGGAGAATCGGCGAGCGGCAGCTTCCCAAAGGCGAAGATGGAAGCCGCACCACACAGGCACAGTGTGGGCAGCATTCAGACTTAGAGAAAACAGTACTTTACCACTCTCCTGCCTTTTCCATTGTTATTATATTGGAAAAGAACGAGTTTTGGACAACTACCTTTCATTCTTGCCAAACTCTTTGCAGACCTCCGTGCGAGCCTTAGAACAAGATTTTGGATGTTTTCTTTCCTGGCAGAGTTTCTCTTTGCAAGATATGGTGGAAAAGCTTTTTGCTGAGTGTTGAGCGGCAAGACACGCAGAAGACGCAGATACGCAGCTCTCCCAAGCTAAGTGCCAGTCCCGGGCTTTGTTCGGCAGAAGCCGCTCTTAGGTGCTCACCGCGACCGGCCCAATGCTCTGTGTGCGAAGAAGCCGCTTCTTCGCCTCCGGGAGAATCGGCGAGCGGCAGCTTCCCAAAAGGCGAAGATGCAAGCCGCACCACACAGGCACAGTGTGGGCAGCCTTCAGACTTAGAGAAACCAGTACTTTACCTCTCTCCTGCCTTTTCCATTGTTATTACATTGGAAAAGAACGAGTTTTGGACAACTACCTTTCATTCTTGCCAAACTCTTTGCAGACCTCCGTGAAAGCTTTAGAACAAGATTTTGGATGTTTTCTTTCCTGGCAGAGTTTCTCCTTGCAAAATATGTTGGAAAAGATTTTTGCTGAGTGTAGAGCGGCAAGACACGCAGAAGACGCAGATACGCAGCTCTCCGAAGCTAAGTGCCAGTCCCGCGCTTCTTTTGGCACAAATCGCTCTTAGGTGCTCACCGCGACCGGCCCAATGCTCTGTGTGCGAAGAAGACGCTTCTTCGCCTCCGGGAGAATCGGCGAGCGGCAGCTTCCCAAAGGCGAAGATGCAAGCCGCACCACACAGGCACAGTGTGGGCAGCATTCAGATTTAGAGAAAACAGTACTTTACCACTCTCCTGCCTTTTCCATGGTTATTCTATTGGAAAAGAACGAGTTTTGGACAACTACCTTTCATTCTTGCCAAAGTCTTTGCAGACCTCCGTGCAAGCTTTAGAACAAGATTTTGGATGTTTTCTTTCCTGGCAGAGTTTCTCTTTGCAAGATATGGTGGAAAAGCTTTTTGCTGAGTGTTGAGCAAAAAGCCATTTAGAAGACGCAGATACGCAGCTCTCCGAAGCTAAGTGCCGGTCCCGGGCTTTGTTCAGTAGAAGCCGCTCTTAGGTGCGCACCGCAACCGGCCCAATGCTCTGTGTGCGAAGAAGCCGCTTCTTTGCCTCCGGGAGAATCGGCGAGCGGCAGCTTCCCAAAGGCGAAGATGGAAGCCGCATCAGGCAGGCACAGTGTGGGCAGCATTCAGACTTAGAGAAAACAGTACTTTACCACTCTCCTGCCTTTTCCATTGTTATTACATTGGAAAAGAACGAGTTTTGGACAACTACCTTTCATTCTTGCCAAACTCTTTGCAGACCTCCGTGCAAGCCTTAGAACAAGATTTTGGATGTTTTCTTTCCTGGCAGAGTTTCTCTTTGCAAGATATGGTGGAAAAGCTTTTTGCTGAGTGTTGAGCGGCAAGACACGCAGAAGACGCAGATACGCAGCTCTCCGAAGCTAAGTGCCGGTCCACCTCTTCTTTCGGAAGAAGCCGCTCTTCGGTGCTCACCGCGACCGGCCCAATGCTCTGTGTGCGAAGAAGCCGCTTCTTCGCCTCGGGGAGAATTGGCGAGCGGCAGCTTCCCAAAGGCGAAGATGCAAGCTGCACCACACAGGCACAGTGTGGGCAGCCTTCAGACTTAGAGAAACCAGTACTTTACCACTCTCCTGCCTTTTCCATTGTTATTATATTGGAAAAGAACGAGTTTTGGACAACTACCTTTCATTCTTGCCAAACTCTTTGCAGACCTCCGTGCAAGCTTTAGAACAAGAGTTGGGATGTTTTCTTTCCTGGCAGAGTTTCTCTTTGCAAGATATGGTGGAAAAGCTTTTTGCTGAGTGTTGAGCAGGACGACACGCAGAAGACGCAGATACGCAGCTCTCCGAAGCTAAGTGCCGGTCCCGGGCATCTTTCGGCACAAACCACTCTCAGGAGCTCCCTGCGCTCGCCACAATGCCCTGTGTGCGAAGAAGCCGCTTCTTCGCCTCCGGGAGAATCGGCGAGCGGCAGCTTCCCAAAGGCGAAGATGCAAGCCTCACCACACAGGCACAGTGTGGGCAGCATTCAGACTTAGAGAAAACAGTACTTTACCACTCTCCTGCCTTTTCCATTGTTATTATATTGGAAAAGAACGAGTTTTGGACGACTACCTTTCATTCTTGCAAAACTCTTTGCAGACCTCCGTGCAAGCTTTAGAACAAGATTTTGGATATTTTCTTTCCTGGCAGAGTTTATCTTTGCAAGATATGGTGGAAAAGCTTTTTGCTGAGTGTTGAGCAGGAAGACACGCAGAAGACACAGATACGCAGCTCTCCGAAGCTAAGCGCCGGTCCCGGGCATCGTTCGGCAAAACCGCTCTCAGGAGCTCCCTGGGCTCCCCACAATGCTCTGTGTGCGAAGAAGCCGCTTCTTCGCCTCTGGGAGAATCGGCGAGCGGCAGCTTCCCAAAAGGCGAAGATGGAAGCCGCATCAGGCAGGCACAGTGTGGGCAGCATTCAGACTTAGAGAAACCAGTACTTTACCACTCTCCTGCCTTTTCCATTGTTATTAGATTGGAAAAGAACGAGTTTTGGACAACTAACTTTCATTCTTGCCAAACTCTTTGCAGACCTCCGTGCAAGCCTTAGAACAAGATTTTGGATGTTTTCTTTCCTGGCAGAGTTTCTCATTGCAAGATATGGTGGAAAAGCTTTTTGCTGAGTGTAGAGCGGCAAGACACGCAGAAGACGCAGATACGCAGCTCTCCGAAGCTAAGTGCCGGTCCTGGGCTTTGTTCGGCAGAAGCCGCTCTTAGGTGCTCACTGCGACAGGCCCAATGCTCTGTGTGCAAAGAAGCCGCTTCTTCGCCTCTGGGAGAATCGGCGAGCGGCAGCTTCCCAAAAGGCGAAGATGCAAGCCGCACCACACAGGCACAGTGTGGGCAGCCTTCAGACTTAGACAAACCAGTACTTTACCACTCTCCTGCCTTTTCCATTGTTATTACATTGGAAAAGAACGAGTTTTGGACAAGTAACTTTCATCCGTGCCAAACTCTTTGCAGACCTCCGTGCAAGCTTTAGAACAAGATTTTGGATGTTTTCTTTCCTGGCAGAGTTTCTCTTTGCAAGATATGGTGGAAAAGCTTTTTGCTGAGTGTTGAGCAGGACGACACGCAGAAGACGCAGATACGCAGCTCTCCGAAGCTAAGTGCCGGTCCCGGGCATCTTTCGGCACAAACCGCTCTCAGGAGCTCCCTGCGCTCGCCACAATGCCCTGTGTGCGAAGAAGCCGCTTCTTCGCCTCCGGGAGAATCGGCAAGCGGTAGCTTCCCAAAGGCGGAGATGGAAGCCGCATCAGGCAGGCACAGTGTGGGCAGCATTCAGACTTAGAGAAAACAGTACTTTACCACTCTCCTGCCTTTTCCATTGTTATTACATTGGAAAAGAACGAGTTTTGGACAACTACCTTTCATTCTTGCCAAACTCTTTGCAGACCTCCGTGCAAGCCTTAGAACAAGATTTTGGATGTTTTCTTTCCTGGCAGAGTTTCTCTTTGCAAGATATGGTGGAAAAGCTTTTTGCTGAGTGTTGAGCGGCAAGACACGCAGAAGACGCAGATACGCAGCTCTCCGAAGCTAAGTGCCGGTCCCGGGCTTCTTTCGGCACAAATCGCTCTTACGTGCTCACCGCGACCGGCCCAATGCTCTGTGTGCGAAGAAGCCGCTTCTTCGCCTCCGGGAGAATCGGTGAGCGGCAGCTTCCCAAAGGCGAAGATGCAAGCCGCACCACACAGGCACAGTGTGGGCAGCATTCAGACTTAGAGAAAACAGTACTTTACCACTCTCCTGCCTTTTCCATGGTTATTATATTGGAAAAGAATGAGTTTTGGACAACTACCTTTCATTCTTGCCAAACTCTTTGCAGACCTCCGTGCAAGCTTTAGAACAAGATTTTGGATGTTTTCTTTCCTGGCAGAGTTTCTCTTTGCAAGATATGCTGGAAAAGCTTTTTGCTGAATGTTGAGCAGGAAGACACGCAGAAGACGCAGATACGCAGCTCTCCGAAGCTAAGTGCCGGTCCCGGGCTTTGTTCGGTAGAAGCCCCTCTTAGGTGCTCACCGCGACCGGCCCAATGCTCTGTGTGCGAAGAAGCTGCTTCTTCGCCTCCGGGAGAAGCGGCGAGCGGCAGCTTCCCAAAGGCGAAGATGCAAGCTCCACACACAGGCACAGTGTGGGCAGCATTCAGACTTAGAGAAAACAGTACTTTACCTCTCTATCTTCCTTGCCATTGTTATTACATTGGAAAAGAACGAGTTTTGGACAACTACCTTTCATTCTTGCAAAACTCTTTGCAGACATCCGTGCAAGCTTTAGAACAAGATTTTGGATGTTTTCTTTCCTGGCAGAGTTTCTCTTTGCAAGATATGGTGGAAAAGCTTTTTGCTGAGTGTTGAGCGGCAAGACACGCAGAAGACGCAGATACGCAGCTCTCCGAAGCTAAGTGCCGGTCCCGGGCAGCTTTCGGCACAAACCGCTCTCAGGAGCTCCCTGCGCTCGCCACAATGTTCTGTGTGCGAAGAAGCTGCTTCTTCGCCTCCGGGAGAATCGGCGAGCGGCAGCTTCCCAAAGGCGAAGATGGAAGCCGCACCACACAGGCACAGTGTGGGCAGCCTTCAGACTTAGAGAAACCAGTACTTTACCACTCTCCTGCCTTTTCCATTGTTATTACATTGGAAAAGAACGAGTTTTGGACAACTACCTTTCATTCTTGCAAAACTCTTTGCAGACCTCCGTGCAAGCCTTAGAACAAGATTTTGGATGTTTTCTTTCCTGGCAGAGTTTCTCTTTGCAAGATATGGTGGAAAAGCTTTTTGCTGAGTGTTGAGCGGCAAGACACGCAGAAGACGCAGATACGCAGCTCTCCCAAGCTAAGTGCCGGTCCCGGGCTTTGTTCGGCAGAAGCCGCTCTTAGGTGCTCACCGCGACCGGCCCAATGCTCTGTGTGCGAAGAAGCCGCTTCTTCGCCTCCGGGAGAATCGGCGAGCGGCAGCTTCCCAAAAGGCGAAGATGCAAGCCGCACCACACAGGCACAGTGTGGGCAGCCTTCAGACTTAGAGAAACCAGTACTTTACCTCTCTCCTGCCTTTTCCATTGTTATTACATTGGAAAAGAACGAGTTTTGGACAACTACCTTTCATTCTTGCCAAACTCTTTGCAGACCTCCGTGAAAGCTTTAGAACAAGATTTTGGATGTTTTCTTTCCTGGCAGAGTTTCTCCTTGCAAAATATGTTGGAAAAGTTTTTTGCTGAGTGTAGAGCGGCAAGACACGCAGAAGACGCAGATACGCAGCTCTCCGAAGCTAAGTGCCAGTCCCGCGCTTCTTTCGGCACAAATCGCTCTTAGGTGCTCACCGCGACCGGCCCAATGCTCTGTGTGCGAAGAAGACGCTTCTTCGCCTCCGGGAGAATCGGCGAGCGGCAGCTTCCCAAAGGCGAAGATGCAAGCCGCACCACACAGGCACAGTGTGGGCAGCATTCAGACTTAGAGAAAACAGTACTTTACCACTCTCCTGCCTTTTCCATGGTTATTCTATTGGAAAAGAACGAGTTTTGGACAACTACCTTTCATTCTTGCCAAACTCTTTGCAGACCTCCGTGCAAGCTTTAGAACAAGATTTTGGATGTTTTCTTTCCTGGCAGAGTTTCTCTTTGCAAGATATGGTGGAAAAGCTTTTTGCTGAGTGTTGAGCAGGAAGCCATGCAGAAGACGCAGATACGCAGCTCTCCGAAGCTAAGTGCCGGTCCCGGGCTTTGTTCAGTAGAAGCCGCTCTTAGGTGCGCACCGCAACCGGCCCAATGGTCTGTGTGCGAAGAAGCCGCTTCTTCGCCTCGGGGAGAATTGGCGAGCGGCAGCTTCCCAAAGGCGAAGATGCAAGCTGCACCACACAGGCACAGTGTGGGCAGCCTTCAGACTTAGAGAAACCAGTACTTTACCACTCTCCTGCCTTTTCCATTGTTATTATATTGGAAAAGAACGAGTTTTGGACAAGTAACTTCCATTCTTGCAAAACTCTTTGCAGACCTCCGTGCAAGCTTTAGAACAAGATTTTGGATGTTTTCTTTCCTGGCAGAGTTTCTCTTTGCAAGATATGGTGGAAAAGCTTTTTGCTGAGTGTTGAGCAGGACGACACGCAGAAGACGCAGATACGCAGCTCTCCGAAGCTAAGTGCCGGTCCCGGGCATCTTTCGGCACAAACCGCTCTCAGGAGCTCCCTGCGCTCGCCACAATGCCCTGTGTGCGAAGAAGCCGCTTCTTCGCCTCCGGGAGATTCGGCAAGTGGTTGCTTCCCAAAGGCGGAGATGGAAGCCGCATCAGGCAGGCACAGTGTGGGCAGCATTCAGACTTAGAGAAAACAGTACTTTACCACTCTCCTGCCTTTTCCATTGTTATTATATTGGAAAAGAACGAGTTTTGGACAACTACCTTTCATTCTTGCCAAACTCTTTGCAGACCTCCGTGAAAGCTTTAGAACAAGATTTTGGATGTTTTCTTTCCTGGCAGAGTTTGTCTTTGCAAGATATGGTGGAAAAGCTTTTTGCTGAGTGTTGAGCAGGAAGACACGCAGAAGACGCAGATACGCAGCTCTCCGAAGCTAAGTGCCGGTCCCGGGCAGCTTTCGGCACAAACCGCTCTCAGGAGCTCCCTGCGCTCGCCACAATGTTCTGTGTGCGAAGAAGCTGCTTCTTCACCTCCGGGAGAATCGGCGAGCGGCAGCTTCCCAAAGGCGAAGATGGAAGCCGCATCAGGCAGGCACAGTGTGGGCAGCATTCAGACTTAGAGAAACCAGTACTTTACCACTCTCCTGCCTTTTCCATTGTTATTACATTGGAAAAGAACGAGTTTTGGACAACTACCTTTCATTCTTGCCAAACTCTTTGCAGACCTCCGTGCAAGCTTTAGAACAAGATTTTGGATGTTTTCTTTCCTGGCAGAGTTTGTCCTTGCAAAATATGTTGGAAAAGCTTTTTGCTGAGTGTAGAGCGGCAAGACACGCAGAAGACGCAGATACGCAGCTCCCCGAAGCTAAGTGCCGGTCCCGGGCTTCTTTCGGCACAAATCGCTCTTACGTGCTCACCGCGACCGGCCCAATGCTCTGTGTGCGAAGAAGCCGCTTCTTCGCCTCCGGGAGAATCGGCGAGCGGCAGCTTCCCAAAGGCGAAGATGCAAGCCGCACCACACAGGCACAGTGTGGGCAGCATTCAGACTTAGAGAAAACAGTACTTTACCACTCTCCTGCCTTTTCCATTGTTATTATATTGGAAAAGAACGAGTTTTGGACAAGTAACTTTCATCCGTGCCAAACTCTTTGCAGACCTCCGTGCAAGCTTTAGAACAAGATTTTGGATGTTTTCTTTCCTGGCAGAGTTTCTCATTGCAAGATATGGTGGAAAAGCTTTTTGCTGAGTGTTGAGCGGCAAGACACGCAGAAGATGCAGATACGCAGCTCTCCGAAGCTAAGTGCCGGTCCCGGGCATCTTTCGGCACAAACCGCTCTCAGGAGCTCCCTGCGCTCGCCACAATGTTCTGTGTGCGAAGAAGCTGCTTCTTCGCCTCCGGGAGAATCGGCGAGCGGCAGCTTCCCAAAGGCGAAGATGGAAGCCGCACCACACAGGCACAGTGTGGGCAGCATTCAGACTTAGAGAAACCAGTACTTTACCACTCTCCTGCCTTTTCCATGGTTATTATATTGGAAAAGAACGAGTTTTGGACAACTAACTTTCATTCTTGCCAAACTCTTTGCAGACCTCCGTGCAAGCCTTAGAACAAGATTTTGGATGTTTTCTTTCCTGGCAGAGTTTCTCATTGCAAGATATGGTGGAAAAGCTCTTTCCTGAGTGTTGAGCGGCAAGACACGCAGAAGACGCAGATACGCAGCTCTCCGAAGGTAGGTGCCGGTCCTGGGCTTTGTTCGGCAGAAGCCGCTCTTAGGTGCTCACCGCGACCGGCCCAATGCTCTGTGTGCGAAGAAGCCGCTTCTTCGCCTCCGGGAGAATCGGCGAGCGGCAGCTTCCCAAAAGGCGAAGATGCAAGGCGCACCATGCAGGCACAGTGTGGGCAGCCTTCAGACTTAGAGAAACCAGTACTTTACCACTCTCCTGCCTTTCCCATTGTTATTAGATTGGAAAAGAACGAGTTTTGGACAACTACCTTTCATTCTTGCCAAACTCTTTGCAGACCTCCGTGCAAGCCTTAGAACAAGATTTTGGATGTTTTCTTTCCTGGCAGAGTTTCTCTTTGCAAGATATGGTGGAAAAGCTTTTTGCTGAGTGTTGAGCGGCAAGACACGCAGAAGACGCAGATACGCAGCTCTCCGAAGCTAAGTGCCGGTCCACCTCTTCTTTCGGAAGAAGCCGCTCTTCGGTGCTCACCGCGACCGGCCCAATGGTCTGTGTGCGAAGAAGCCGCTTCTTCGCCTCGGGGAGAATTGGCGAGCGGCAGCTTCCCAAAGGCGAAGATGCAAGCTGCACCACACAGGCACAGTGTGGGCAGCCTTCAGACTTAGAGAAACCAGTACTTTACCACTCTCCTGCCTTTTCCATTGTTATTATATTGGAAAAGAACGAGTTTTGGACAAGTAACTTTCATTCTTGCAAAACTCTTTGCAGACCTCCGTGCAAGCTTTAGAACAAGAGTTGGGATGTTTTCTTTCCTGGCAGAGTTTCTCTTTGCAAGATATGGTGGAAAAGCTTTTTGCTGAGTGTTGAGCAGGACGACACGCAGAAGACGCAGATACGCAGCTCTCCGAAGCTAAGTGCCGGTCCCGGGCATCTTTCGGCACAAACCGCTCTCAGGAGCTCCCTGCGCTCGCCACAATGCCCTGTGTGCGAAGAAGCCGCTTCTTCGCCTCCGGGAGAATCGGCAAGCGGTAGCTTCCCAAAGGCGGAGATGGAAGCCGCATCAGGCAGGCACAGTGTGGGCAGCATTCAGACTTAGAGAAAACAGTACTTTACCACTCTCCTGCCTTTTCCATTGTTATTATATTGGAAAAGAACGAGTTTTGGACAACTACCTTTCATTCTTGCCAAACTCTTTGCAGACCTCCGTGCAAGCTTTAGAACAAGATTTTGGATGTTTTCTTTCCTGGCAGAGTTTGTCTTTGCAAGATATGGTGGAAAAGCTTTTTGCTGAGTGTTGAGCAGGAAGACACGCAGAAGACGCAGATACGCAGCTCTCCGAAGCTAAGTGCCGGTCCCGGGCAGCTTTCGGCACAAACCGCTCTCAGGAGCTCCCTGCGCTCGCCACAATGTTCTGTGTGCGAAGAAGCTGCTTCTTCACCTCCGGGAGAATCGGCGAGCGGCAGCTTCCCAAAGGCGAAGATGGAAGCCGCATCAGGCAGGCACAGTGTGGGCAGCATTCAGACTTAGAGAAACCAGTACTTTACCACTCTCCTGCCTTTTCCATTGTTATTATATTGGAAAAGAACGAGTTTTGGACAACTACCTTTCATTCTTGCCAAACTCTTTGCAGACCTCCGTGCAAGCTTTAGAACAAGATTTTGGATGTTTTCTTTCCTGGCAGAGTTTCTCCTTGCAAAATATGTTGGAAAAGCTTTTTGCTGAGTGTAGAGCGGCAAGACACGCAGAAGACGCAGATACGCAGCTCTCCGAAGCTAAGTGCCGGTCCCGGGCTTCTTTCGGCACAAATCGCTCTTACGTGCTCACCGCAACCGGCCCAATGCTCTGTGTGCGAAGAAGCCGCTTCTTCGCCTCCGGGAGAATCGGTGAGCGGCAGCTTCCCAAAGGCGAAGATGCAAGCCGCACCACACAGGCACAGTGTGGGCAGCATTCAGACTTAGAGAAAACAGTACTTTACCACTCTCCTGCCTTTTCCATTGTTATTATATTGGAAAAGAACGAGTTTTGGACAAGTAACTTTCATCCATGCCAAACTCTTTGCAGACCTCCGTGCAAGCTTTAGAACAAGATTTTGGATGTTTTCTTTCCTGGCAGAGTTTCTCATTGCAAGATATGGTGGAAAAGCTTTTTGCTGAGTGTTGAGCGGCAAGACACGCAGAAGATGAAGATACGCAGCTCTCCGAAGCTAAGTGCCGGTCCCGGGCAGCTTTCGGCACAAACCGCTCTCAGGAGCTCCCTGCGCTCGCCACAATGTTCTGTGTGCGAAGAAGCTGCTTCTTCGCCTCCGGGAGAATCGGCGAGCGGCAGCTTCCCAAAGGCGAAGATGGAAGCCGCACCACACAGGCACAGTGTGGGCAGCATTCAGACTTAGAGAAACCAGTACTTTACCACTCTCCTGCCTTTTCCATTGTTATTACATTGGAAAAGAACGAGTTTTGGACAACTACCTTTCATTCTTGCCAAACTCTTTGCAGACCTCCGTGCAAGCCTTAGAACAAGATTTTGGATGTTTTCTTTCCTGGCAGAGTTTCTCTTTGCAAGATATGGTGGAAAAGCTTTTTGCTGAGTGTTGAGCGGCAAGACACGCAGAAGACGCAGATACGCAGCTCTCCCAAGCTAAGTGCCGGTCCCGGGCTTTGTTCGGCAGAAGCCGCTCTTAGGTGCTCACCGCGACCGGCCCAATGCTCTGTGTGCGAAGAAGCCGCTTCTTCGCCTCCGGGAGAATCGGCGAGCGGCAGCTTCCCAAAAGGCGAAGATGCAAGCCGCACCACACAGGCACAGTGTGGGCAGCCTTCAGACTTAGAGAAACCAGTACTTTACCTCTCTCCTGCCTTTTCCATTGTTATTACATTGGAAAAGAACGAGTTTTGGACAACTACCTTTCATTCTTGCTACACTCTTTGCAGACCTCCGTGAAAGCTTTAGAACAAGATTTTGGATGTTTTCTTTCCTGGCAGAGTTTCTCCTTGCAAAATATGTTGGAAAAGTTTTTTGCTGAGTGTAGAGCAGCAAGACACGCAGAAGACGCAGATACGCAGCTCTCCGAAGCTAAGTGCCAGTCCCGCGCTTCTTTCGGCACAAATCGCTCTTAGGTGCTCACCGCGACCGGCCCAATGCTCTGTGTGCGAAGAAGACGCTTCTTCGCCTCCGGGAGAATCGGCGAGCGGCAGCTTCCCAAAGGCGAAGATGCAAGCCGCACCACACAGGCACAGTGTGGGCAGCATTCAGACTTAGAGAAAACAGTACTTTACCACTCTCCTGCCTTTTCCATGGTTATTCTATTGGAAAAGAACGAGTTTTGGACAACTACCTTTCATTCTTGCCAAACTCTTTGCAGACCTCCGTGCAAGCTTTAGAACAAGATTTTGGATGTTTTCTTTCCTGGCAGAGTTTCTCTTTGCAAGATATGGTGGAAAAGCTTTTTGCTGAGTGTTGAGCAGGAAGACACGCAGAAGACGCAGATACGCAGCTCTCCGAAGCGAAGTGCCGGTCCCGGGCTTTGTTCGGTAGAAGCCCCTCTTAGGTGCTCACCGCGACCGGCCCAATGCTCTGTGTGCGAAGAAGCCGCTTCTTCGCCTCTGGGAGAAGCGGCGAGCGGCAGCTTCCCAAAGGCGAAGATGCAAGCTCCACACGCAGGCACAGTGTGGGCAGCCTTCAGACTTAGAGAAACCAGTACTTTACCTCTCTCTCTTCCTTTCCATTGTTATTACATTGGAAAAGAACGAGTTTTGGACAACTACCTTTCATTCTTGCCAAACTCTTTGCAGACCTCCGTGCAAGGTTTAGAACAAGATTTGGGATGTTTTCTTTCCTGGCAGAGTTTCTCTTTGCAAGATATGGTGGAAAAGCTTTTTGCTGAGTGTTGAGCAGGAAGACACGCAGAAGACGCAGATACGCAGCTCTCCGGAGCTAAGTGCCGGTCCCAGGCTTTGCTCGGCAGAAGCCGCTCTTAGGTGCTCACCGCGACCGGCCCAATGCTCTGTGTGCGAAGAAGCCGCTTCTTCGCCTCCGAGAGAATCGGCGAGCGGCATCTTCCCAAAGGCGAAGATGCAAGCTGCACCACACAGGCACAGTGTGGGCAGCCTTCAGACTTAGAGAAACCAGTACTTTACCACTCTCCTGCCTTTTCCATTGTTATTATATTGGAAAAGAACGAGTTTTGGACAACTAACTTTCATTCTTGCAAAACTCTTTGCAGACCTCCATGCAAGCTTTAGAACAAGATTTTGGATGTTTTCTTGCCTGGCAGAGTTTCTCTTTGCAAGATATGGTGGAAAAGCTTTTTGCTGAGTGTTGAGCAGGAAGACACGCAGAAGATGCAGATACGCAGCTCTCCGAAGCTAAGTGCCGGTCCTGGGCATCTTTCGGCACAAACCGCTCTCAGGAGCTCCCTGCGCTCGCCACAATGTTCTGTGTGCGAAGAAGCCGCTTCTTCGCCTCCGGGAGAATCGGCGAGCGGCAGCTTCCCAAAAGGCGAAGATGCAAGGCGCACCACGCAGGCACAGTGTGGGCAGCCTTCAGACTTAGAGAAACCAGTACTTTACCTCTCTCTATTCCTTTTCCATTGTTATTATATTGGAAAAGAACGAGTTTTGGACAACTACCTTTCATTCTTGCCAAACTCTTTGCAGACCTCCGTGCAAGCCTTAGAACAAGATTTTGGATGTTTTCTTTCCTGGCAGAGTTTCTCATTGCAAGATATGGTGGAAAAGCTTTTTGCTGAGTGTTGAGCGGCAAGACACGCAGAAGACGCAGATACGCAGCACTCCGAAGCTAAGTGCCGGTCCCGGGCTTTGTTCGGCAGAAGCCGCTCTTAGGTGCTCACCGCGACCGGCCCAATGCTCTGTGTGCGAAGAAGCCGCTTCTTCACCTCCGGGAGAATCGGCGAGCGGCAGCTTCCCAAAAGGCGAAGATGCAAGCTCCACACACAGGCACAGTGTGGGCAGCATTCAGACTTAGAGAAAACAGTACTTTACCTCTCTCTCTTCCTTTCCATTGTTATTACACTGGAAAAGAACGAGTTTTGGACAACTACCTTTCATTCTTGCCAAACTCTTTGCAGACCTCCGTGCAAGCTCTAGAACAAGATTTTGGATGTTTTCTTTCCTGGCAGAGTTTCTCTTTGCAAGATATGGTGGAAAAGCTTTTTGCTGAGTGTTGAGCAGGAAGACACGCAGAAGACGCAGATACGCAGCTCTCCGAAGCTAAGTGCCGGTCCTGGGCATCTTTCGGCACAAACCGCTCTCAGGAGCTCCCTGCGCTCGCCACAATGTTCTGTGTGCGAAGAAGCCGCTTCTTCGCCTCCGGGAGAATCGGCGAGCGGCAGCTTCCCAAAAGGCGAAGATGGAAGGCGCACCACGCAGGCACAGTGTGGGCAGCCTTCAGACTTAGAGAAACCAGTACTTTACCTCTCTCTATTCCTTTTCCATTGTTATTATATTGGAAAAGAACGAGTTTTGGACAACTACCTTTCATTCTTGCCAAACTCTTTGCAGACCTCCGTGCAAGCTTTAGAACAAGATTTTGGATGTTTTCTTTCCTGGCAGAGTTTCTCATTGCAAGATATGGTGGAAAAGCTTTTTGCTGAGTGTTGAGCGGCAAGACACGCAGAAGACGCAGATACGCAGTTCTCCGAAGCTAAGTGCCGGTCCCGGGCTTTGTTCGGCAGAAGCCGCTCTTAGGTGCTCACCGCGACCGGCCCAATGCTCTGTGTGCGAAGAAGCCGCTTCTTCGCCTCCGGGAGAATCGGCGACGGCAGCTTCCCAAAAGGCGAAGATGCAAGCTCCACACACAGGCACAGTGTGGGCAGCATTCAGACTTAGAGAAAACAGTACTTTACCTCTCTCTATTCCTTTCCATTGTTATTACACTGGAAAAGAACGAGTTTTGGACAACTACCTTTCATTCTTGCAAAACTCTTTGCAGACCTCCGTGCAAGCTTTAGAACAAGATTTTGGATGTTTTCTTTCCTGGCAGAGTTTCTCCTTGCAAAATATGGTGGAAAAGCTTTTTGCTGAGTGTTGAGCGGCAAGACACGCAGAAGACGCAGATACGCAGCTCTCCGAAGCTAGAGTGCCGGTCCCGGGCTTTGTTCGGCAGAAGCCGCTCTTCGGTGCTCACCGCGACGGGCCCAATGCTCTGTGTGCGAAGAAGCCGCTTCTTCGCCTCCGAGAGAATCGGCGAGCGGCAGCTTCCCAAAGGCGAAGATGCAAGCTGCACCACAGAGGCACAGTGTGGGCAGCATTCAGACTTAGAGAAACCAGTACTTTACCACTCTCCTGCCTTTTCCATTGTTATTATATTGGAAAAGAACGAGTTTTGGACAAGTAACTTTCATTCTTGCAAAACTCTTTGCAGACCTCCGTGCAAGCTTTAGAACAAGATTTTGGATGTTTTCTTTCCTGGCAGAGTTTCTCTTTGCGAGATATGGTGGAAAAGCTTTTTGCTGAGTGTTGAGCGGCAAGACACGCAGAAGACGCAGATACGCAGCTCTCCGAAGCTAAGTGCCGGTCCCAGGAAGCTTTCGGCACAAACCGCTCTTCGGTGCTCACCGCGACCGGCCCAATGCTCTGTGTGCGAAGAAGCCGCTTCTTCGCCTCTGGGAGAATCGGCGAGCGGCAGCTTCCCAAAAGGCGAAGATGCAAGGCGCACCATGGAGGCACAGTGTGGGCAGCCTTCAGACTTAGAGAAACCAGTACTTTACCACTCTCCTGCCTTTTCCATTGTTATTACATTGGAAAAGAACGAGTTTTGGACAACTACCTTTCATTCTTGCCAAACTCTTTGCAGACCTCCGTGCAAGCTTTAGAACAAGATTTTGGATGCTTTCTTTCCTGGCAGAGTTTCTCATTGCAAGATATGGTGGAAAAGCTTTTTGCTGAGTGTTGAGCGGCAAGACACGCCGAAGACGCAGATACACAGCTCTCCGAAGCTAAGTGCCGGTCCACGGCTTCTTTCGGAAGAAGCCGCTCTTCGGTGCTCACCGCGACCGGCCCAATGCTCTGTGTGCGAAGAAGCCGCTTCTTCGCCTCCGGGAGAATCGGCGAGCGGCAGCTTCCCAAAAGGCGAAGATGCAAGCTGCACCACACAGGCACAGTGTGGGCAGCATTCAGACTTAGACAAAACAGTACTTTACCTCTCTCTATTCCTTTTCCATTGTAATTATATTGGAAAAGAACGAGTTTTGGACAACTACCTTTCATTCTTGCCAAACTCTTTGCAGACCTCCGTGCAAGCTTTAGAACAAGAGTTGGGATGTTTTCTTTCCTGGCAGAGTTTCTCTTTGCAAGATATGGTGGAAAAGCTTTTTGCTGAGTGTTGAGCGGCAAGACACGCAGAAGACGCAGATACGCAGCTCTCCGAAGCTAAGTGCCGGTCCCGGGCTTCTTTCGGCAGAAGCCGCTCTTAGGTGCTCACCGCGACCGGCCCAATGCTCTGTGTGCGAAGAAGCCGCTTCTTCGCCTCCGGGAGAATCGGCGAGCGGCAGCTTCCCAAAAGGCGAAGATGCAAGCTCCACACACAGGCACAGTGTGGGCAGCATTCAGACTTAGAGAAAACAGTACTTTACCTCTCTCTCTTCCTTTCCATTGTTATTACACTGGAAAAGAACGAGTTTTGGACAACTACCTTTCATTCTTGCAAAACTCTTTGCAGACCTCCGTGCAAGCTTTAGAACAAGATTTTGGATGTTTTCTTTCCTGGCAGAGTTTCTCTTTGCAAGATATGGTGGAAAAGCTTTTTGCTGAGTGTTGAGCGGCAAGACACGCAGAAGACGCAGATACGCAGCTCTCCGAAGCTAGAGTGCCGGTCCCGGGCTTTGTTCGGCAGAAGCCGCTCTTCGGTGCTCACCGCGACGGGCACAATGCTCTGTGTGCGAAGAAGCCGCTTCTTCGCCTCCGAGAGAATCGGCGAGCTGCAGCTTCCCAAAGGCGAAGATGCAAGCTGCACCACAGAGGCACAGTGTGGGCAGCATTCAGACTTAGAGAAACCAGTACTTTACCACTCTCCTGCCTTTTCCATTTTTATTATATTGGAAAAGAACGAGTTTTGGACAAGTAACTTTCATTCTTGCAAAACTCTTTGCAGACCTCCGTGCAAGCTTTAGAACAAGATTTTGGATGTTTTCTTTCCTGGCAGAGTTTCTCTTTGCGAGATATGGTGGAAAAGCTTTTTGCTGAGTGTTGAGCGGCAAGACACGCAGAAGACGCAGATACGCAGCTCTCCGAAGCTAAGTGCGGGTCCCAGGCAGATTTCGGCACAAACCGCTCTTCGGTGCTCACCGCGACCGGCCCAATGCTCTGTGTGCGAAGAAGCCGCTTCTTCGCCTCTGGGAGAATCGGCGAGCGGCAGCTTCCCAAAAGGCGAAGATGCAAGCTGCACCACACAGGCACAGTGTGGGCAGCATTCAGACTTAGAGAAACCAGTACTTTACCACTCTCCTGCCTTTTCCATTGTTATTATATTGGAAAAGAACGAGTTTTGGACAACTACCTTTCATTCTTGCCAAACTCTTTGCAGACCTCCGTGCAAGCTTTAGAACAAGATTTTGGATGTTTTCTTTCCTGGCAGAGTTTCTCCTTGCAAAATATGGTGGAAAAGCTTTTTGCTGAGTGTTGAGCAGGAAGACACGCAGAAGACGCAGATACGCAGCTCTCCGAAGCTAAGTGCCGGTCCCGGGCAGCTTTCGGCACAAACCGCTCTCAGGAGCTCCCTGGGCTCGCCACAATGCTCTGTGTGCGAAGAAGCCGCTTCTTCGCCTCCGGGAGAATCGGCGAGCGGCAGCTTCCCAAAAGGCGAAGATGGAAGCCGCAACAGGCAGGCACAGTGTGGGCAGCCTTCAGACTTAGAGAAACCAGTACTTTACCACTCTCCTGCCTTTTCCATTGTTATTAGATTGGAAAAGAACGAGTTTTGGACAACTAACTTTCATTCTTGCAAAACTCTTTGCAGACCTCCGTGCAAGCCTTAGAACAAGATTTTGGATGTTTTCTTTCCTGGCAGAGTTTCTCATTGCAAGATATGGTGGAAAAGCTTTTTGCTGAGTGTTGAGCGGCAAGACACGCAGAAGACGCAGATACGCAGCTCTCCGAAGCTAAGTGCCGGTCCTGGGCTTTGTTCGGCAGAAGCCGCTCTTAGGTGCTCACTGCGACAGGCCCAATGCTCTGTGTGCAAAGAAGCCGCTTCTTCGCCTCTGGGAGAATCGGCGAGCGGCAGCTTCCCAAAAGGCGAAGATGGAAGCCGCATCAGGCAGGCACAGTGTGCGCAGCATTCAGACTTAGAGAAAACAGTACTTTACAACTCTCCTGCCTTTTCCATTGTTATTATATTGGAAAAGAACGAGTTTTGGACAACTACCTTTCATTCTTGCCAAACTCTTTGCAGACCTCCGTGCAAGCTCTAGAACAAGATTTGGGATGTTTTCTTTCCTGGCAGAGTTTCTCTTTGCAAGATATGGTGGAAAAGCTTTTTGCTGAGTGTTGAGCGGCAAGACACGCAGAAGACGCAGATACGCAGCTCTCCGAAGCTAAGTGCCGGTCCCGGGCTTTGTTCGGCAGAAGCCGCTCATAGGTGCTCACCGCAACCGGCCCAATGCTCTGTGTGTGAAGAAGCCGCTTCGTTGCCTCCGGGAGAATCGGCGAGCGGCAGCTTCCCAAAGGCGAAGATGCAAGCCTCACCACACAGGCAGAGTGTGGGCAGCATTCAGACTTAGAGAAAACAGTACTTTACCACTCTCCTGCCTTTTCCATTGTTATTATATTGGAAAAGAACGAGTTTTGGACAACTACCTTTCATTCTTGCAAAACTCTTTGCAGACCTCCGTGCAAGCTTTAGAACAAGATTTTGGATGTTTTCTTTCCTGGCAGAGTTTCTCTTTGCAAGATATGGTGGAAAAGCTTTTTGCTGAGTGTTGAGCAGGAAGACACGCAGAAGACGCAGATACGCAGCTCTCCGAAGCTAAGCGCCGGTCCCGGGCATCTTTCGGCACAAACCGCTCTCAGGAGCTCCCTGGGCTCGCCACAATGCTCTGTGTGCGAAGAAGCCGCTTCTTCGCCTCCGGGAGAATCGGCGAGCGGCAGCTTCCCAAAAGGCGAAGATGGAAGCCGCAACAGGCAGGCACAGTGTGGGCAGCCTTCAGACTTAGAGAAACCAGTACTTTACCACTCTCCTGCCTTTTCCATTGTTATTAGATTGGAAAAGAACGAGTTTTGGACAACTAACTTTCATTCTTGCAAAACTCTTTGCAGACCTCCGTGCAAGCCTTAGAACAAGATTTTGGATGTTTTCTTTCCTGGCAGAGTTTCTCATTGCAAGATATGGTGGAAAAGCTTTTTGCTGAGTGTTGAGCGGCAAGACACGCAGAAGACGCAGATACGCAGCTCTCCGAAGCTAAGTGCCGGTCCTGGGCTTTGTTCGGCAGAAGCCGCTCTTAGGTGCTCACTGCGACAGGCCCAATGCTCTGTGTGCAAAGAAGCCGCTTCTTCGCCTCTGGGAGAATCGGCGAGCGGCAGCTTCCCAAAAGGCGAAGATGCAAGCCGCACCACACAGGCACAGTGTGGGCAGCCTTCAGACTTAGAGAAACCAGTACTTTACCACTCTCCTGCCTTTTCCATTGTTATTATATTGGAAAAGAACGAGTTTTGGACAACTACCTTTCATTCTTGCCAAACTCTTTGCAGACCTCCGTGCAAGCTTTAGAACAAGATTTTGGATGTTTTCTTTCCTGGCAGAGTTTCTCATTGCAAGATATGGTGGAAAAGCTTTTTGCTGAGTGTTGAGCGGCAAGACACACAGAAGATGCAGATACGCAGCTCTCCGAAGCTAAGTGCCGGTCCACGGCTTCTTTCGGCAGAAGCCGCTCTTAGGTGCTCACCGCAACCGGCCCAATGCTCTGTGTGCGAAGAAGCCGCTTCTTCGCCTCCGGGAGAATCGGCGAGCGGCAGCTTCCCAAAAGGCGAAGATGCAAGCTCCACATACAGGCACAGTGTGGGCAGCATTCAGACTTAGAGAAAACAGTACTTTACCACTCTCCTGCCTTTTCCATGGTTATTATATTGGAAAAGAACGAGTTTTGGACAACTACCTTTCATTCTTGCCAAACTCTTTGCAGACCTCCGTGCAAGCTCTAGAACAAGATTTTGGATGTTTTCTTTCCTGGCAGAGTTTCTCTTTGCAAGATATGGTGGAAAAGCTTTTTGCTGAGTGTTGAGCAGGAAGACACGCAGAAGATGCAGATACGCAGCTCTCCGAAGCTAAGTGCCGGTCCCGGGCTTTGTTCGGTAGAAGCCGCTCTTAGGTGCTCACCGCGACCGGCCCAATGCTCTGTGTGCGAAGAAGCCGCTTCTTTGCCTCCGGGAGAATCGGCGAGCGGCAGCTTCCCAAAGGCGAAGATGCAAGCTGCACCACAGAGGCACAGTGTGGGCAGCCTTCAGACTTAGAGAAAAAAGTACTTTACCTCTCTCTCTTCCTTTCCATTGTTATTACATTGGAAAAGAATGAGTTTTGGACAACTACCTTTCATTCTTGCCAAACTCTTTGCAGACCTCCGTGCAAGCTTTAGAACAAGATTTTGGATGTTTTCTTTCCTGGCAGAGTTTCTCTTTGCAAGATATGGTGGAAAAGCTTTTTGCTGAGTGTTGAGCAGGAAGACACGCAGAAGACGCAGATACGCAGCTCTCCGAAGCTAAGCGCCGGTCCCGGGCACCTTTCGGCACAAACCGCTCTCAGGAGCTCCCTGGGCTCGCCACAATGCTCTGTGTGCGAAGAAGCCGCTTCTTCGCCTCCGGGAGAATCGGCGAGCGGCAGCTTCCCAAAGGCGAAGATGGAAGCCGCATCAGGCAGGCACAGTGTGGGCAGCATTCAGACTTAGAGAAAACAGTACTTTACCACTCTCCTGCCTTTTCCATTGTTATTATATTGGAAAAGAACGAGTTTTGGACAACTAACTTTCATTCTTGCCAAACTCTTTGCAGACCTCCGTGCAAGCTTTAGAACAAGATTTTGGATGTTTTCTTTCCTGGCAGACTTTCTCTTTGCAAGATATGGTGGAAAAGCTTTTTGCTGAGTGTTGAGCGGCAAGACACGCAGAAGACGCAGATACGCAGCTCTCCGAAGCTAAGTGCCGGTCCCGGGCTTCGTTCGGCACAAACCGCTCTTAGGTGCTCACCGCGACCGGCCCAATGCTCTGTGTGCGAAGAAGCCGCTTCTTCGCCTCCGGGAGAATCGGCGAGCGGCAGCTTCCCAAAAGGCGAAGATGCAAGCCGCACCACACAGGCACAGTGTGGGCAGCCTTCAGACTTAGAGAAAACAGTACTTTACCACTCTCCTGCCTTTTCCATTGTTATTATATTGGAAAAGAACGAGTTTTGGACAAGTAACTTTCATCCGTGCCAAACACTTTGCAGACCTCCGTGCAAGCTTTAGAACAAGATTTTGGATGTTTTCTTTCCTGGCAGAGTTTCTCATTGCAAGATATGGTGGAAAAGCTTTTTGCTGAGTGTTGAGCGGCAAGACACGCAGAAGATGCAGATACGCAGCTCTCCGAAGCTAAGTGCCGGTCCACGGCTTCTTTCGGCAGAAGCCGCTCTTAGGTGCTCATCGCAACCGGCCCAATGCTCTGTGTGCGAAGAAGCCGCTTCTTCGCCTCCGGGAGAATCGGCGAGCGTCAGCTTCCCAAAAGGCGAAGATGCAAGCTCCACACACAGGCACAGTGTGGGCAGCATTCAGACTTAGAGAAAACAGTACTTTACCACTCTCCTGCCTTTTCCATGGTTATTATATTGGAAAAGAACGAGTTTTGGACAACTACCTTTCATTCTTGCCAAACTCTTTGCAGACCTCCGTGCAAGCTCTAGAACAAGATTTTGGATGTTTTCTTTCCTGGCAGAGTTTCTCTTTGCAAGATATGGTGGAAAAGCTTTTTGCTCAGTGTTGAGCAGGAAGACACGCAGAAGACGCAGATACGCAGCTCTCCGAAGCTAAGTGCCGGTCCCGGGCTTTGTTCGGTAGAAGCCGCTCTTAGGTGCTCACCGGGACCGGCCCAATGCTCTGTGTGCGAAGAAGCCGCTTCTTCGCCTCCGGGAGAATCGGAGAGCGGCAGCTTCCCAAAGGCGAAGATGCAAGCTGCACCACACCGGCACAGTGTGGGCAGCCTTCAGACTTAGAGAAAAAAGTACTTTACCTCTCTCTCTTCCTTTCCATTGTTATTACATTGGAAAAGAATGAGTTTTGGACAACTACCTTTCATTCTTGCCAAACTCTTTGCAGACCTCCGTGCAAGCTTTAGAACAAGATTTTGGATGTTTTCTTTCCTGGCAGAGTTTCTCTTTGCAAGATATGGTGGAAAAGCTTTTTGCTGAGTGTAGAGCGGCAAGACACGCAGAAGACGCAGATACGCAGCTCTCCGAAGCTAAGTGCCGGTCCCGGGCTTTGTTCGGCAGAAGCCGCTCTTAGGTGCTCACCGCAACCGGCCCAATGCTCTGTGTGCGAAGAAGCCGCTTCGTTGCCTCCGGGAGAATCGGCGAGCGGCAGCTTCCCAAAGGCGAAGATGCAAGCCTCACCACACAGGCACAGTGTGGGCAGCATTCAGACTTAGAGAAAACAGTACTTTACCACTCTCCTGCCTTTTCCATTGTTATTATATTGGAAAAGATGAGTTTTGGACAACTACCTTTCATTCTTGCAAAACTCTTTGCAGACCTCCGTGCAAGCTTTAGAACAAGATTTTGGATGTTTTCTTTCCTGGCAGAGTTTCTCTTTGCAAGATATGGTGGAAAAGCTTTTTGCTGAGTGTTGAGCAGGAAGACACGCAGAAGACGCAGATACGCAGCTCTCCGAAGCTAAGTGCCGGTCCACGGCTTCTTTCGGCAGAAGCCGCTCTTAGGTGCTCACCGCAACCGGCCCAATGCTCTGTGTGCGAAGAAGCCGCTTCTTTGCCTCCGGGAGAATCGGCGAGCGGCAGCTTCCCAAAAGGCGAAGATGCAAGCTCCACACACAGGCACAGTGTGGGCAGCATTCAGACTTAGAGAAAACAGTACTTTACCACTCTCCTGCCTTTTCCATGGTTATTGTATTGGAAAAGAACGAGTTTTGGACAACTACCTTTCATTCTTGCCAAACTCTTTGCAGACCTCCTTGCAAGCTCTAGAACAAGATTTTGGATGTTTTCTTTCCTGGCAGAGTTTCTCTTTGCAAGATATGGTGGAAAAGCTTTTTGCTGAGTGTTGAGCAGGAAGACACGCAGAAGACGCAGATACGCAGCTCTCCGAAGCTAAGTGCCGGGCCACCTCTTCTTTCGGAAGAAGCCGCTCCTCGGTGCTCACCGCGACCGGCCCAATGGTCTGTGTGCGAAGAAGCCGCTTCTTCGCCTCCGGGAGAATCGGCGAGCGGCAGCTTCCCAAAGGCGGAGATGGAAGCCGCATCAGGCAGGCACAGTGTGGGCAGCATTCAGACTTAGAGAAAACAGTACTTTACCACTCTCCTGCCTTTTCCATTGTTATTATATTGGAAAAGAACGAGTTTTGGACAACTACCTTTCATTCTTGGAAAACTCCTTGCAGACCTCCGTGCAAGCTTTAGAACAAGATTTTGGATGTTTTCTTTCCTGGCAGAGTTTCTCCTTGCAAGATATGGTGGAAAAGCTTTTTGCTGAGTGTTGAGCAGGAAGACACGCAGAAGACGCAGATACGCAGCTCTCCGAAGCTAAGTGCCGGTCCCGGGCAGCTTTCGGCACAAACCGCTCTCAGGAGCTCCCTGCGCTCGCCACAATGTTCTGTGTGCGAAGAAGCCGCTTCTTCGCCTCCGGGAGAATCGGCGAGCGGCAGCTTCCCAAAGGCGAAGATGGAAGCCGCATCAGGCAGGCACAGTGTGGGCAGCTTTCAGACTTAGAGAAACCAGTACTTTACCACTCTCCTGCCTTTTCCATGGTTATTCTATTGGAAAAGAACGAGTTTTGGACAACTACCTTTCATTCTTGCCAAACTCTTTGCAGACCTCCATGCAAGCCTTAGAACAAGATATTGGATGTTTTCTTTCCTGGCAGAGTTTCCCCTTGCAAGATATGGTGGAAAAGTTTTTTGCTGAGTGTTGAGCGGCAAGACACGCAGAAGACGCAGATACGCAGCTCTCCGAAGGTAAGTGCCGATCCTGGGCTTTGTTCGGCAGAAGCCGCTCTTAGGTGCTCACCGCGACCGGCCCAATGCTCTGTGTGCGAAGAAGCCGCTTCTTCGCCTCCGGGAGAATCGGCGAGCGGCAGCTTCCCAAAAGGCGAAGATGCAAGGCGCACCATGCAGGCACAGTGTGGGCAGCATTCAGACTTAGAGAAACCAGTACTTTACCACTCTCCTGCCTTTTCCATTGTTATTATATTGGAAAAGAACGAGTTTTGGACAACTACCTTTCATTCTTGCCAAACTCTTTGCAGACCTCCGTGCAAGCTTTAGAACAAGATTTTGGATGTTTTCTTTCCTGGCAGAGTTTCTCTTTGCAAGATATGGTGGAAAAGATTTTTGCTGAGTGTTGAGCAGGAAGACACGCAGAAGACGCAGATACGCAGCTCTCCGAAGCTAAGCGCCGGTCCCGGGCATCTTTCGGCACAAACCGCTCTCAGGAGCTCCCTGGGCTCGCCACAATGCTCTGTGTGCGAAGAAGACGCTTCTTCGCCTCCGGGAGAATCGGCGAGCGGCAGCTTCCCAAAGGCGAAGATGCAAGGCGCACCATGCAGGCACAGTGTGGGCAGCATTCAGACTTAGAGAAACCAGTACTTTACCACTCTCCTGCCTTTTCCATGGTTATTAAATTGGAAAAGAACGAGTTTTGGACAACTACCTTTCATTCTTGCCAAACTCTTTGCAGACCTCCGTGCAAGCTCTAGAATAAGATTTTGGATGTTTTCTTTCCTGGCAGAGTTTCTCATTGCAAGATATGTTGGAAAAGCTTTTTGCTGAGTGTAGAGCGGCAAGACACGCAGAAGGTGAAGATACGCAGCTCTCCGAAGCTAAGTGCCGGTCCACGGCTTCTTTCGGCAGAAGCCGCTCTTAGGTGCTCACCGCGACCGGCCCAATGCTCTGTGTGCGAAGAAGCCGCTTCTTCGCCTCTGGGAGAATCGGCGAGCGGCAGCTTCCCAAAAGGCGAAGATGCAAGCTCCACACACAGGCACAGTGTGGGCAGCCTTCAGACTTAGAGAAACCAGTACTTTACCACTCTCCTGCCTTTTCCATTGTTATTAGATTGGAAAAGAACGAGTTTTGGACAACTACCTTTCATTCTTGCCAAACTCTTTGCAGACCTCCGTGCAAGCCTTAGAACAAGATTTTGGATGTTTTCTTTCCTGGCAGAGTTTCCCCTTGCAAGATATGGTGGAAAAGTTTTTTGCTGAGTGTTGAGCGGCAAGACACGCAGAAGACGCAGATACGCAGCTCTCCGAAGGTAAGTGCCGGTCCTGGGCTTTGTTCGGCAGAAGCCGCTCTTAGGTGCTCACCGCGACCGGCCCAATGCTCTGTGTGCGAAGAAGCCGCTTCTTCGCCTCCGGGAGAATCGGCGAGCGGCAGCTTCCCAAAAGGCGAAGATGCAAGGCGCACCATGCAGGCACAGTGTGGGCAGCATTCAGACTTAGAGAAACCAGTACTTTACCACTCTCCTGCCTTTTCCATTGTTATTATATTGGAAAAGAACGAGTTTTGGACAACTACCTTTCATTCTTGCCAAACTCTTTGCAGACCTCCGTGCAAGCTTTAGAACAAGATTTTGGATGTTTTCTTTCCTGGCAGAGTTTCTCTTTGCAAGATATGGTGGAAAAGATTTTTGCTGAGTGTTGAGCAGGAAGACACGCAGAAGACGCAGATACGCAGCTCTCCGAAGCTAAGCGCCGGTCCCGGGCATCTTTCGGCACAAACCGCTCTCAGGAGCTCCCTGGGCTCGCCACAATGCTCTGTGTGCGAAGAAGACGCTTCTTCGCCTCCGGGAGAATCGGCGAGCGGCAGCTTCCCAAAGGCGAAGATGCAAGGCGCACCATGCAGGCACAGTGTGGGCAGCATTCAGACTTAGAGAAACCAGTACTTTACCACTCTCCTGCCTTTTCCATGGTTATTAAATTGGAAAAGAACGAGTTTTGGACAACTAACTTTCATTCTTGCCAAACTCTTTGCAGACCTCCGTGCAAGCTCTAGAATAAGATTTTGGATGTTTTCTTTCCTGGCAGAGTTTCTCATTGCAAGATATGTTGGAAAACCTTTTTGCTGAGTGTAGAGCGGCAAGACACGCAGAAGGTGAAGATACGCAGCTCTCCGAAGCTAAGTGCCGGTCCACGGCTTCTTTCGGCAGAAGCCGCTCTTAGGTGCTCACCGCGACCGGCCCAATGCTCTGTGTGCGAAGAAGCCGCTTCTTCGCCTCTGGGAGAATCGGCGAGCGGCAGCTTCCCAAAAGGCGAAGATGCAAGCTCCACACACAGGCACAGTGTGGGCAGCCTTCAGACTTAGAGAAACCAGTACTTTACCACTCTCCTGCCTTTTCCATTGTTATTATATTGGAAAAGAACGAGTTTTGGACAACTACCTTTCATTCTTGCCAAACTCTTTGCAGACCTCCGTGCAAGCTCTAGAACAAGATTTGGGATGTTTTCTTTCCTGGCAGAGTTTCTCTTTGCAAGATATGGTGGAAAAGCTTTTTGCTGAGTGTTGACCAGGAAGACACGCAGAAGACGCAGATACGCAGCTCTCCGAAGCTAAGTGCCGGTCCCGGGCTTCGTTCGGCAGAAGCCGCTCTCAGGTGCTCACCGCGACCGGCCCAATGCTCTGTGTGCGAAGAAGCCGCTTCTTCGCCTCCGGGAGAATCGGCCAGCGGCAGCTTCCCAAAGGCGAAGATGCAAGCCGCACCACACAGGCACAGTGTGGGCAGCCTTCAGACTTAGAGAAACCAGTACTTTACCACTCTCCTGCCTTTTCCATGGTTATTAAATTGGAAAAGAACGAGTTTTGGACAACTAACTTTCATTCTTGCAAAACTCTTTGCAGACCTCCGTGCAAGCCTTAGAACAAGATTTTGGATGTTTTCTTTCCTGGCAGAGTTTCTCATTGCAAGATATGGTGGAAAAGCTTTTTGCTGAGTGTTGAGCGGCAAGACACGCAGAAGACGCAGATACGCAGCTCTCCGAAGCTAAGAGCCGGTCCTGGGCTTTGTTCGGCAGAAGCCGCTCTTAGGTGCTCACCGCGACCGGCCCAATGCTCTGTGTGCGAAGAAGCCGCTTCTTCGCCTCCGGGAGAATCGGCGAGCGGCAGCTTCCCAAAAGGCGAAGATGCAAGCTCCACACACAGGCACAGTGTGGGCAGCATTCAGACTTAGAGAAAACATGACTTTACCACTCTCCTGCCTTTTCCATTGTTATTATATTGGAAAAGAACGAGTTTTGGACAAGTAACTTTCATTCTTGCCAAACTCTTTGCAGACCTCCGTGCAAGCTCTAGAACAAGATTTGGGATGTTTTCTTTCCTGGCAGAGTTTCTCTTTGCAAGATATGGTGGAAAAGCTTTTTGCTGAGTGTTGAGCGGCAAGACACGCAGAAGACGCAGATACGCAGCTGTCCGAAGCAAAGTGCCGGTCCACGGCTTTGTTCGGCAGAAGCCGCTCTTAGGTGCTCACCGCGACCGGCCCAATGCTCTGTGTGCGAAGAAGCCGCTTCTTCGCCTCCAGGAGAATCGGCGAGCGGCAGCTTCCCAAAGGCGAAGATGGAAGCCGCACCACACAGGCACAGTGTGGGCAGCATTCAGACTTAGAGAAACCAGTGCTTTACCACTCTCCTGCCTTTTCCATTGTTATTATATTGGAAAAGAACGAGTTTTGGACAACTACCTTTCATTCTTGCCAAACTCTTTGCAGACCTCCGTGCAAGCTTTAGAACAAGATTTTGGATGTTTTCTTTCCTGGCAGAGTTTCTCTTTGCAAGATATGCTGGAAAAGCTTTTTGCTGAGTGTTGAGCAGGAAGACACGCAGAAGACGCAGATACGCAGCTCTCCGAAGCTAAGTGCCGGTCCCGGGCAGCTTTCGGCACAAACCGCTCTTAGGTGCTCACCGCGACCGGCCCAATGCTCTGTGTGCGAAGACGCCGCTTCTTCGCCTCCGGGAGAATCGGCGAGCGGCAGCTTCCCAAAGGCGAAGATGCAAGGCGCACCATGCAGGCACAGTGTGGGCGCATTCAGACTTAGAGAAACCAGTACTTTACCACTCTCCTGCCTTTTCCATTGTTATTAGATTGGAAAAGAACGAGTTTTGGACAACTACCTTTCATTCTTGCCAAACTCTTTGCAGACCTCCGTGCAAGCTTTAGAACAAGATTTTGGATGTTTTCTTTCCTGGCAGAGTTTCTCATTGCAAGATATGGTGGAAAAGCTTTTTGCTGAGTGTTGAGCGGCAAGACACGCCGAAGACGCAGATACGCAGCTCTCCGAAGCTAAGTGCCGGTCCCGGGCTTCGTTCGGCAGAAGCCGCTCTTAGGTGCTCACCGCGACCGGCCCAATGCTCTGTGTGCGAAGAAGCCGCTTCTTCGCCTCCGGGAGAATCGGCGAGCGGCAGCTTCCCAAAGGCGAAGATGCAAGCCGCACCACACAGGCACAGTGTGGGCAGCATTCAGACTTAGAGAAAACAGTACTTTACCACTCTCCTGCCTTTTCCATGGTTATTAGATTGGAAAAGAACGAGTTTTGGACAACTACCTTTCATTCTTGCCAAACTCTTTGCAGACCTCCGTGCAAGATTTAGAACAAGATTTGGGATGTTTTCTTTCCTGGCAGAGTTTCTCTTTGCAAGATATGGTGGAAAAGCTTTTTGCTGAGTGTTGAGCGGCAAGACACGCAGAAGACATAGATACGCAGCTCTCCGAAGCTAAGTGCCGGTCCCGGGCTTTGTTCGGCAGAAGCCGCTCTTAGGTGCTCACCGCGACCGGCCCAATGCTCTGTGTGCGAAGAAGCCGCTTCTTCGCCTCCGGGAGAATCGGCGAGCGGCAGCTTCCCAAAGGCGAAGATGCAAGCTGCACCACACAGGCACAGTGTGGGCAGCCTTCAGACTTAGAGAAAACAGTACTTTACCACTCTCCTGCCTTTTCCATTGTTATTATATCGGAAAAGAACGAGTTTTGGACAACTACCTTTCATTCTTGCCAAACTCTTTGCAGACCTCCGTGCAAGCTTTAGAACAAGATTTTGGATGTTTTCTTTCCTGGCAGAGTTTCGCTTTGCAAGATATGGTGGAAAAGCTTTTTGCTGAGTGTTGAGTGGCAAGACACGCAGAAGACGCAGATACGCAGCTCTCCGAAGCTAAGTGCCGGTCCCGGGCAGCTTTCGGCACAAACCGCTCTCAGGAGCTCCCTGCACTCGCCACAGTGTTCTGTGTGCGAAGAAGCCGCTTCTTCACCTCCGGGAGAATCGGCGAGCGGCAGCTTCCCAAAGGCGAAGATGCAAGCCGCACCACACAGGCACAGTGTGGGCAGCATTCAGACTTAGAGAAAACAGTACTTTACCACTCTCCTGCCTTTTCCATGGTTATTAGATTGGAAAAGAACGAGTTTTGGACAACTACCTTTCATTCTTGCCAAACTCTTTGCAGACCTCCGTGCAAGATTTAGAAGAAGATTTGGGATGTTTTCTTTCCTGGCAGAGTTTCTCTTTGCAAGATATGGTGGAAAAGCTTTTTGCTGAGTGTTGAGCAGGAAGACACGCAGAAGACATAGATACGCAGCTCTCCGAAGCTAAGTGCCGGTCCCGGGCTTTGTTCGGCAGAAGCCGCTCTTAGGTGCTCACCGCGACCGGCCCAATGCTCTGTGTGCGAAGAAGCCGCTTCTTCGCCTCCGGGAGAATCGGCGAGCGGCAGCTTCCCAAAGGCGAAGATGCAAGCTGCACCACACAGGCACAGTGTGGGCAGCCTTCAGACTTAGAGAAAACAGTACTTTACCACTCTCCTGCCTTTTCCATTGTTATTATATTGGAAAAGAACGAGTTTTGGACAACTACCTTTCATTCTTGCCAAACTCTTTGCAGACCTCCGTGCAAGCTTTAGAACAAGATTTTGGATGTTTTCTTTCCTGGCAGAGTTTCTCTTTGCAAGATATGGTGGAAAAGCTTTTTGCTGAGTGTTGAGCGGCAAGACACGCAGAAGACGCAGATACGCAGCTCTCCGAAGCTAAGTGCCGGTCCCGGGCTTCGATCGGCACAAACCGCTCTTAGGTGCTCACCGCGACCGGCCCAATGCTCTGTGTGCGAAGACGCCGCTTCTTCGCCTCCGGGAGAATCGGCGAGCGGCAGCTTCCCAAAGGCGAAGATGCAAGCCGCACCATGCAGGCACAGTGTGGGCAGCCTTCAGACTTAGAGAAACCAGTACTTTACCACTCTCCTGCCTTTTCCATTGTTATTAGATTGGAAAAGAACGAGTTTTGGACAACTACCTTTCATTCTTGCCAAACTCTTTGCAGACCTCCGTGCAAGCTTTAGAACAAGATTTTGGATGTTTTCTTTCCTGGCAGAGTTTCTCATTGCAAGATATGGTGGAAAAGCTTTTTGCTGAGTGTTGAGCGGCAAGACACGCCGAAGACGCAGATACGCAGCTCTCCGAAGCTAAGTGCCGGTCCCGGGCTTCGTTCGGCAGAAGCCGCTCTTAGGTGCTCACCGCGACCGGCCCAATGCTCTGTGTGCGAAGAAGCCGCTTCTTCACCTCCGGGAGAATCGGCGAGCGGCAGCTTCCCAAAGGCGAAGATGCAAGCCGCACCACACAGGCACAGTGTGGGCAGCATTCAGACTTAGAGAAAACAGTACTTTACCACTCTCCTGCCTTTTCCATGGTTATTAGATTGGAAAAGAACGAGTTTTGGACAACTACCTTTCATTCTTGCCAAACTCTTTGCAGACCTCCGTGCAAGATTTAGAACAAGATTTGGGATGTTTTCTTTCCTGGCAGAGTTTCTCTTTGCAAGATATGGTGGAAAAGCTTTTTGCTGAGTGTTGAGCAGGAAGACACGCAGAAGACATAGATACGCAGCTCTCCGAAGCTAAGTGCCGGTCCCGGGCTTTGTTCGGCAGAAGCCGCTCTTAGGTGCTCACCGCGACCGGCCCAATGCTCTGTGTGCGAAGAAGCCGCTTCTTCGCCTCCGGGAGAATCGGCGAGCGGCAGCTTCCCAAAGGCGAAGATGCAAGCTGCACCACACAGGCACAGTGTGGGCAGCCTTCAGACTTAGAGAAAACAGTACTTTACCACTCTCCTGCCTTTTCCATTGTTATTATATCGGAAAAGAACGAGTTTTGGACAACTACCTTTCATTCTTGCCAAACTCTTTGCAGACCTCCGTGCAAGCTTTAGAACAAGATTTTGGATGTTTTCTTTCCTGGCAGAGTTTCGCTTTGCAAGATATGGTGGAAAAGCTTTTTGCTGAGTGTTGAGCGGCAAGACACGCAGAAGACGCAGATACGCAGCTCTCCGAAGCTAAGTGCCGGTCCCGGGCAGCTTTCGGCACAAACCGCTCTCAGGAGCTCCCTGCACTCGCCACAGTGTTCTGTGTGCGAAGAAGCCGCTTCTTCGCCTCCGGGAGAATCGGCGAGCGGCAGCTTCCCAAAGGCGAAGATGCAAGGCGCACCATGCAGGCACAGTGTGGGCAGCATTCAGACTTAGAGAAAACAGTACTTTAACACTCTCCTGCCTTTTCCATTGTTATTAGATTGGAAAAGAACGAGTTTTGCACAACTACCTTTCATTCTTGCCAAACTCTTTCAGACCTCCGTGCAGGCTTTAGAACAAGATTTTGGATGTTTTCTTTCCTGGCAGACTTTCTCTTTGCAAGATATGGTGGAAAAGCTTTTTGCTGAGTGTTGAGCGGCAAGACACGCAGAAGACGCAGATACGCAGCTCTCCGAAGCTAAGTGCCGGTCCCGGGCTTCGTTCGGCACAAACCGCTCTTAGGTGCTCACCGCGACCGGCCCAATGCTCTGTGTGCGAAGAAGCCGCTTCTTCGCCTCCGGGAGAATCGGCGAGCGGCAGCTTCCCAAAGGCGAAGATGCAAGGCGCACCATGCAGGCACAGTGTGGGCAGCATTCAGACTTAGAGAAAACAGTACTTTACCACTCTCCTGCCTTTTCCATGGTTATTCTATTGGAAAAGAACGAGTTTTGGACAACTACCTTTCATTCTTGCCAAACTCTTTGCAGACCTCCGTGCAAGCTCTAGAACAAGATTTTGGATGTTTTCTTTCCTGGCAGAGTTTCTCTTTCCAATATATGTTGGAAAAGATTTTTGCTGTGTGTTGAGCGGCAAGACACGCGGAAGATGCAGATACGCAGCTCTCCGAAGCTAAGTGCCGGTCCACGGTTTCTTTCGGCAGAAGCCGCTCTTAGGTGCTCACCGCGACCGGCCCAATGCTCTGTGTGCGAAGAAGCCGCTTCTTCGCCTCTGGGAGAATCGGCGAGTAGCAGCTTCCCAAAAGGCGAAGATGCAAGCTCCACACACAGGCATAGTGTGGGCAGCATTCAGACTTAGAGAAAACAGTACTTTACCACTCTCCTGCCTTTTCCATTGTTATTATATTGGAAAAGAACGAGTTTTGGACAACTACCTTTCATTCTTGCCAAACTCTTTGCAGACCTCCGTGCAAGCTCTAGAACAAGATTTTGGATGTTTTCTTTCCTGGCAGAGTTTCTCTTTGCAAGATATGGTGGAAAAGCTTTTTGCTGAGTGTTGAGCAGGAAGACACGCAGAAGACGCAGATACGCAGCTCTCCGAAGCTAAGTTCCGGTCCCGGGCTTTGTTCGGTAGAAGCTGCTCTTAGGTGCTCACCGTGACCGGCCCAATGCTCTGTGTGCGAAGAAGCCGCTTCTTCGCCTCCAGGAGAATCGGCGAGCGGCAGCTTCCCAAAAGGCGAAGATGCAAGCTGCACCACACAGGCACAGTGTGGGCAGCCTTCAGACTTAGAGAAAACAGTACTTTACCACTCTCCTGCCTTTTCCATTGTTATTAGATTGGAAAAGAACGAGTTTTGGACAACTACCTTTCATTCTTGCCAAACTCTTTGCAGACCTCCGTGCAAGCTCTAGA
The DNA here is from genome assembly GCF_037042795.1 of Molothrus aeneus. Taxonomy (NCBI): domain Eukaryota; kingdom Metazoa; phylum Chordata; class Aves; order Passeriformes; family Icteridae; genus Molothrus; species Molothrus aeneus. The sequence continues at coordinate 262,725 of NW_027098778.1, forward strand.
ACAAGATTTTGGATGTTTTCTTTCCTGGCAGAGTTTCTCTTTGCAAGATATGTTGGAAAAGCTTTTTGCTGAGTGTTGAGCGGCAAGACACGCGGAAGACGCAGATACGCAGCTCTCCGAAGCTAAGTGCCGGTCCACGGTTTCTTTCGGCAGAAGCCGCTCTTAGGTGCTCACCGCGACCGGCCCAATGCTCTGTGTGCGAAGAAGCCGCTTCTTCGCCTCTGGGAGAATCGGCGAGCAGCAGCTTCCCAAAAGGCGAAGATGCAAGCTCCACACACAGGCATAGTGTGGGCAGCATTCAGACTTAGAGAAAACAGTACTTTACCACTCTCCTGCCTTTTCCATTGTTATTATATTGGAAAAGAACGAGTTTTGGACAACTACCTTTCATTCTTGCCAAACTCTTTGCAGACCTCCGTGCAAGCTCTAGAACAAGATTTTGGATGTTTTCTTTCCTGGCAGAGTTTCTCTTTGCAAGATATGGTGGAAAAGCTTTTTGCTGAGTGTTGAGCAGGAAGACACGCAGAAGACGCAGATACGCAGCTCTCCGAAGCTAAGTTCCGGTCCCGGGCTTTGTTCGGTTGAAGCTGCTCTTAGGTGCTCACCGTGACCGGCCCAATGCTCTGTGTGCGAAGAAGCCGCTTCTTCGCCTCCAGGAGAATCGGCGAGCGGCAGCTTCCCAAAAGGCGAAGATGCAAGCTGCACCACACAGGCACAGTGTGGGCAGCCTTCAGACTTAGAGAAAGCAGTACTTTACCACTCTCCTGCCTTTTCCATTGTTATTACATTGGAAAAGAACGAGTTTTGGACAACTACCTTTCATTCTTGCCAAACTCTTTGCAGACCTCCGTGCAAGCTCTAGAACAAGAGTTGGGATGTTTTCTTTCCTGGCAGAGTTTCTCTTTGCAAGATATGCTGGAAAAGCTTTTTGCTGAGTGTTGAGCAGGAAGACACGCAGAAGACGCAGATACGCAGCTCTCCGAAGCTAAGTGCCGGTCCCGGGCTTTGTTCGGTAGAAGCCGCTCTTAGGTGCTCACCGCGACCGGCCCAATGCTCTGTGTGCGAAGAAGCCGCTTCTTCGCCTCCAGGAGAATCGGCGAGCGGCAGCTTCCCAAAAGACGAAGATGCAAGCTGCACCACACAGGCACAGTGTGGGCAGCCTTCAGACTTAGAGAAAACAGTACTTTACCACTCTCCTGCCTTTTCCATTGTTATTATATTGGAAAAGAATGACTTTTGGAAAAGTAACTTTCATTCTTGCAAAACTCTTTGCAGACCTCCGTGCAAGCTTTAGAACAAGATTTTGGATGTTTTCTTTCCTGGCAGAGTTTCTCTTTGCAAGATATGGTGGAAAAGCTTTTTGCTGAGTGTTGAGCGGCAAGACACGCCGAAGACGCAGATACGCAGCTCTCTGAAGCTAAGTGCCGGTCCCGGGCTTCGTTCGGCAGAAGCCGCTCTTAGGTGCTCACCGCGACCGGCCCAATGCTCTGTGTGCGAAGAAGCCGCTTCTTCGCCTCCGGGAGAATCGGCGAGCGGCAGCTTCCCAAAGGCGAAGATGCAAGCCGCACCACACAGGCACAGTGTGGGCAGCATTCAGACTTAGAGAAAACAGTACTTTACCACTCTCCTGCCTTTTCCATGGTTATTAGATTGGAAAAGAACGAGTTTTGGACAACTACCTTTCATTCTTGCCAAACTCTTTGCAGACCTCCGTGCAAGCTTTAGAACAAGATTTTGGATGTTTTCTTTCCTGGCAGAGTTTCTCTTTGCAAGATATGGTGGAAAAGCTTTTTGCTGAGTGTTGAGCAGGAAGACACGCAGAAGACATAGATACGCAGCTCTCCGAAGCTAAGTGCCGGTCCCGGGCTTTGTTCGGCAGAAGCCGCTCTTAGGTGCTCACCGCGACCGGCCCAATGCTCTGTGTGCGAAGAAGCCGCTTCTTCGCCTCCGAGAGAATCGGCGAGCGGCAGCTTCCCAAAGGCGAAGATGCAAGCTGCACCACACAGGCACAGTGTGGGCAGCCTTCAGACTTAGAGAAACCAGTACTTTACCACTCTCCTGCCTTTTCCATTGTTATTATATCGGAAAAGAACGAGTTTTGGACAAGTAACTTTCATTCTTGCCAAACTCTTTGCAGACCTCCGTGCAAGCTTTAGAACAAGATTTTGGATGTTTTCTTTCCTGGCAGAGTTTCGCTTTGCAAGATATGGTGGAAAAGCTTTTTGCTGAGTGTTGAGCGGCAAGACACGCAGATGATGCAGATACGCAGCTCTCCGAAGCTAAGTGCCGGTCCCGGGCAGCTTTCGGCACAAACCGCTCTCAGGAGCTCCCTGCACTCGCCACAGTGTTCTGTGTGCGAAGAAGCCGCTTCTTGGCCTCCGGGAGAATCGGCGAGCGGCAGCTTCCCAAAGGCGAAGATGCAAGGCGCACCATGCAGGCACAGTGTGGGCAGCCTTCAGACTTAGAGAAAACAGTACTTTACCACTCTCCTGCCTTTTCCATTGTTATTAGATTGGAAAAGAACGAGTTTTGCACAACTACCTTTCATTCTTGCCAAACTCTTTGCAGACCTCCGTGCAGGCTTTAGAACAAGATTTTGGATGTTTTCTTTCCTGGCAGACTTTCTCTTTCAAGATATGGTGGAAAAGCTTTTTGCTGAGTGTTGAGCGGCAAGACACGCAGAAGACGCAGATACGCAGCTCTCCGAAGCTAAGTGCCGGTCCACGGCTTCTTTCGGCAGAAGCCGCTCTTCGGTGCTCACCGCGACCGGCCCAATGCTCTGTGTGCGAAGAAGCCGCTTCTTCGCCTCCGGGAGAATCAGCGAGCGGCAGCTTCCCAAAAGGCGAAGATGCAAGGCGCACCATGCAGGCACAGTGTGGGCAGCCTTCAGACTTAGAGAAACCAGTACTTTACCACTCTCCTGCCTTTTCCATTGTTATTATATTGGAAAAGAACGAGTTTTGGACAAGTACCTTTCATTCTTGCCAAACTCTTTGCAGACCTCCGTGCAAGCTTTAGAACAAGATTTTGGATGTTTTCTGTCCTGGCAGAGTTTCTCTTTGCAAGATATGGTGGAAAAGCTTTTTGCTGAGTGTTGAGCGGCAAGACACGCAGAAGACGCAGATACGCAGCTCTCCGAAGCTAAGTGCCGGTCCACGGCTTCTTTCGGCAGAAGCCGCTCTTCGGTGCTCACCGCGACCGGCCCAATGCTCTGTGTGCAAAGAAGCCGCTTCTTCGCCTCCGGGAGAATCGGCGAGCGGCAGCTTCCCAAAAGGCGAAGATGCAAGCTGCACCACACAGGCACAGTGTGGGCAGCCTTCAGACTTAGAGAAAAAAGTACTTTACCTCTCTCTCTTCCTTTCCATTGTTATTACATTGGAAAAGAACGAGTTTTGGACAAGTAACTTTCATTCTTGCCAAACTCTTTGCAGACCTCCGTGCAAGCTTTAGAACAAGAGTTGGGATGTTTTCTTTCCTGGCAGAGTTTCTCTTTGCAAGATATGGTGGAAAAGCTTTTTGCTGAGTGTTGAGCGGCAAGACACGCAGAAGACGCAGATACGCAGCTCTCCAAAGCTAAGTGCCGGTCCACGGCTTCTTTCGGTAGAAGCCGCTCTTAGGTGCTCACCGCGACCGGCCCAATGCTCTGTGTGCGAAGAAGCCGCTTCTTTGCCTCCAGGAGAATCGGCGAGCGGCAGCTTCCCAAAAGGCGAAGATGCAAGCCGCACCACACAGGCACAGTGTGGGCAGCATTCAGACTTAGAGAAACCAGTACTTTACCACTCTCCTGCCTTTTCCATTGTTATTATATTGGAAAAGAACGAGTTTTGGACAAGTACCTTTCACTCTTGCCAAACTCTTTGCAGACCTCCGTGCAGGCTTTAGAACAAGATTTTGGATGTTTTCTTTCCTGGCAGAGTTTCTCTTTGCAAGATATGGTGGAAAAGCTTTTTGCTGAGTGTTGAGCGGCAAGACACGCAGAAGACGCAGATACGCAGCTCTCCGAAGCTAAGTGCCGGTCCCGGGCTTCGTTCGGCACAAACCGCTCTTAGGTGCTCACCGCGACCGGCCCAATGCTCTGTGTGCGAAGAAGCCGCTTCTTCGCCTCCGGGAGAAGCGGCGAGCAGCAGCTTCCCAAAAGGCGAAGATGCAAGCTGCACCACACAGGCACAGTGTGGGCAGCCTTCAGACTTAGAGAAACCAGTACTTTACCACTCTCCTGCCTTTTCCATTGTTATTACATTGGAAAAGAACGAGTTTTGGACAAGTAACTTTCATTCTTGCCAAACTCTTTGCAGACCTCCGTGCAAGCCTTAGAAAAAGATTTTGGATGTTTTCTTTCCTGGCAGAGTTTCTCTTTGCAAGATATGGTGGAAAAGCTTTTTGCTGAGTGTTGAGCGGCAAGACACGCAGAAGACGCAGATACGCAGCTCTCCGAAGCGAAGTGCCGGTCCCGGGCTTTGTTCGGCAGAAGCCGCTCTTAGGTGCTCACTGCGACCGGCCCAATGCACTGTGTGCGAAGAAGCCGCTTCTTCGCCTCCGGGAGAATCAGCGAGCGGCAGCTTCCCAAAAGGCGAAGATGCAAGGCGCACCATGCAGGCACAGTGTGGGCAGCCTTCAGACTTAGAGAAACCAGTACTTTACCACTCTCCTGCCTTTTCCATGGTTATTATATTGGAAAAGAACGAGTTTTGGACAAGTACCTTTCATTCTTGCCAAACTCTTTGCAGACCTCCGTGCAAGCTTTAGAACAAGATTTTGGATGTTTTCTTTCCTGGCAGAGTTTCTCTTTGCAAGATATGGTGGAAAAGCTTTTTGCTGAGTGTTCAGCGGCAAGACACGCAGAAGACGCAGATACGCAGCTCTCCGAAGCTAAGTGCCGGTCCACGGCTTCTTTCGGCAGAAGCCGCTCTTCGGTGCTCACCGCGACCGGCCCAATGCTCTGTGTGCGAAGAAGCCGCTTCTTCGCCTCCGGGAGAATCGGCGAGCGGCAGCTTCCCAAAGGCGAAGATGCAAGCTGCACCACACAGGCACAGTGTGGGCAGCCTTCAGACTTAGAGAAAAAAGTACTTTACCTCTCTCTCTTCCTTTCCATTGTTATTACATTGGAAAAGAACGAGTTTTGGACAACTACCTTTCATTCTTGCCAAACTCTTTGCAGACCTCCGTGCAAGCTTTAGAACAAGAGTTGGGATGTTTTCTTTCCTGGCAGAGTTTCTCTTTGCAAGATATGCTGGAAAAGCTTTTTGCTGAGTGTTGAGCGGCAAGACACGCAGAAGACGCAGATACGCAGCTCTCCGAAGCTAAGTGCCGGTCCACGGCTTCTTTCGGTAGAAGCCACTCTTAGGTGCTCACCGCGACCGGCCCAATGCTCTGTGTGCGAAGAAGCCGCTTCTTCGCCTCCAGGAGAATCGGCGAGCGGCAGCTTCCCAAAGGCGAAGATGCAAGCCGCACCACACAGTCACAGTGTGGGCAGCATTCAGACTTAGAGAAACCAGTACTTTACCACTCTCCTGCCTTTTCCATTGTTATTAGATTGGAAAAGAACGAGTTTTGGACAAGTACCTTTCATTCTTGCCAAACTCTTTGCAGACCTCCGTGCAAGCTTTAGAACAAGATTTTGGATGTTTTCTTTCCTGGCAGATTTTCTCTTTGCAAGATATGGTGGAAAAGCTTTTTGCTGAGTGTTGAGCAGGAAGACACGCAGAAGACGCAGATACGCAGCTCTCCGAAGCGAAGTGCCGGTCCCGGGCTTTTTTCGGCAGAAGCCGCTCTTCGGTGCTCACCGCGACCGGCCCAATGCTCTGTGTGCGAAGAAGCTGCTTCTTCGCCTCCGGGAGAATCGGCGAGCGGCAGCTTCCCAAAGGCGAAGATGCAAGCTGCACCACACAGGCACAGTGTGGGCAGCCTTCAGACTTAGAGAAATAAGTACTTTACCTCTCTCTCTTCCTTTCCATTGTTATAATATTGGAAAAGGACGAGTTTTGGACAACTACCTTTCATTCTTGCCAAACTCTTTGCAGACCTCCGTGCAAGCTTTAGAACAAGATTTTGGATGTTTTCTTTCCTGGCAGAGTTTCTCTTTGCAAGATATGGTGGAAAAGCTTTTTGCTGAGTGTTGAGCGGCAAGACACGCAGAAGACGCAGATACGCAGCTCTCCGAAGCTAAGTGCCGGTCCCGGGCTTTGTTCGGCAGAAGCCGCTCTTAGGTGCTCACCGCGACCGGCCCAATGCTCTGTGTACGAAGAAGCCGCTTCTTCGCCTCCGGGAGAATCGGCGAGCGGCAGCTTCCCAAAGGCAAAGATGCAAGCCGCACCATGCAGGCACAGTGTGGGCAGCATTCAGACTTAGAGAAAACAGTACTTTACCTCTCTCTCTTCCTTTCCATTGTTATTACATTGGAAAAGAACGAGTTTTGGACAAGTAACTTTCATTCTTGCCAAACTCTTTGCAGACCTCCGTGCAGGCTTTAGAACAAGATTTTGGATGTTTTCTTTCCTGGCAGAGTTTCTCTTTGCAAGATATGCTGGAAAAGCTTTTTGCTGAGTGTTGAGCGGCAAGACACGCCGAAGACGCAGATACGCAGCTCTCCGAAGCTAAGTGCCGGTCCCGGGCTTCGTTCGGCACAAACCGCTCTTAGGTGCTCACCGCGACCGGCCCAATGCTCTGTGTGTGAAGAAGCCGCTTCTTCGCCTCCGGGAGAATCGGCGAGCGGCAGCTTCCCAAAGGCGAAGATGCAAGCTGCACCATGCAGGCACAGTGTGGGCAGCATTCAGACTTAGAGAAACCAGTACTTTACCACTCTCCTGCCTTTTCCATGGTTATTAAATTGGAAAAGAACGAGTTTTGCACAACTACCTTTCATTCTTGCCAAACTCTTTGCAGACCTCCGTGCAAGCTCTAGAACAAGATTTTGGATGTTTTCTTTCCTGGCAGATTTTCTCTTTGCAAGATATGGTGGAAAAGCTTTTTGCTGAGTGTTGAGCAGGAAGACACGCAGAAGACGCAGATACGCAGCTCTCCGAAGCTAAGTGCCGGTCCCGGGCTTTTTTCGGCAGAAGCCGCTCTTCGGTGCTCACCGCGACCGGCCCAATGCTCTGTGTGCGAAGAAGCCGCTTCTTCGCCTCCGGGAGAATCGGCGAGCGGCAGCTTCCCAAAGGCGAAGATGCAAGCTGCACCACACAGGCACAGTGTGGGCAGCCTTCAGACTTAGAGAAATAAGTACTTTACCTCTCTCTCTTCCTTTCCATTGTTATTATATTGGAAAAGAACGAGTTTTGGACAACTACCTTTCATTCTTGCCAAACTCTTTGCAGACCTCCGTGCAAGCTTTAGAACAAGATTTTGGATGTTTTCTTTCCTGGCAGAGTTTGTCTTTGCAAGATATGGTGGAAAAGCTTTTTGCTGAGTGTTGAGCGGCAAGACACGCAGAAGACGCAGATACGCAGCTCTCCGAAGCTAAGTGCCGGTCCCGGGCTTTGTTCGGTAGAAGCCGCTCTTAGGTGCTCACCGCGACCGGCCCAATGCTCTGTGTGCGAAGAAGCCGCTTCTTCGCCTCCAGGAGAATCGGCGAGCGGCAGCTTCCCAAAAGACGAAGATGCAAGCTGCACCACACAGGCACAGTGTGGGCAGCCTTCAGACTTAGAGAAAACAGTACTTTACCACTCTCCTGCCTTTTCCATTGTTATTATATTGGAAAAGAATGACTTTTGGACAAGTAACTTTCATTCTTGCAAAACTCTTTGCAGACCTCCGTGCAAGCTTTAGAACAAGATTTTGGATGTTTTCTTTCCTGGCAGAGTTTCTCTTTGCAAGATATGGTGGAAAAGCTTTTTGCTGAGTGTTGAGCGGCAAGACACGCCGAAGACGCAGATACGCAGCTCTCCGAAGCTAAGTGCCGGTCCCGGGCTTCGTTCGGCAGAAGCCGCTCTTAGGTGCTCACCGCGACCGGCCCAATGCTCTGTGTGCGAAGAAGCCGCTTCTTCGCCTCCGGGAGAATCGGCGAGCGGCAGCTTCCCAAAGGCGAAGATGCAAGCCGCACCACACAGGCACAGTGTGGGCAGCATTCAGACTTAGAGAAAACAGTACTTTACCACTCTCCTGCCTTTTCCATGGTTATTAGATTGGAAAAGAACGAGTTTTGGACAACTACCTTTCATTCTTGCCAAACTCTTTGCAGACCTCCGTGCAAGCTTTAGAACAAGATTTTGGATGTTTTCTTTCCTGGCAGAGTTTCTCTTTGCAAGATATGGTGGAAAAGCTTTTTGCTGAGTGTTGAGCAGGAAGACACGCAGAAGACATAGATACGCAGCTCTCCGAAGCTAAGTGCCGGTCCCGGGCTTTGTTCGGCAGAAGCCGCTCTTAGGTGCTCACCGGGACCGGCCCAATGCTCTGTGTGCGAAGAAGCCGCTTCTTCGCCTCCGAGAGAATCGGCGAGCGGCAGCTTCCCAAAGGCGAAGATGCAAGCTGCACCACACAGGCACAGTGTGGGCAGCCTTCAGACTTAGAGAAACCAGTACTTTACCACTCTCCTGCCTTTTCCATTGTTATTATATCGGAAAAGAACGAGTTTTGGACAAGTAACTTTCATTCTTGCCAAACTCTTTGCAGACCTCCGTGCAAGCTTTAGAACAAGATTTTGGATGTTTTCTTTCCTGGCAGAGTTTCGCTTTGCAAGATATGGTGGAAAAGCTTTTTGCTGAGTGTTGAGCGGCAAGACACGCAGATGATGCAGATACGCAGCTCTCCGAAGCTAAGTGCCGGTCCCGGGCAGCTTTCGGCACAAACCGCTCTCAGGAGCTCCCTGCACTCGCCACAGTGTTCTGTGTGCGAAGAAGCCGCTTCTTGGCCTCCGGGAGAATCGGCGAGCGGCAGCTTCCCAAAGGCGAAGATGCAAGGCGCACCATGCAGGCACAGTGTGGGCAGCCTTCAGACTTAGAGAAAACAGTACTTTACAACTCTCCTGCCTTTTCCATTGTTATTAGATTGGAAAAGAACGAGTTTTGCACAACTACCTTTCATTCTTGCCAAACTCTTTGCAGACCTCCGTGCAGGCTTTAGAACAAGATTTTGGATGTTTTCTTTCCTGGCAGACTTTCTCTTTCAAGATATGGTGGAAAAGCTTTTTGCTGAGTGTTGAGCGGCAAGACACGCAGAAGACGCAGATACGCAGCTCTCCGAAGCTAAGTGCCGGTCCACGGCTTCTTTCGGCAGAAGCCGCTCTTCGGTGCTCACCGCGACCGGCCCAATGCTCTGTGTGCGAAGAAGCCGCTTCTTCGCCTCCGGGAGAATCAGCGAGCGGCAGCTTCCCAAAAGGCGAAGATGCAAGGCGCACCATGCAGGCACAGTGTGGGCAGCCTTCAGACTTAGAGAAACCAGTACTTTACCACTCTCCTGCCTTTTCCATTGTTATTATATTGGAAAAGAACGAGTTTTGGACAAGTACCTTTCATTCTTGCCAAACTCTTTGCAGACCTCCGTGCAAGCTTTAGAACAAGATTTTGGATGTTTTCTGTCCTGGCAGAGTTTCTCTTTGCAAGATATGGTGGAAAAGCTTTTTGCTGAGTGTTGAGCGGCAAGACACGCAGAAGACGCAGATACGCAGCTCTCCGAAGCTAAGTGCCGGTCCACGGCTTCTTTCGGCAGAAGCCGCTCTTCGGTGCTCACCGCGACCGGCCCAATGCTCTGTGTGCAAAGAAGCCGCTTCTTCGCCTCCGGGAGAATCGGCGAGCGGCAGCTTCCCAAAAGGCGAAGATGCAAGCTGCACCACACAGGCACAGTGTGGGCAGCCTTCAGACTTAGAGAAAAAAGTACTTTACCTCTCTCTCTTCCTTTCCATTGTTATTACATTGGAAAAGAACGAGTTTTGGACAAGTAACTTTCATTCTTGCCAAACTCTTTGCAGACCTCCGTGCAAGCTTTAGAACAAGAGTTGGGATGTTTTCTTTCCTGGCAGAGTTTCTCTTTGCAAGATATGGTGGAAAAGCTTTTTGCTGAGTGTTGAGCGGCAAGACACGCAGAAGACGCAGATACGCAGCTCTCCAAAGCTAAGTGCCGGTCCACGGCTTCTTTCGGTAGAAGCCGCTCTTAGGTGCTCACCGCGACCGGCCCAATGCTCTGTGTGCGAAGAAGCCGCTTCTTTGCCTCCAGGAGAATCGGCGAGCGGCAGCTTCCCAAAAGGCGAAGATGCAAGCCGCACCACACAGGCACAGTGTGGGCAGCATTCAGACTTAGAGAAACCAGTACTTTACCACTCTCCTGCCTTTTCCATTGTTATTATATTGGAAAAGAACGAGTTTTGGACAAGTACCTTTCACTCTTGCCAAACTCTTTGCAGACCTCCGTGCAGGCTTTAGAACAAGATTTTGGATGTTTTCTTTCCTGGCAGAGTTTCTCTTTGCAAGATATGGTGGAAAAGCTTTTTGCTGAGTGTTGAGCGGCAAGACACGCAGAAGACGCAGATACGCAGCTCTCCGAAGCTAAGTGCCGGTCCCGGGCTTCGTTCGGCACAAACCGCTCTTAGGTGCTCACCGCGACCGGCCCAATGCTCTGTGTGCGAAGAAGCCGCTTCTTCGCCTCCGGGAGAAGCGGCGAGCAGCAGCTTCCCAAAAGGCGAAGATGCAAGCTGCACCACACAGGCACAGTGTGGGCAGCCTTCAGACTTAGAGAAACCAGTACTTTACCACTCTCCTGCCTTTTCCATTGTTATTACATTGGAAAAGAACGAGTTTTGGACAAGTAACTTTCATTCTTGCCAAACTCTTTGCAGACCTCCGTGCAAGCCTTAGAAAAAGATTTTGGATGTTTTCTTTCCTGGCAGAGTTTCTCTTTGCAAGATATGGTGGAAAAGCTTTTTGCTGAGTGTTGAGCGGCAAGACACGCAGAAGACGCAGATACGCAGCTCTCCGAAGCGAAGTGCCGGTCCCGGGCTTTGTTCGGCAGAAGCCGCTCTTAGGTGCTCACTGCGACCGGCCCAATGCACTGTGTGCGAAGAAGCCGCTTCTTCGCCTCCGGGAGAATCAGCGAGCGGCAGCTTCCCAAAAGGCGAAGATGCAAGGCGCACCATGCAGGCACAGTGTGGGCAGCCTTCAGACTTAGAGAAACCAGTACTTTACCACTCTCCTGCCTTTTCCATGGTTATTATATTGGAAAAGAACGAGTTTTGGACAAGTACCTTTCATTCTTGCCAAACTCTTTGCAGACCTCCGTGCAAGCTTTAGAACAAGATTTTGGATGTTTTCTTTCCTGGCAGAGTTTCTCTTTGCAAGATATGGTGGAAAAGCTTTTTGCTGAGTGTTCAGCGGCAAGACACGCAGAAGACGCAGATACGCAGCTCTCCGAAGCTAAGTGCCGGTCCACGGCTTCTTTCGGCAGAAGCCGCTCTTCGGTGCTCACCGCGACCGGCCCAATGCTCTGTGTGCGAAGAAGCCGCTTCTTCGCCTCCGGGAGAATCGGCGAGCGGCAGCTTCCCAAAGGCGAAGATGCAAGCTGCACCACACAGGCACAGTGTGGGCAGCCTTCAGACTTAGAGAAAAAAGTACTTTACCTCTCTCTCTTCCTTTCCATTGTTATTACATTGGAAAAGAACGAGTTTTGGACAACTACCTTTCATTCTTGCCAAACTCTTTGCAGACCTCCGTGCAAGCTTTAGAACAAGAGTTGGGATGTTTTCTTTCCTGGCAGAGTTTCTCTTTGCAAGATATGCTGGAAAAGCTTTTTGCTGAGTGTTGAGCGGCAAGACACGCAGAAGACGCAGATACGCAGCTCTCCCAAGCTAAGTGCCGGTCCACGGCTTCTTTCGGTAGAAGCCACTCTTAGGTGCTCACCGCGACCGGCCCAATGCTCTGTGTGCGAAGAAGCCGCTTCTTCGCCTCCAGGAGAATCGGCGAGCGGCAGCTTCCCAAAGGCGAAGATGCAAGCCGCACCACACAGTCACAGTGTGGGCAGCATTCAGACTTAGAGAAACCAGTACTTTACCACTCTCCTGCCTTTTCCATTGTTATTAGATTGGAAAAGAACGAGTTTTGGACAAGTACCTTTCATTCTTGCCAAACTCTTTGCAGACCTCCGTGCAAGCTTTAGAACAAGATTTTGGATGTTTTCTTTCCTGGCAGATTTTCTCTTTGCAAGATATGGTGGAAAAGCTTTTTGCTGAGTGTTGAGCAGGAAGACACGCAGAAGACGCAGATACGCAGCTCTCCGAAGCTAAGTGCCGGTCCCGGGCTTTTTTCGGCAGAAGCCGCTCTTCGGTGCTCACCGCGACCGGCCCAATGCTCTGTGTGCGAAGAAGCCGCTTCTTCGCCTCCGGGAGAATCGGCGAGCGGCAGCTTCCCAAAGGCGAAGATGCAAGCTGCACCACACAGGCACAGTGTGGGCAGCCTTCAGACTTAGAGAAATAAGTACTTTACCTCTCTCTCTTCCTTTCCATTGTTATTATATTGGAAAAGGACGAGTTTTGGACAACTACCTTTCATTCTTGCCAAACTCTTTGCAGACCTCCGTGCAAGCTTTAGAACAAGATTTTGGATGTTTTCTTTCCTGGCAGAGTTTCTCTTTGCAAGATATGGTGGAAAAGCTTTTTGCTGAGTGTTGAGCGGCAAGACACGCAGAAGACGCAGATACGCAGCTCTCCGAAGCTAAGTGCCGGTCCCGGGCTTTGTTCGGCAGAAGCCGCTCTTAGGTGCTCACCGCGACCGGCCCAATGCTCTGTGTACGAAGAAGCCGCTTCTTCGCCTCCGGGAGAATCGGCGAGCGGCAGCTTCCCAAAGGCAAAGATGCAAGCCGCACCATGCAGGCACAGTGTGGGCAGCATTCAGACTTAGAGAAAACAGTACTTTACCTCTCTCTCTTCCTTTCCATTGTTATTACATTGGAAAAGAACGAGTTTTGGACAAGTAACTTTCATTCTTGCCAAACTCTTTGCAGACCTCCGTGCAGGCTTTAGAACAAGATTTTGGATGTTTTCTTTCCTGGCAGAGTTTCTCTTTGCAAGATATGCTGGAAAAGCTTTTTGCTGAGTGTTGAGCGGCAAGACACGCCGAAGACGCAGATACGCAGCTCTCCGAAGCTAAGTGCCGGTCCCGGGCTTCGTTCGGCACAAACCGCTCTTAGGTGCTCACCGCGACCGGCCCAATGCTCTGTGTGTGAAGAAGCCGCTTCTTCGCCTCCGGGAGAATCGGCGAGCGGCAGCTTCCCAAAGGCGAAGATGCAAGCTGCACCATGCAGGCACAGTGTGGGCAGCATTCAGACTTAGAGAAACCAGTACTTTACCACTCTCCTGCCTTTTCCATGGTTATTAAATTGGAAAAGAACGAGTTTTGCACAACTACCTTTCATTCTTGCCAAACTCTTTGCAGACCTCCGTGCAAGCTCTAGAACAAGATTTTGGATGTTTTCTTTCCTGGCAGATTTTCTCTTTGCAAGATATGGTGGAAAAGCTTTTTGCTGAGTGTTGAGCAGGAAGACACGCAGAAGACGCAGATACGCAGCTCTCCGAAGCTAAGTGCCGGTCCCGGGCTTTTTTCGGCAGAAGCCGCTCTTCGGTGCTCACCGCGACCGGCCCAATGCTCTGTGTGCGAAGAAGCCGCTTCTTCGCCTCCGGGAGAATCGGCGAGCGGCAGCTTCCCAAAGGCGAAGATGCAAGCTGCACCACACAGGCACAGTGTGGGCAGCCTTCAGACTTAGAGAAATAAGTACTTTACCTCTCTCTCTTCCTTTCCATTGTTATTATATTGGAAAAGAACGAGTTTTGGACAACTACCTTTCATTCTTGCCAAACTCTTTGCAGACCTCCGTGCAAGCTTTAGAACAAGATTTTGGATGTTTTCTTTCCTGGCAGAGTTTGTCTTTGCAAGATATGGTGGAAAAGCTTTTTGCTGAGTGTTGAGCGGCAAGACACGCAGAAGACGCAGATACGCAGCTCTCCGAAGCTAAGTGCCGGTCCCGGGCTTTGTTCGGCAGAAGCCGCTCTTAGGTGCTCACCGCGACCGGCCCAATGCTCTGTGTGCGAAGAAGCCGCTTCTTCGCCTCCGGGAGAATCGGCGAGCGGCAGCTTCCCAAAGGCAAAGATGCAAGCCGCACCATGCAGGCACAGTGTGGGCAGCATTCAGACTTAGAGAAAACAGTACTTTACCTCTCTCTCTTCCTTTCCATTGTTACTACATTGGAAAAGAACGAGTTTTGGACAAGTAACTTTCATTCTTGCCAAACTCTTTGCAGACCTCCGTGCAAGCTTTAGAACAAGATTTTGGATGTTTTCTTTCCTGGCAGAGTTTCTCTTTGCAAGATATGGTGGAAAAGCTTTTTGCTGAGTGTTGAGCGGCAAGACACGCCGAAGACGCAGATACGCAGCTCTCCGAAGCTAAGCGCCGGTCCCGGGCATCTTTCGGCACAAACCGCTCTCAGGAGCTCCCTGGGCTCACCACAATGCTCTGTGTGCGAAGAAGACGCTTCTTCGCCTCCGGGAGAATCGGCGAGCGGCAGCTTCCCAAAGGCGAAGATGGAAGCCGCATCAGGCAGGCACAGTGTGGGCAGCATTCAGACTTAGAGAAAACAGTACTTTACCACTCTCCTGCCTTTTCCATTGTTATTAGATTGGAAAAGAACGAGTTTTGCACAACTACCTTTCATTCTTGCCAAACTCTTTGCAGACCTCCGTGCAGGCTTTAGAACAAGATTTTGGATGTTTTCTTTCCTGGCAGAGTTTCTCTTTGCAAGATATGGTGGAAAAGCTTTTTGCTGAGTGTTGAGCGGCAAGACACGCAGAAGACGCAGATACGCAGCTCTCCGAAGCTAAGTGCCGGTCCCGGGCTTCGTTCGGCACAAACCGCTCTTAGGTGCTCACCGCGACCGGCCCAATGCTCTGTGTGTGAAGAAGCCGCTTCTTCGCCTCCGGGAGAATCGGCGAGCGGCAGCTTCCCAAAGGCGAAGATGCAAGGCGCACCATGCAGGCACAGTGTGGGCAGCCTTCAGACTTAGAGAAACCAGTACTTTACCACTCTCCTGCCTTTTCCATGGTTATTAAATTGGAAAAGAACGAGTTTTGGACAACTACCTTTCATTCTTGCCAAACTCTTTGCAGACCTCCGTGCAAGCTCTAGAATAAGATTTTGGATGTTTTCTTTCCTGGCAGAGTTTCTCATTGCAAGATATGTTGGAAAAGCTTTTTGCTGAGTGTAGAGCGGCAAGACACGCAGAAGATGAAGATACGCAGCTCTCCGAAGCTAAGTGCCGGTCCACGGCTTCTTTCGGCAGAAGCCGCTCTTAGGTGCTCACCGCGACCGGCCCAATGCTCTGTGTGCGAAGAAGCCGCTTCTTCGCCTCTGGGAGA
Organism: Molothrus aeneus; assembly: GCF_037042795.1. NCBI lineage: Eukaryota > Metazoa > Chordata > Aves > Passeriformes > Icteridae > Molothrus > Molothrus aeneus. The sequence continues at coordinate 278,050 of NW_027098778.1, forward strand.
ATCGGCGAGCGGCAGCTTCCCAAAAGGCGAAGATGCAAGCTCCACACACAGGCACAGTGTGGGCAGCATTCAGACTTAGAGAAACCAGTACTTTACCACTCTCCTGCCTTTTCCATTGTTATTACATTGGAAAAGAATGAGTTTTGGACAAGTAACTTTCATTCTTGCCAAACTCTTTGCAGACCTCCGTGCAAGCTCTAGAACAAGATTTTGGATGTTTTCTTTCCTGGCAGAGTTTCTCTTTGCAAGATATGGTGGAAAAGCTTTTTGCTGAGTGTTGAGCAGGAAGACACGCAGAAGACGCAGATACGCAGCTCTCCGAAGCTAAGTGCCGGTCCCGGGCTTTGTTCGGCAGAAGCCGCTCTTAGGTGCTCACCGCGACCGGCCCAATGCTCTGTGTGCGAAGAAGCCGCTTCTTCGCCTCCAGGAGAATCGGCGAGCGGCAGCTTCCCAAAAGGCGAAGATGCAAGCCGCACCACACAGGCACAGTGTGGGCAGCCTTCAGACTTAGAGAAACCAGTACTTTACCACTCTCCTGCCTTTTCCATTGTTATTATATTGGAAAAGAACGAGTTTTGGACAACTGCCTTTCATTCTTGCCAAACTCTTTGCAGACCTCCATGCAAGCTTTAGAACAAGATTTTGGAAGTTTTCTTTCCTGGCAGAGTTTCTCTTTGCAAGATATGGTGGAAAAGCTTTTTGCTGAGTGTTGAGCGGCAAGACACGCCGAAGACGCAGATACGCAGCTCTCCGAAGCTAAGTGCCGGTCCCGGGCTTCGTTCGGCAGAAGCCGCTCTCAGGTGCTCACCGCGACCGGCCCAATGCTCTGTGTGCGAAGAAGCCGCTTCTTCGCCTCCGGGAGAATCGGCGAGCGGCAGCTTCCCAAAGGCGAAGATGCAAGCCGCACCATGCAGGCACAGTGTGGGCAGCATTCAGACTTAGAGAAAACAGTACTTTACCACTCTCCTGCCTTTTCCATTGTTACTACTTTGGAAAAGAACGAGTTTTGGACAAGTAACTTTCATTCTTGCCAAACTCTTTGCAGACCTCCGTGCAAGCTTTAGAACAAGATTTTGGATGTTTTCTTTCCTGGCAGAGTTTCTCTTTGCAAGATATGGTGGAAAAGCTTTTTGCTGAGTGTTGAGCGGCAAGACACGCAGAAGACGCAGATACGCAGCTCTCCGAAGCTAAGTGCCAGTCCCGGGCATCTTTCGGCACAAACCGCTCTCAGGAGCTCCCTGCGCTCGCCACAATGTTCTGTGTGCGAAGAAGCCGCTTCTTCGCCTCCGGGAGAATTGGCGAGCGGCAGCTTCCCAAAGGCGAAGATGCAAGCGGCATCACACAGGCACAGTGTGGGCAGCATTCAGACTTAGAGAAACCAGTACTTTACCACTCTCCTGCCTTTTCCATTGTTATTAGATTGGAAAAGAACGAGTTTTGCACAACTACCTTTCATTCTTGCCAAACTCTTTGCAGACCTCCGTGCAGGCTTTAGAACAAGATTTTGGATGTTTTCTTTCCTGGCAGAGTTTCTCTTTGCAGGATATGCTGGAAAAGCTTTTTGCTGAGTGTTGAGCAGGAAGACACGCAGAAGACGCAGATACGCAGCTCTCCGAAGCTAAGTGCCGGTCCCGGGCTTCGTTCGGCACAAACCGCTCTTAGGTGCTCACCGCGACCGGCCCAATGCTCTGTGTGTGAAGAAGCCGCTTCTTCGCCTCCGGGAGAATCGGCGAGCGGCAGCTTCCCAAAGGCGAAGATGCAAGCTGCAGCACACAGGCACAGTGTGGGCAGCATTCAGACTTAGAGAAAACAGTACTTTACCACTCTCCTGCCTTTTCCATGGTTATTAAATTGGAAAAGAACGAGTTTTGCACAACTACCTTTCATTCTTGCCAAACTCTTTGCAGACCTCCGTGCAAGCTCTAGAACAAGATTTTGGATGTTTTCTTTCCTGGCAGAGTTTCTCTTTGCAAGATATGGTGGAAAAGCTTTTTGCTGAGTGTTGAGCAGGAAGACACGCAGAAGACGCAGATACGCAGCTCTCCGAAGCTAAGTGCCGGTCCCGGGCTTTGTTCGGTAGAAGCCGCTCTTAGGTGCTCACCACGACCGGCCCAATGCTCTGTGTGCGAAGAAGCCGCTTCTTCGCCTCCAGGAGAATCGGCGAGCGGCAGCTTCCCAAAAGGCGAAGATGCAAGCTCCACCACACAGGCACAGTGTGGGCAGCCTTCAGACTTAGAGAAAACAGTACTTTACCACTCTCCTGCCTTTTCCATTGTTATTATATTGGAAAAGAATGAGTTTTGGACAAGTAACTTTCATTCTTGCAAAACTCTTTGCAGACCTCCGTGCAAGCTTTAGAACAAGATTTTGGATGTTTTCTTTCCTGGCAGAGTTTCTCTTTGCAAGATATGGTGGAAAAGCTTTTTGCTGAGTGTTGAGCGGCAAGACACGCCGAAGACGCAGATACGCAGCTCTCCGAAGCTAAGTGCCGGTCCCGGGCTTCGTTCGGCAGAAGCCGCTCTTAGGTGCTCACCGCGACCGGCCCAATGCTCTGTGTGCGAAGAAGCCGCTTCTTCGCCTCCGGGAGAATCGGCGAGCGGCAGCTTCCCAAAAGGCGAAGATGGAAGCCGCACCACAAAGGCACAGTGTGGGCAGCATTCAGACTTAGAGAAAACATGACTTTACCACTCTCCTGCCTTTTCCATTGTTATTATATTGGAAAAGAACGAGTTTTGGACAACTACCTTTCATTCCCGACAAACTCTTTGCAGACCTCCGTGCAAGCTTTAGAACAAGATTTTGGATGTTTTCTTTCCTGGCAGAGTTTCTCTTTGCAAGATATGGTGGAAAAGCTTTTTGCTGAGTGTTGAGCAGGAAGACACGCAGAAGACGCAGATACGCAGCTCTCCGAAGCTAAGTGCCGGTCCCGGGCTTTGTTCGGCAGAAGCCGCTCTTAGGTGCTCACCGCGACCGGCCCAATGCTCTGTGTGCGAAGAAGCCGCTTCTTCGCCTCCGGGAGAATCGGCGAGCGGCAGCTTCCCAAAGGCGAAGATGGAAGCCGCATCAGGCAGGCACAGTGTGGGCAGCATTCAGACTTAGAGAAAACAGTACTTTACCACTCTCCTGCCTTTTCCATTGTTATTAGATTGGAAAAGAACGAGTTTTGGACAACTACCTTTCATTCTTGCCAAACTCTTTGCAGACCTCCGTGCAAGCTTTAGAACAAGATTTTGGATGTTTTCTTTCCTGGCAGAGTTTCTCTTTGCAAGATATGGTGGAAAAGATTTTTGCTGAGTGTTGAGCAGGAAGACACGCAGAAGACGCAGATACGCAGCTCTCCGAAGCTAAGCGCCGGTCCCGGGCATCTTTCGGCACAAACCGCTCTCAGGAGCTCCCTGGGCTCGCCACAATGCTCTGTGTGCGAAGAAGACGCTTCTTCGCCTCCGGGAGAATCGGCGAGCGGCAGCTTCCCAAAGGCGAAGATGGAAGCCGCATCAGGCAGGCACAGTGTGGGCAGCATTCAGACTTAGAGAAAACAGTACTTTACCACTCTCCTGCCTTTTCCATTGTTATTAGATTGGAAAAGAACGAGTTTTGCACAACTACCTTTCATTCTTGCCAAACTCTTTGCAGACCTCCGTGCAGGCTTTAGAACAAGATTTTGGATGTTTTCTTTCCTGGCAGAGTTTCTCTTTGCAAGATATGCTGGAAAAGCTTTTTGCTGAGTGTTGAGCGGCAAGACACGCAGAAGACGCAGATACGCAGCTCTCCGAAGCTAAGTGCCGGTCCCGGGCTTCGTTCGGCACAAACCGCTCTTAGGTGCTCACCGCGACCGGCCCAATGCTCTGTGTGCGAAGAAGCCGCTTCTTCGCCTCCGGGAGAATCGGCGAGCGGCAGCTTCCCAAAGGCGAAGATGCAAGGCGCACCATGCAGGCACAGTGTGGGCAGCCTTCAGACTTAGAGAAACCAGTACTTTACCACTCTCCTGCCTTTTCCATGGTTATTAAATTGGAAAAGAACGAGTTTTGGACAACTACCTTTCATTCTTGCCAAACTCTTTGCAGACCTCCGTGCAAGCTCTAGAATAAGATTTTGGATGTTTTCTTTCCTGGCAGAGTTTCTCATTGCAAGATATGTTGGAAAAGCTTTTTGCTGAGTGTAGAGCGGCAAGACACGCAGAAGATGAAGATACGCAGCTCTCCGAAGCTAAGTGCCGGTCCACGGCTTCTTTCGGCAGAAGCCGCTCTTAGGTGCTCACCGCGACCGGCCCAATGCTCTGTGTGCGAAGAAGCCGCTTCTTCGCCTCCGGGAGAATCGGCGAGCGGCAGCTTCCCAAAAGGCGAAGATGCAAGCTCCACACACAGGCACAGTGTGGGCAGCATTCAGACTTAGAGAAACCAGTACTTTACCACTCTCCTGCCTTTTCCATTGTTATTACATTGGAAAAGAACGAGTTTTGGACAACTACCTTTCATTCTTGCCAAACTCTTTGCAGACCTCCGTGCAAGCTCTAGAACAAGATTTGGGATGTTTTCTTTCCTGGCAGAGTTTCTCTTTGCAAGATATGGTGGAAAAGCTTTTTGCTGAGTGTTGAGCAGGAAGACACGCAGAAGACGCAGATACGCAGCTCTCCGAAGCTAAGTGCCGGTCCCGGGCTTTGTTCGGCAGAAGCCGCTCTTAGGTGCTCACCGCGACCGGCCCAATGCTCTGTGTGCGAAGAAGCCGCTTCTTCGCCTCCAGGAGAATCGGCGAGCGGCAGCTTCCCAAAAGGCGAAGATGCAAGCCGCACCACACAGGCACAGTGTGGGCAGCCTTCAGACTTAGAGAAACCAGTACTTTACCACTCTCCTGCCTTTTCCATTGTTATTATATTGGAAAAGAACGAGTTTTGGACAACTGCCTTTCATTCTTGCCAAACTCTTTGCAGACCTCCGTGCAAGCTTTAGAACAAGATTTTGGATGTTTTCTTTCCTGGCAGAGTTTCTCTTTGCAAGATATGGTGGAAAAGCTTTTTGCTGAGTGTTGAGCGGCAAGACACGCCGAAGACGCAGATACGCAGCTCTCCGAAGCTAAGTGCCGGTCCCGGGCTTCGTTCGGCAGAAGCCGCTCTCAGGTGCTCACCGCGACCGGCCCAATGCTCTGTGTGCGAAGAAGCCGCTTCTTCGCCTCCGGGAGAATCGGCGAGCGGCAGCTTCCCAAAGGCGAAGATGCAAGCCGCACCACACAGGCACAGTGTGGGCAGCATTCAGACTTAGAGAAAACAGTACTTTACCACTCTCCTGCCTTTTCCATTGTTATTATATTGGAAAAGAACGAGTTTTGGACAACTACCTTTCATTCTTGCCAAACTCTTTGCAGACCTGCGTGCAAGCTTTAGAACAAGATTTGGGATGTTTTCTTCCCTGGCAGAGTTTCTCCTTGCAAGATATGGTGGAAAAGCTTTTGGCTGAGTGTAGAGCGGCAAGACACGCAGAAGACGCAGATACGCAGCTCTCCGAAGCTAAGTGCTGGTCCCGGGCAGCTTTCGGCACAAACCGCTCTCAGGAGCTCCCTGCACGCGCCACAGTGTTCTGTGTGCGAAGAAGCCGCTTCTTCGCCTCCGGGAGAATCAGCGAGCGGCAGCTTCCCAAAGGCGAAGATGGAAGCCGCACCATGCAGGCATAGTGTGGGCAGCATTCAGACTTAGAGAAAACAGTACTTCACCTCTCTCTCTTCCTTTCCATTGTTATTACATTGGAAAAGAACGAGTTTTGGACAACTACCTTTCATTCTTGCCAAACTCTTTGCAGACCTCCGTGCAAGCTTTAGAACAAGATTTTGGATGTTTTCTTTCCTGGCAGAGTTTCTCTTTGCAAGATATGGTGGAAAAGCTTTTTGCTGAGTGTTGAGCGGCAAGACACGCAGAAGACGCAGATACGCAGCTCTCCGAAGCAAAGTGCCGGTCCCGGGCTTTGTTCGGCAGAAGCCGCTCTTAGGTGCTCACCGCGACCGGCCCAATGCTCTGTGTGCGAAGAAGCCGCTTCTTCGCCTCCGGGAGAATCGGCGAGCGGCAGCTTCCCAAAAGGCGAAGATGCAAGCTGCACCACACAGGCACAGTGTGGGCAGCCTTCAGACTTAGAGAAAAAAGTACTTTACCTCTCTCTCTCCCTTTCCATTGTTATTACATTGGAAAAGAACGAGTTTTGGACAACTACCTTTCATTCTTGCCAAACTTTTTGCAGACCTCCGTGCAAGCTTTAGAACAAGAGTTGGGATGTTTTCTTTCCTGGCAGAGTTTCTCTTTGCAAGATATGGTGGAAAAGCTTTTTGCTGAGTGTTGAGCGGCAAGACACGCAGAAGACGCAGATACGCAGCTCTCCGAAGCTAAGTGCCGGTCCACGGCTTCTTTCGGTAGAAGCCGCTCTTAGGTGCTCACCGCGACCGGCCCAATGCTCTGTGTGCGAAGAAGCCGCTTCTTTGCCTCCAGGAGAATCGGCGAGCGGCAGCTTCCCAAAGGCGAAGATGCAAGCCGCAGCACACAGGCACAGTGTGGGCAGCATTCAGACTTAGAGAAACCAGTACTTTACCACTCTCCTGCCTTTTCCATTGTTATTATATTGGAAAAGAACGAGTTTTGGACAAGTACCTTTCACTCTTGCCAAACTCTTTGCAGACCTCCGTGCAGGCTTTAGAACAAGATTTTGGATGTTTTCTTTCCTGGCAGAGTTTCTCTTTGCAAGATATGGTGGAAAAGCTTTTTGCTGAGTGTTGAGCGGCAAGACACGCAGAAGACGCAGATACGCAGCTCTCCGAAGCTAAGTGCCGGTCCCGGGCTTCGTTCGGCACAAACCGCTCTTAGGTGCTCACCGCGACCGGCCCAATGCTCTGTGTGCGAAGAAGCCGCTTCTTCGCCTCCGGGAGAAGCGGCGAGCAGCAGCTTCTCAAAAGGCAAAGATGCAAGCTCCACACACAGGCACAGTGTGTGCAGCATTCAGACTTAGAGAAAACAGTACTTTACCTCTCTCTCTTCATTTCCATTGTTATTACACTGGAAAAGAACGAGTTTTGGACAACTACCTTTCATTCTTGGCAAACTCTTTGAAGACCTCCGTGCAAGCTTTAGAACAAGATTTTGGATGTTTTCTGTCCTGGCAGAGTTTCTCTTTGCAAGATATGGTGGAAAAGCTTTTTGCTGAGTGTTGAGCAGGAAGACACGCAGAAGACGCAGATACGCAGCTCTCCGAAGCTAAGTGCCGGTCCACGGCTTCTTTCGGCAGAAGCCGCTCTTAGGTGCTCACCGCGACCGGCCCAATGCTCTGTGTGCGAAGAAGCCGCTTCTTCGCCTCCGGGAGAATCGGCGTGCGGCAGCTTCCCAAAAGGCGAAGATGCAAGCCGCAGCACACAGGCACAGTGTGGGCAGCCTTCAGACTTAGAGAAACCAGTACTTTACCACTCTCCTGCCTTTTCCATTGTTATTATATTGGAAAAGAACGAGTTTTGGACAACTAACTTTCATTCTTGCCAAACTCTTTGCAGACCTCCGTGCAAGCTTTAGAACAAGATTTTGGATGTTTTCTTTCCTGGCAGAGTTTCTCTTTGCAAGATATGGTGGAAAAGCTTTTTGCTGAGTGTTGAGCAGGAAGAAACGCAGAAGACGCAGATACGCAGCTCTCCGAAGCTAAGTGCCGGTCCCGGGCAGCTTTCGGCACAAACCGCTCTAAGGAGCTCCCTGCGCTCGCCACAATGTTCTGCGTGCGAAGAAGCCGCTTCTTCGCCTCCGGGAGAATCGGCGAGCGGCAGCTTCCCAAAGGCGAAGATGCAAGCCGCATCAGGCAGGCACAGTGTGGGCAGCATTCAGACTTAGAGAAACCAGTACTTTACCACTCTCCTGCCTTTTCCATTGTTATTACATTGGAAAAGAACGAGTTTTGGACAAGTAACTTTCATTCTTGCCAAACTCTTTGCAGACCTCCGTGCAAGCCTTAGAACAAGATTTTGGATGTTTTCTTTCCTGGCAGAGTTTCTCTTTGCAAGATATGCTGGAAAAGCTTTTTGCTGAGTGTTGAGCGGCAAGACACGCCGAAGACGCAGATACGCAGCTCTCCGAAGCTAAGTGCCGGTCCCGGGCTTCGTTCGGCAGAAGCCGCTCTTAGGTGCTCACTGCGACCGGCCCAATGCTCTGTGTGCGAAGAAGCCGCTTCTTCGCCTCCGGGAGGATCAGCGAGCGGCAGCTTCCCAAAAGGCGAAGATGCAAGGCGCACCATGCAGGCACAGTGTGGGCAGCCTTCAGACTTAGAGAAACCAGTACTTTACCACTCTCCTGCCTTTTCCATTGTTATTATATTGGAAAAGAACGAGTTTTGGACAAGTAACTTTCATTCTTGCCAAACTCTTTGCAGACCTCCGTGCAAGCTTTAGAACAAGATTTTGGATGTTTTCTTTCCTGGCAGAGTTTCTCTTTGCAAGATATGGTGGAAAAGCTTTTTGCTGAGTGTTGAGCGGCAAGACACGCAGAAGACGCAGATACGCAGCTCTCCGAAGCTAAGTGCCGGTCCACGGCTTCTTTCGGCAGAAGCCGCTCTTCGGTGCTCACCGCGACCGGCCCAATGCTCTGTGTGCGAAGAAGCCGCTTCTTCGCCTCCGGGAGAATCGGCGAGCGGCAGTTTCCCAAAAGGCGAAGATGCAAGCTGCAGCACACAGGCACAGTGTGGGCAGCTTTCAGACTTAGAGAAAACAGTACTTTACCACTCTCCTGCCTTTTCCATTGTTATTATATTGGAAAAGAACGAGTTTTGGACAAGTACCTTTCATTCTTGCAAAACTCTTTGCAGACCTCCGTGCAGGCTTTAGAACAAGATTTTGGATGTTTTCTTTCCTGGCAGAGTTTCGCTTTGCAAGATATGGTGGAAAAGCTTTTTGCTGAGTGTTGAGCGGCAAGACACGCAGAAGACGCAGATACGCAGCTCTCCGAAGCTAAGTGCCGGTCCCGGGCTTTGTTCGGCAGAAGCCGCTCTTAGGTGCTCACCGCGACCGGCCCAATGCTCTGTGTGCGAAGAAGCCGCTTCTTCGCCTCCGGGAGAATCGGCGAGCGGCAGCTTCCCAAAGGCGAAGATGCAAGCTGCACCACACAGGCACAGTGTGGGCAGCCTTCAGACTTAGAGAAAAAAGTACTTTACCTCTCTCTCTTCCTTTCCATTGTTATTACATTGGAAAAGAACGAGTTTTGGACAACTACCTTTCATTCTTGCCAAACTCTTTGCAGACCTCCGTGCAAGCTTTAGAACAAGAGTTGGGATGTTTTCTTTCCTGGCAGAGTTTCTCTTTGCAAGATATGCTGGAAAAGCTTTTTGCTGAGTGTTGAGCGGCAAGACACACAGAAGACGCAGATACGCAGCTCTCCGAAGCTAAGTGCCGGTCCACGGCTTCTTTCGGTAGAAGCCACTCTTAGGTGCTCACCGCGACCGGCCCAATGCTCTGTGTGCCAAGAAGCCGCTTCTTCACCTCCAGGAGAATCGGCGAGCGGCAGCTTCCCAAAGGCGAAGATGCAAGCCGCACCACACAGGCACAGTGTGGGCAGCATTCAGACTTAGAGAAACCAGTTCTTTACCACTCTCCTGCCTTTTCCTTTGTTATTATATTGGAAAAGAACGAGTTTTGGACAACTACCTTTCATTCTTGCCAAACTCTTTGCAGACCTCCGTGCAAGCTTTAGAACAAGATTTTGGATGTTTTCTTTCCTGGCAGATCTTCTCTTTGCAAGATATGGTGGAAAAGCTTTTTGCTGAGTGTTGAGCAGGAAGACATGCAGAAGACGCAGATACGCAGCTCTCCGAAGCTAAGTGCCGGTCCCGGGCTTCGTTCGGCACAAACCGCTCTTCGGTGCTCACCGCGACCGGCCCAATGCTCTGTGTGCGAAGAAGCCGCTTCTTCGCCTCCGGGAGAATCGGCGAGCGGCAGCTTCCCAAAGGCGAAGATGCAAGCTGCAGCACACAGGCACAGTGTGGGCAGCCTTCAGACTTAGAGAAAAAAGTACTTTACCTCTCTCTCTTCCTTTCCATTGTTATTACATTGGAAAAGAACGAGTTTTGGACAACTACCTTTCATTCTTGCCAAACTCTTTGCAGACCTCCGTGCAAGCTTTAGAACAAGATTTTGGATGTTTTCTGTCCTGGCAGAGTTTCTCTTTGCAAGATATGGTGGAAAAGCTTTTTGCTGAGTGTTGAGCGGCAAGACACGCTGAAGACGCAGATACGCAGCTCTCCGAAGCTAAGTGCCGGTCCCGGGCTTTGTTCGGCAGAAGCCGCTCTTAGGTGCTCACCGCGACCGGCCCAATGCTCTGTGTGCGAAGAAGCCGCTTCTTCGCCTCCGGGAGAATCGGCGAGCGGCAGCTTCCCAAAGGCAAAGATGCAACCCGCACCATGCAGGCACAGTGTGGGCAGCATTCAGACTTAGAGAAAACAGTACTTTACCTCTCTCTCTTCCTTTCCATTGTTATTACATTGGAAAAGAACGAGTTTTGGACAACTACCTTTCATTCTTGCCAAACTCTTTGCAGACCTCCGTGCAAGCTTTAGAACAAGATTTTGGATGTTTTCTTTCCTGGCAGAGTTTCTCTTTGCAAGATATGGTGGAAAAGCTTTTTGCTGAGTGTTGAGCGGCAAGACACGCAGAAGACGCAGATACGCAGCTCTCCGAAGCTAAGTGCCAGTCCCGGGCATCTTTCGGCACAAACCGCTCTCAGGAGCTCCCTGCGCTCGCCACAATGTTCTGTGTGCGAAGAAGCCGCTTCTTCGCCTCCTGGAGAATTGGCGAGCGGCAGCTTCCCAAAGGCGAAGATGCAAGCGGCATCACACAGGCACAGTGTGGGCAGCATTCAGACTTAGAGAAAACAGTACTTTAACTCTCTCTCTTCCTTTCCATTGTTATTATATTGGAAAAGAACGAGTTTTGGACAACTACCTTTCATTCTTGCCAAACTCTTTGCAGACCTCCGTGCAAGCTTTAGAACAAGATTTTGGATGTTTTCTTTCCTGGCAGAGTTTCTCATTGCAAGATATGGTGGAAAAGCTTTTGGCTGAGTGTAGAGCGGCAAGACACGCAGAAGACGCAGATACGCAGCTCTCCGAAGCTAAGTGCCGGTCCCGGGCAT